>NC_042974.1:23992253-24316419 GCF_901001165.1 Salmo trutta
TAAAGCGCACACTGGACACAGGCCATGCAACCTCAGTTGTTCACTTGAAGGAAATGAAGGAGGTGCGAAAGGGGAACAGCTCAAAAGCCAGGGACCTGTAAGGCAGGCATAAGCTTTGGGAGCAACATCTGCATTAGGACGTAACCGGAGCGAACTCCAAACAGGAAGGGTGTACTGATAGCGTGTGGAGATCTGGTTGAAAGAATGCCAAGAGTGTGCAAAGCTGTCATCAAGGCAAAGGGCGGCTACTTTAAAGATTTTCATATAAAATACATTTTGATTTGTTTAACACTTTTTTGGTTACTACATGATTATTCCATATGTGTTATTTCATAGTTTTGATGTCTTCTATTATTCTACAATGTAGAAAATAGTTAAAATAAAGAAAAACCTTTGAATGAGTGTGTCAACTTTTGACTGGTACTGTAAGTCCAATTCAAAGTATGCGAAATGGAGCACGGAGGGCACTTCTCCAATGCACTTCTCCAACTCCTTTTGTTCATATTTTGAAGCATGCATCGATGCAAGCTTCAACGGAAAGTATGCAAAGAAATATGATGCAACCACATAAAAAAAAACATTTCTTGAAATCATAGGCGTCCATTATTTGAGCTGAAGAGAGAAAAAACACTCCGACTTCGAAATGAAATGTTACCTATTCACATCTCATATGTTGCCTGACTACAATATTTTCTTTTGATACATTAATAAAATATGCTGTTTATTTTGGCATGTTTACCTGCCTACGTACCATAGATCGCAAGCCCATAATAAGTCAATAGGGCTAGCTGCTAGTACTGTTAGCTAGCCAGATAGCCACGAAGATTTGTAAGAAGAATGAAGAATTGACGTCTATCTTGCATAATATCAGTTTTAGGTCATTTTTGCATGTTAAATTGTCTGGTTAGCTACATTGTTACGATTCACATATAGCTAGCTGATAGTTATGAAGTAAAATGGTTGCTTTGTGTATATCTTGCTTTGTCTCTATTGCCATTGTTGTCCTGGCTGGAAGACGGTTCAGTGAATGGGTAAGTCCCATAGTAAGTCAATAGGGCTAGCTGGCTAGCCACGAAGAATTGGTAGCTGTCCCATGAAAATGTACATCTACCTTGCATAACATTTAATTTTATCTCATTTTTGCCTGTTTAACCAACTGGCTAGCTAGATTATTAGAATTCACATATCTAGCTGATAATTATGAAGTAACATTTTTGCTTAGTGTATATCTTGGAAGAAGGTTCTGTGAATGGGACGGTGAAGCATGAGGTAATACAGTAGGGAGAGTGTGAGTGCTTCTCAAATGTATTGTTTTATGAATTTGTATTTATTATGGATCCCCATTAGCTGCTGCCAAGGCAGCAGTTACTCTTCCTGGGGTCCAGCAAAATTAAGACAGTTAGATTTTTATTTATTTATTTCACCTTTATTTAACCAGGTAGGCAAGTTGAGAACAAGTTCTCATTTACAATTGCGACCTGGCCAAGATAAAGCAAAGCAGTTCGACAACATACAAAAACACAGAGTTACACATGGAGTAAAACAACACAATCAATGATGCAGTAGAAAAAAATAAGACTATATACAATGTGAGCAAAAGATGTGAGATAAGGGAGGTAAAGGCAAAAAAGGCCATGGTGGCAAAGTAAATAAAGTATAGCAAGTAAAACACTGGAATGGTAGATTTGTAGTTTGAAGAAAGTTCAAAGTTAAAATATAAATAATATGGTGTAAAGGAGCAAAATAAATAAATACAGTAGGGGAAGAGGTAGTAGTTTGGGCTAAATTATAGATGGGCTATGTACAGGTGCAATTATAAAATTTAGAAACATTACAATATATTCACAACAGATTTCACAATACATTAAGTGTGTGCCCTAAGGCCCTTACTCTACTACCACATATCTACAATACAAAATCTATTTGTATGTGTGTGTATAGTGCGTATGTTATTGTGTTTGTATGCATGTGTCTGTGCATACTGTATGTTTGTGTTGCTTCACAGTCCCTGCTGTTCCATAAGGTGTATTTTTGTTTTTTCCCCATCTAATTTTACTGCTTGCATGAGTTACGTATGTGGAATAGAGTTCCATGTAGTCATGGCTCTATGTAGTACTGTGCGCCTCCCATTGTCTGTTCTGGACTTGGGGACTGTGAAGAGACTGCTGGTGGCATGTCTTGTGGGGTATGCATGGGTGTCTAAATTGTGTGCCAGTAGTTCAAACAGACAGCTCGGTACATTAAACATGTCAATACCTCTCACAAATACAAGTAGTGATGAAGTCAGACTCTCCTTTACTTTGAGCCAGGAGAGATTGACATGCATATTATTAATGTTAGCTCTCTGTACATCCAATGGCCAGCCGTGCTGGCCTGTTCTGAGCCAATTGCAATTTTCCTTAGTCCCTCTTTGTGGCACCTGACTAAACAACTGAACAGTAGTCCAGGTGCAACAAAACTAGGGCCTGTAGGACCTGCCTTGTTGATAGTGCTGTTAAGAAGGCAGAACAGCGCTTTATTGGGAGAAATCTTTCCATAATCTTAGCTACTGTTGTATCAATATGTTTTGACCATGACAGTTTACAATCCAGGGTTGCTCCAAGCAGTTTAGTCACCTCAACTTGCTCAATTTCCACATTATTCATTTTAATGAATGATCTGTCCCAAATACAATGTTTTTAGTTTGTGTAATATTTAGGACTAACTTATTTCTTGCCACCCATTCTGAAACTAACTGCAGCTGTTGGTTAAGTGTTGCAGTCATTTCAGTCGCTGTAGTAGCTGATGTGTATAGTGATGAGTCATCCGCATACATAGACACAGTGGCTTTACTCAAAGCCAGTGAGATGTTGTTAGTAAAGATTGAAAAAAGTAAAGGGCCTAGACAGCTGCCCTGGGGAATTCCTGATTCTACCTGGATTATGTTGGATAGGCTTCCATTAAAGAACACCCTCTGTGTTTTGTTTTACTGGTAACTCTTTATCCACAATATAGCAGCAGGTGTAAAGCCATAACACATACGTCCAGCAGCAAACTATGATCGATAATGTCAAATGCTGGACTGAAGTCTAACAAAACAGCCCCAGCATTAATTTCTCTGTCAATCATCAGTCATTTGTGTAAGTGCTGTGCTTGTTGAATGTCCTTCCCTATAAGCGTGCTGAAAGTCTTGTCAATTTGCTTACCGTAAAATAGCATTGTATCTGGTCAAACACAATTTTTTCAAAAAGTTTACTAAGGGTTGTTAACAGACTATTTGAGTCAGTAAAGGGGGCTTACTTTTCTTAGGTAGGGTAATGACTTTTGCTTTCCTCCAGGCCTGAGGGCACACACTTTCTAGTATGCTTAAATTGAGGATATGGAAAATAGGAGTGGCAATAGTGTCCCCTATTATCCTCAGTAATTTTCCATCCAAGTTGTCAGACCCCGGGGGTTTGTCATTGTTGATAGACAACAATATTTTTTACCTCTTCCACACTCACTTTACAGAATTCAAAATTACAAAGCTTGTCTTTCATAATTTGGTCAGATAGACTTGCATGTGTAGTGTCAGCATTTGTTGCTGGCATGTCATGCCTAAATTTGCTAATCTTGCCAATAAAAAAATTATTAAAGCAGTTTGCAATATCAGTGGGTTTTGTGATGAATGAGCCCTCTTATTAATTGAATGATAGAGCGGAGTTTGCATTTTTGCCCAAATTTTCATTTAAGGTGCTCAAAAGCTTTTTACTATCATTCTTTGTCATTTTTCTTTGTTTCCTAGTGTAGTTTCTTCTTTTTTTTATTCAATTTAGTCACATGATTTCTCAATTTGCAGTACGTTTGCCAATCGGTTGTGCAGCCAGACTTATTTGCTATTTGTTTTGCCTCATCCCTATCAACCATAAAATGTTTAAATTCCTCATCAATCCATGGGGATTTAACGTTTTTTACAGTCATTTTCTTAATGGGTGCATGCTTATTAGTAACTGGGATAAGCAATTTTGTAAATGTGTCAAGAGCAGCATCTGGTTGCTTCTCATTACACACCACGGACCAACAAATTATTCTTTACATCAACAACAATAGGAATCATTCTCCACACTCTCGTCCTGACAAGAACATGCTCAAGAGAATGTGGCCGGAGAATGCACTCGGAGCATGAGAGTGTGGAGCACGGTAGTGTGCATATTGAGAAACACCCTCTTTTTTGAGCTGGTAGGGGACGTGAGTTCTAGGGGAATGATGGGATGAGGGGTAGGGAAAGAGCAAGGGTCCTATGAATCAAGTATCTCAGAGTAGGAGTGCTGATTTAGGATCAGTTTTTCCTTTAAGATCACAATTAATAAGGTTACATGGACAAGGGGGACCTGATCCTAGTTCAGCACTTCTACTCTGAGACACTCCCCAGGTCTACCTCCCTTTCTGTCAATATATTTTTTTCTCTCTTTCTACTCCTTTTTTTTTAGGTTCTTCGGTTGAAGCCTGTGAGGGTTTGGTTGCGATTTTCATCCTTATGACATTTTGTTAGTCACTGTCTGGATATTACACTGTCTTTGGGTGTAAACAGGGGTCAGATGCGGTCGGCTTTCTGTTTATATCTGATTCTGTATGGTTGTTTTTCCAATTACTAAGCTTTTCCAGAAACTTAGACCCCTGCTTCTTGTATGAAGATATATAGTATGTTCAAAGGAAACATCAATGCTTTTTGGATGATATAACATCTTTGGCTCCATGTAGTCTTCTTTTAAAAGGGAACTGTCAGTGTTTCTCCTAGGCTGGTCCCTTATCCACTGGACTAGTTGGCATGGCATTACGTTTTGAGACAGGAAATTGGCAAGTGAACAAAAGGTTATACTCTCTCACAGAAAGGGAGTGAAATAAAAGGTGTTACACAGGCATAAAGAACACTAATAGTGACACCTGGCTGTAGACTCCATGGACCCTCCTGTTAGAAGCCATGGGAGTCTACAGCCATGTATCAGGGTTAAAATGACAAGAGGGTGTCCAAGCATCAATGATCAGCACAGATTAGTGCAGTACAGAAGACCACTGTATTACACAACCACTAAAGCACATGAGACACTAAACATCTAGATATTCATGGCCTTACAAACAAACCCCCACTAGTTTGGTCTCATACACATCAAACATACCCTGACATGTTTTCTACCAACAATGAATCTCAGTGTGGGCTTCACTGTCAACGCAACCCAGCATTGATTGACCTCATTGGTCATCTAAAAGATGAACATGTTGAACTTGATGGGAGGAAAGGAACTCAGTTTGCTTTTATAACTGGGCCAGTAGCCATCAAAGCCACCCATTGTTGTTCGTATGACAAAATAACAGTTTCAATGTTCAGTCATTTAGCAGACACTCTTATCCAGTGACTTACATTAGCGGGTTGAAAATCCTTGAGTTACAAGTAAAAGGGATTCAGGGGATACTTTTTTTTATTTTGCTGGACTAAGTCTATCCATTAATTATGCAGTAGTAGATGCAATTAAAGTCAGGACACAAGAGGGCCCTCTAACTTTTTTATTTTTATTTTTTATTTCACCTTTATTAATCCAGGTAGGCCAGTTGAGAACAAGTTCTCATTTACAACTGCAACCTTTGGTATTGGCCTAGAAATCAAGGGAGTTCTGAGCTGGCTTCGTTATTAGAACAGAGTCACTTGATTAAGTTGAAACGTTCTCATGTGAGTTGTATGATTTCCTTTTCCCACTGCATTTCAGATTACTACCCTGCTGCTCTCAGATCTCCACTCATGCATAGCTTTTTCATACTATTTTGTACTGTTTCCCCGTGGGAATCACAACCATAGCATTGCAAGCACCATGCTCCACCAACTGAGCCACACAGGACCAAAATACATTGCCCAAAATGTGTCCAGTGACTTGAGGAGTGTTGTCAAAACAAACTGATTTGCCCTGTTGTTTTGTCAAGGAGAAGGAGGATGTCATTATGTTACTAAGCACACACACACACACACACACACACACACACACACACACGCGCTTTGAGAATATTACAAAAGATCATTTTCTGCATTGGCTCATCAGAATGAAAAGTAACAAAACTAAAGAAAGAGAGAATTAGGTGGAAATTGAGCTGCCCTTACTAATCTTCTGTCAAACGTATGACCATAGAGACACATACACTCAGCAAAAAAAGAAACGTCCTCTCACTGTCAACTGTGTTTATTTTCAGCAAACTTAACATGTGTAAATATTTGTATGAACATAAGTGGCCACCAGCTACATTAAGTACTGCAGTGCATCTCCTCCTCATGGACTGCACCAGATTTGCCAGTTCTTGCTGTGAGATGTTACCCCACTCTTCCACCAAGGCACCTGCAAGTTCCCGGACATTTCTGGGGGGAATGGCCCTAGCCCTCACCCTCCAATCCAACAGGTCCCAGACGTGCTCAATGGGATTGAGATCCAGGCTCTTCGCTGGCCATGGCAGAACACTGACATTCCTGTCTTGCAGGAAATCGTGCACAGAACGAGCAGTATGGCTGGTGGCATTGTCATGCGGGAGGGTCATGTCAGGATGAGCCTGCAGGACGGGTACCACATGAAGGAGGAGGATGTCTTCCCTGTAATGCACAGCGTTGATTGCCTGCGATGACAACAAGCTCAGTTCGATGACGCTGTGACACACCGCCCCAGACCATGACAGACCCTCCACCTCCAAATGGATCCCGCTCCAGAGTACAGGCCTCGGTGTAACATTCATTCCTTCGACGATAAACGCGAATCCGACCATCACCCATGGTGAGACAAAAACGCAACTCGTCAGTAAAGAGCACTTTTTGTCAGTCCTGTCTGGTCCAGCGATGGTGGGTTTGTTCCCATAGGTGACGTTGTTGCCGGTGATGTCTGGTGAGGACCTGTCTTACAACAGGCCTACAAGCCCTCAGTCCAGCCTCTCTCAGCCTATTGCGGACAGTCTGAGCACTGATTTGAGGGATTGTGCATTCCTGGTATAGCTCGGGCAGTTGTTGTTGCCATCGAGTACCTGTCCCGAGGGTGTGATGTTCGGATGTACCGACCCAATTGGGTTTTTTACCAAATTACCACGTACTGTACTCACCCTGCACAGCCTAATTGACAAACAAACAAAGGCAAAGTCTTCTCATGCTTTGTTGATTTTAAAAAAAGCTTTGGACTCAATTTGGCATGAGGGTCTGCTATACTTATTGATGGAAAGTGGTGTTGGGGGGAAAAACATACATTATAAAATCCATGTACACAAACAAGTGTGTGGTTAAAATGGGCAGAAAAACACATTTCTTTCCACTTGGCTGTGGTGTGAGACAGAAACAGAGTTTAAGCCCCACCCTCTTCAACATATACAGTACCAGTCAAAGAAAAGCCCTGGAATGAGTAGGTGTGTCCAAACTTTTGACAGGTACAGGGTATCAACGAATTGGCAAAGGCACTAGAACAGGCTACAGCACCCAGCCTCACCCTACTAGAATCTGAAGTCAAATGTCTACTGTTCGCTGATGATCTGGTGCTTCTGTCCCCAGCCAAAGAGGGCCTACAGCAGCACCTACATCTTCTGCACAGATTCTGTCAGACCTGGGCCCTGATAGCCCTGGGCCCTGTCAGACCTGGGCCCTGATTAGTAAATCTCAGTTAGACAAAATACTAATGGTGTTCCAAAAAAGGTCCAGTTGCCAGGACCACAAATACAAATTTCATCTAGACACTGTTGCCCTAGAGCACACAAATTATACATAAACATCAGCACCACAGGTTCTACAAAGCTGAACGATCTGAGAGACAAGCCAAGAAGGGCCTTATATGCAATAGAAAGGAACATAACATTCAACATACCAATTAGGATCTGGCTAAAAATACTTGAATCTGTTATAGAACCCATGGCCCTATATGGTTGTGAGGTCTGGGGTCCGCTCACCAACCAGGAATACACAAAATGGGACAAACACCATATTGAGACTCTGCAAGCCGATCTCTGCAAATATATCCTCTGTGTACAACGTAAAACACCAAATAATGCATGCAGAGCAGAATTAGGCGATACCCGCTAATTATCAAAATCCAGAAAAGAGACGTTAATTTTTACAACCACCTAAAAGGAAGCGGGTCCCAAACCTTCCATAACAAAGCCATCACCTACAGAGAGATGAACCTGGAGAAGAGTCCCCTAAGCAAGCTGGTCCTGGTGCTCTGTTCACAAACAAAGAGAGCCCCAGGACAGCAACACAATTAGACCCAACCAAATCATGAGAAAACCAAAAGATAATTACTTGACACATTGGAAGGAATTAACAAAAAAAACTAAGTAAACTAGAATGCAATTTGGCCCTAAACACTATGACTGACCGAAAATTAAGGAAAGCTTTGACTATGTACAGACTCAGGCTGCTGTAGGCAGACCTGGCTCTAAAGAGAAGACAGACTTTGTGCACACTGCCCACAAAATGAGGTGGAAACTGAGCTGCACTTACTAACATCCTGCCAAATGTATGACCATATTAAAGACAAAATATTTCCCTCAGATTACACAGACCCACAAAGAGTTCGGGAAAACAATTCCAATTTTGATAAACTCCCATATCATTTGGGTGAAATATCAGTGTGCAATCACAGCAGCAAGATTTGTGACCTGTTGCCATAAGAAAAGGGCAAACAGTGAAGAACAAACACCATTGTGAATACAACCCATATTCATGTTTATTTATTTTCCCTTCTCCGCGTTAACAAGAGAGAGCGAGAATACAATACCCGCTAATTATCAAAATCCAGAAAAGAAAGCTCAGACAGAAAAACAGCTCACTGCCTGACTTTACTGTTTATTGCTGAGCTGTGGTTAAGCAGGCTGTTCCTCTTTATGAGCTGAGAGGAGAAGAGGAGAGAATTTTGTTAATCACACCACTGATCCAGGGCCCTAAACCCATCTGACAGCCAGGGAGTTCGAAGTTAGCCTCTGTTTTACTCTCCTCTGATTAATAGATACGCTTGGCAGGCTGCTGACTTCTCAACCCGATCCAGCCAGGTTGAGAAGTTACACGCACACACACACGTATGTGCACGTCTGCATGTGCACATGCATGCACGCTCACAAAAACACGCACATGCACGCACGCACACACAGAAAAATAGTATTATCTGTGCTACTATTTTAGGATGTGCTGGTTGAAGACTGAATTTTTCTAACCAAGATCTTGCAATTCAACCTTTTTAGGCAAAGGAAATGATGGAATACGTCAGATATGGCAGCTGTCCTTACCAGCACCTCTTACTATTACTGTGTGTATGCACGTGTGTGTGATGAGGGTACCTCTATTTGATGTCTCTGTGACAGCCCCAGTAACACCTGGCCTCCCCAGCAGGAGGCCTTGTATGTAATAATGAGAGGATGTGTCAGAGACAAGGAGCCTCCGACAGAGTGTTAATTCCACCCAGCTTCCCACCAACACTGTGAATGCCTCCCACCTACATTGCGAATGCCTCCCACCTACAGTACACTGTGAATATGCTATACGAGATCAACTAAACAGACACACACATTTTGTTGGTTTTCGTGAACAAAGCCAGAAGTCATTCCAGTTGCAGGTTTTGGTAGACATATGTGACCGTATACAGTGGGAGGAAAAAAGTATTTGATCCCCTGCTGATTTTCTACGTTTGCCCACTGACAAAGAAAGGATCAGTCTAATGGTAGGTTTATTTGAACAGTGAGAGACAGAATAACAAAAATATCCAGAAAAACGCATGTCAAAAATGTTATAAATTGATTTGCATTTTAATGAGGGAAATAAGTATTTGACCCTCTCTCAAATCAGAAAGATTTCTGGCTCCTAGGTGTCTTTTATACAGGTATCGAGCTGAGATTAGGAGCCCACTCTTAAAGGGAGTGCTCCTAACCGCAGCTTGTTACCTGTATAAAAGACACCTGTCCACAGAAGCAATCAATCAATCAGATTCCAAACTCTCCACCATGGCCAAGACCAAAGAGCTCTCCAAGGATGTCAGGGACAAGATTGTAGACCTACACAAGGCTGGAATGGGCTACAAGACCATCGCAAGCAGCTTGGTGAGAAGGTGACAACATTTGGTGCGATTATTCGCAAATGGAAGAAACGCAAAAGAACTGTCAATATCCCTCGCCCTGGGGCTCCATGCAAGATCTCACCTCGTGGCATTGCAATGATCATGAGAACGGTGAGGAATCAGCCCAGAACTACACGAGAGGGTCTTGTCAATGATCTCAAGGCAGCTGGGACCATAGTCACCAAAAAAACAATTGGTAACACACTACGCCGTGAAGGACTGAAATCCTGCAGTGCCCGCAAGGTCCCCCTGCTCAAGAATACATATACATGCCCGTCTGAAGTTTGCCAATGAACATCTGAATGATTCAGAGGACAACTGGTGAAAGTGTTGTGGTCAGATCAGACCAAAATGGAGCTCTTTGACATCAACTCACCGTGTTTGGAGGAGGAGGAATGCTGCCTATGACCCCAAGGACACCATCTCCACCGTCAAACATGGGGGTGTTTTTCTGCTAAGGGGACAGGACAACTTCACCGCATCAAAGGGACGATGGACTGGGCCATGTACCATCAAATCTTGGGTGAGAACCTCCTTCCCTCAGCCAGGGCATTGAAAATAGGTTGTGGATGGGTATTCTAGCATGACAATGACCCAAAACACACGGCCAAGGCAACAAAGGAGTGGCTCAAGAAGAAGCACATTAAGGTCCTGGAGTGGCCTAGCCAGTCTCCAGACCTTAATCCCATAGAAAATCTGTGGAGGGAGCTGAAGGTTCGAGTTGCCAAACGTCAGCCTCGAAACCTTAATGACTTGGAGAAGATCTGCATAGAGGAGTGGGACAAAATCCCTCCTGAGATGTGTGCAAACCTGGTGGCCAACTACAAGAAACGTCTGACCTCTGTGATTGCCAACAAGGGTTTTGCCACCAAGTACTAAGTCATGTTTTGCAGAGGGGTCAAATACTTATTTCCCTCATTAAAATGTAAAATCATTTTATAACATTTTTGACATGCGTTTTTCTGGATTTTTTTGTTATTCTGTCTCACTGTTCAAATAAACCTACTATTAAAATTATAGTCTGATCATTTCTTTAAGTGGGCAAACGTACAAAATCAGCAGGGGATCAAATACTTTTTCCCCCACTGTACAAATGTAAGCAAGTTTTGAAATTCTTACGCTTTAGTCAGATATTAAATTGTGGGCTTCTTGGGGTGAATTTGCAGTCAACTTGTAATTATGTTTCTCCCCCCTGCCAATCCGCTCAAGAAAAAATCAGCACGCGGCTCAATTTACTAGATTATCCCTGTAGTAGAGCAATAACACATACATCCCTGAAACTGTAGGCTGTTGATCAAACTTGGTAATTTGACAGCTCATTAACAACATTGGAAAGGGAGAAAGCATCTGAAATCAAAGTAATGTTTTTTTGACAGGTTTTCAGATGCCTTACATGAAGGCTGTAAATGCAGCCATTGTGTCTGGATATTTTACGTGTAGATGGATTTGGACAGTGAAACCATTTTATCCCGTCCTACAAAATCATTGATAGGTAGCACTACTGACTTATGGCATCAATATGTGTCTTAGAATAAATACATATTATTTTGAAAGAATATCTGTCAAATCATTTGCAAATTCACAATGTGGACAAGATCAAGACACAGTACACATGTTAGTGCCAAGTATAAACGAGGCTATTGAGAAAGACGGAAAGAGAACATCACACTGAGGCCGGCCTCGAGAGGTTGCACTGTGCAGGGTCATCCTGACCTATGCTTTGACTAGCCTTGATTGGTTATGTAAGTTCACAAGTTGTTGCCAGTTGTGTATTTTCAAGGATATGGGACTGAATTCCTCAATCCAAAAGCAGATTTGATGGGCAATGTCAAGTCTGTGCAGCTCCGCAGAAAGCGGAGGGAACGATGTTGTGAACTGAACTGCAAGAGTGATCTCTTTTATTTTGTGAAACAGCCCTGATAATGTTATGTACCCACACGCATAGACACAGACATACACACACACACACTTGGGAATGGTGTCACCACCCATCCAGGCCTGCCTTCCTCTAAGCACCACCAGTATCAGAGTCCCAGGATGCCCTGTTCCCTGGAGACCACCCAGACCACCCTTATCTCTGCCACCTCCAGGTTCCCACCAATGAAGGAAGCATTTTCATTTCTACAGTCCTCGCCATATGTACTTGGACAATGAAGTTAACATTACAATTTGACTCTGTACTCCAGCATTCTGAGAGAGAGAGAAAAAAAAGTCAAAACAGCCTGCGACCTTCACATCTCCCCTCTTCAACCCCAGCACAGGAGGAAAGAGAGAGGGATACATGCAGAGAGAGAAATATTTCCAACAACCACTTGATTGTTCTGTTGATGTCTTAATTCGCATACCTTTAGTGCACTGAACACATCTGAAACAGAATACATTTAAATAATGTACTATTAAAATGATGTTGCATAGGGAGAGGGAAATGAGAGATCAAAGGACAGGGGTGTTTGCAATATAATGTCGCTTAGTCAAAAGCTTACAGGCGGAAAGAGCAAGCTAGACTGTAGGATTTGTGAACACTTAATATTTCATTAATCAATGTTTTATCTTTAATTGTAGCATTATAGTGCGATTAGCAAAGATCAAACCATTTCATCTAGTTGAACAGGAACGAACACAGGCAGCATGGTGAATCTGATGAAATAGGATACCTTCACAAACTATCTATCGTTCAGTTACATAGCATGCCAATGTAGCATGTTGAACCATGAGAGGTCTACCAGTGGTGGCACTGTTTCAGGTATTGGGCCAGCCTTTATAAGGGAAGTGGAAGTAAGCCTTTTTACATGAGAGCCTCCTGTGGTGCCATGTGCCAGAATTGTTTGTTGAATGAATGCGTCTTCTTGAAGGTTGGCTTACAATTTCCCACAGGTTAATTTATATTATTGAAAGGGTAAAGGAAATTCATTTAATTTGTCCTTTCCTAGGTGTTAAGAAATATCTTGTGACTGGTGTAACTGTAAAAAATATGTATTTTGTAACTATCTAATAGTTCTTACAAAACATTTGCAAGCTTGGATGGTGTCAATGGTCAAATGTATTGACGTTTTTTTGTTGTCATGTCATGTCATTCATTTTAGAAGTGAAATGCCATCCACTGTTTTTAGTACTGAAACATAAAGTTGTAATTTTAAAAAGATTAACCAATCAAATATAATCAGCTTACTATTGCTCATCAGTTACATCCCAAATAAAAGCATTTTTTTTGTATTTTTGTGTTCTCATTCATTTGGTAGGCCTGTGTTGGGAACCTTATGGATTAGCATTCGCCTCCAGGCTGTTTCACATCCGGCTGTGATTGGGAGTTCCGTAGGGCGGCGCACAATTGGCCCGGCGTCGTTCAGGTTTGGCCGGGTAGACCGTCATTGTAAATAGGAATGTGTTCTTAACTGACTTGCCTAGTTAAATAAAAATGTATAAGCATTTTGGAGCTTCCCTTTGCTCTTGTGTAAACCAAGGGATGGTGTAGAACGGCTACTGTCTATCATTTTACACCAAGTAGTCACATGTTCGCACTTCACTACACTCATGGCAAGGTCGTTCCCATCTCTCTCACACTGTAGCATCGGAGGCTCTTGTTCAATCGCAAAAAGGCATGTTGGAATTTACCTCCTCAAAAATACATCTGCTGTGTGAAGCAAAGACTGTCATGTAATTGAGAAAATATTCCTTCTCACTGCACAGGAAGGACGATGAGTTCTTCCAGAAATCTGGTTACAGGTTTTGATTGAATAATACATTAGATAAGAGACAACCTCACATGTATTTCATGGTCAACATGTGACTTTTATACAGCAATCACCGCTATCGATCACATAATAAAGATGTTGACTATTCAAATTGTCTCCATGTATATTTCTTGCTTTAAAACGTCAGAAATATTCCATGCGGTACAGTACAAGTGAGATGTTATTCAATTCATACAGAATAATTCGGTGTGCTCCTGTTTCCATCTGAGAGTCTTTTGTTTTGGATGGGGACCGACAGTTGTGCCACAGGGGTGCCAAGGCACTCCTCAGCATTGTTGAACAGTGGGAGGAAATAGACAGTGTACCGAGCCTTGTGCTCCAGGTGAAACCTGGGGACCCACTGCCTTTTGAAGAAATGTAAATGTCTGACTGGTGACTGACAAGTGTTGTCTGTCTAAACCACCTTTGGGCAGGAAGTATGAGAAAGGCGAGCCGCCGAGCTGCTTTCACAAATCACAACATCCTCCACCAAATTGAACACAGTTGGACCGGTAGGGTACAGACAGGGAATTGATTTGGTCTGGTAGTGGTGGTGAGGACCAATGTCAAGTGAATGAGCCAGAAACCAAACTTGACCATGACCTATCTAAATGAGGGCCTGCAAATATTTTGCCCTCAGGCAAGGCCTTTGGTTAAATTAATATTACATGTAATGTGTCTTACAGCCTTGGGTAACAATGTTTTGTTAACTAAGGAAAGAAGGGACCGGAGGAGAAGGGAATAGGGGTATTGTGGGCAAGAAGTAGTAACATTAACTCAGCCAGGGAGAAAGAAGGTATTGTCTGCAATGTTAGCAAGGGGAGTATACAGTATCACAGTGTTGCTGATATCATGAACACAGCCAGGGGTTAGACATTGCCTTATTTCGACTTCAACATGAAGTGAACTAATGTGGCTCAGTTGGTAAGAGCATGGCCTAGCAAGGTTGTCGGTTCAATTCCCACAGGGATCACATAAAATAAAAATGTACTTTCCTGGAAGTAGCTTTGGATAAAAGCTTCTGCTAGCGGCATAAATTCAATGAACTACAATGAGGCCAACAGAAAAGGGACATGAAAAAGGACAAGTTTTTATAAGAAAGCAACTACATTATTAATATATTAAGTCAGTGACCCATTCATCAGACTGCATAATGAGTTTAAGAACGGTTCACTCGAAAGGCCGAGCTATGAGAACACTGTACCCATTACCACCCCTCATTTACTTCCTTTCATGAGGTCATGAGTTTCAGCTTAATCACTGAAGCTTAGCCTAAAGTTAGAGGTTGACATGTTCTCCTATTGATCTTTCACCTAAGTACAATTGCTCTCTCTCTGAACAAGACTTCAAGAAGAACAATGTTTTACCAGGTTTGACTCAGGCACCCTAGTCTCTGTCCACTCTCAACTTTTCCCTCTAAGCATTACTGCAGTTGGCTCCTTGCCCCATGAGGAAAAGTGACACCATCCTGGGATGGGCTGCATACCGCTCTGTGACTGCACGGGAGTGGTGAAATACCACATTGTCCCATACAATTACAAACGTTGGCCGATTTCGCCTCACTGCAACCCTTTCCTCACCTGGCACAACTCTTCCATAGAGGACATCCAGGAATGAAATGAGACGCTCGGCGTTGTATGGCCCAATTAGCGGTTTGTGTAACAGCAATCCATCAGAGGATATTGCTGCACACATTGTGATGTTGGCACCCCTCTGGCCCGGGACATCCACTGTGGCTCTTTTCCCAATCACATTCATTCCTCACCACCATGTTTTGGCCAAGTTGAAACCAGCCTCATCCACAAAGATGAATATGTGGGGTGTTTGCCTGGCTTCAATCTCCATGACTATCTAAAATAAATCCACAAGGCAACATAAGAGTTAGGCTATTATGGTAGTTTACATTATACCTAAAACAATGCCATTGTGTGTCTCTGCCCTGTTTGGTTTTGTTCAAAACCAGTTGTGTATTTTATAGTCATCTTACCTGGACATATTGGTTCCTGAGTTTCTTGACTCGTTAAGAGTTCCTGTCGAAGGGGACAGTGTACAACTGATTCATCCTGACTTGATGTTGTTTTAGGACTCTAGAAATAGTTGTTATGCTTACATTGTGAATATTTCCAAATGTAATGTTGGCTGCCAACTGTCCCGAATCTCTGTGAGTTTTATGCCATTGTTTCTGATGACCATATCAACGATTGCAGTTTCCTGCACAGCAGGGAAAATCGTACCTCTCCCGCCTATGGGAGGTAACCGTTGGGTCCTGAGCCGAAATGCAAAAACAATTACACACAAGTGGGTTTGGAGGCTTTGCTCAATTTACTTCTGTAATGTGCTGTTCAGTCAGATGCCCTTGCAAAATGCACATCTTACTTGTTGTTTTGCCAGAAATTTCTCACAATAGATGCCCCTGTTGAGCGTTACAGATTTGGATTGCACTCTCAGACCAGCGTCTCTCATTGATAGACCATGATTTATTACATGATCAATTATAGTAGCCCTAATCTCACCTGAGACTACAGCTCTTGATCTTCCTCTCAGTCTTCTTCCACCACGTATACGTACTCCTCTCCCTCTCCCTCTCCCAGCCACTCTTCTTCCTCTGTCAGCCACTTCTCTATCTCTGTCTGGGTCCATGTTTACATTACAGTACAGCATTATTCCTAAGATGTCCCCTTTTGTATAGATGGTAATGAAATTGAAAGACTAACACCTGGGTAGGTGTTCAGCTACAATGGGAATCAGCCGTGGTTGGTCTAATTGTTTTGATAGTATTTCATTTTTTAGATTTCAATAGATTTCAATACAATATTACTGTAGAAATGTAGCAGATTGCTGTCTTATTCAATTTTGTGTTATGTTAGGTTTTGAACTTAAGTTTAACAGTTTTGAAAAGAGTATGTAAACGTGTGCAAATTGGCATGTAGGTACATATAGTTTAGGTGGTGGTTGTGTCTGAGTGAGAAAATAATTAATGACGTTTGAAAGATATAGTCATTGAATGCATGTTGTGCCAAAGCAATGAAAAATGATCCACAGTTTAGCCCAGATAGACTGCTGTTGTGCTCGCTGTGTGAAGAGTTTTGAAAAAGTAACCTAAGTATTGAGAAATGGGTCCTAGCAATTAAAAAAAAAAAGAACTGTAACGCTGCAAATTTTTTCCAGAGAATTTAACACTCTGCATAAGAGCAACGCTGTTATCCAGGGCTTGAAGCTGCTGCCCCCTAGTGGTGCTCGTGGAAAGCTGGGTCAAAGGTTGAACATTGTGGATGGTGGAGAATGAGTTCAGCCAAGTGCTTTTCACAACATGGTACATGTGTCTTACCAAGGGTCTTATTAAGTTCCTGAGTAGACTGACACATTCATATCTGAAAAAGGTATTCAGATACAATGTAGTTGTATTATTCTATATGGGGATATTTTCCCAGCTTGTTATGATGCACACAAATGTCCACCGTGAAATCGAATAAATCTACACCACTACAATAGGCCTTAATATATTGACTCCAAGACATGGTATGCCCATAACTGTTTAAACCCTGTTCTTAGTCTGACAGAGTTCATTCTAAAGAGTTCCCCACACTGCGATTCAGAAGCTAAACTTGGACATACTTTACTGGACTGGTTAGGCAAGGGTATGGTCATGTAAGGATATGGTCATGTATGACAGGACTTCCTTTACTAACTCCTATGATTCATGTCCACCTCCCTTAGTACAAAATCAGAAGAGGAGTGTGGTTTCAAACAGTTTCATTTCTAGCTGGTAAGAGTGTTTGTACTGGCCTCTGGCCTTGATGTGCCAGAACATCCCACTTTTACAGTGTGTGTGTGTGTGTGTGTGAGAGCCTCAGTGCATGTGCAATGCATGTGTGTCTGTGTATGCTTGAGTGTACATTTGTTTGTGTGTGTCTGTGTATGCTTGTGTGTACTAAGTTGGTGCGTGAACACACACTCGTGTGTGTGAATGTCTCACTTCAGCACACCCTGAGAGTCCTTGTCTGAAGACCTTGAGGAGGCTAAAGCATGGGGCCCATCCTGGGAGAGGGAGAGAAAGAGACCCTGAACCGATAAGAAACTTTTCACTGGTAGGAACTAGGTGTTCTAACTTTTTCCCTCTTTCCTCACTGTGCTGTTGACATCTGAGAAGAAGATAGCAGCTCGTTATGTAGCAAGTTCACCCTACGCTACAATGGTGAGCAACGACAGCCAATCAACCTTAGCCGAGACACTGAGGCTTTGTCATGCTTGTTGCTTGTTAATTTATAATGTGTTTTTTTATTTTTTTATTTAGAGGGTTGCGCTGGCCCCTGCAAGTGCTTTGCCATGGCCTGAAACCAAGGAGGTGGGCTGAGTGCTGACAGAGAACAAAAAACAGCTACTCTATCTTTCTCAAACATCTTCAAGGTCTCTTGGGAGGAATAAATGCCCCTGAGGAGGTGTTTGCTTTAGGGAGACAGCTCTGGAGCTGTACAGGGTAAGTCAGCTTTATTTATAGGATCTTCACCTGATGCATTTTATAGAACTAAAACCTCAGACAGGCTCACGCAGAATATAAAGTCTCTTTAATGTTTTTCACATTTGCTGTTTAGCAAATGATTAAATTATAATTATTAAATGATTAACAATTTGTCAATGTGCAGTTATTGTCTTATCCAAATGATTGAAGTCCTGAAAATATTGTTTTGCGTATTCTAAAGTATAAGTTACTTGTGCAAAATCAGCTGTACATGATAAAATAGGAATGACTTGTTTTAATGTTTTTCTTTAAATACCATTGTATAAGGTTTAATATGCAAAGTGTTCATTCTGTGAGGTTGTCTGTGTCTCTCCCTTCCAGGTCCACACAGCAGTGGATTCGAGAGGGGTATCTGCACTCGCTGTTCCTTTTTCCTATGCATATACCGCTTTGAGATCTAGCTTTAAAGAGGCATAGGGCATGGGAAAATGGGGCTGCAGAGGTATTTCACCGACAAAACTACCCCTGGTTGGTCAACTACCACAGCCCTGAGTTCTCCCTGTTGGACCTGATCTAGAGGACTCCAGAATAAAAAGACCGCAACAAGACCACACCCTGAACTCAGTGGAGAGACCATACCTCGTAAGGAGAGACTGGATTTTACAATGTCCTGAAACGTTCTGTTGTCATCGGATAGCTCCTTTATTTATGATGATAGTGCTGTAGTACATTTCATAGCTGTCCAAGCTGTTGCTGTATTGCTGACTTTTTATATGAATTAATGTTTTGCAGTGTTTGTTGTCCACCTAGTGGGTGGAATTGTCTGCCTGTTGATGTTCAGTAACAAAGTGTGTAAAAAAATAAGAAACAATTAATGATCTTCAAATGTTTGTCTTATTTTCTATTATAGTACAAATGTATCCCTTAAACTGAATGACCCTGAATAGTTAGTGATAATAAAATCTTTAAAAGATTTACATTGTAGTTATTCTATGACTTAAAAATAAATACCACCATACAACCTTGTATTTAAAGCATGCAGGAATTACGAAATAAGGTTTTTAACAAAACATTTTACCGAACAAGATTTCAAAGAATGGCAAGCCTTTTAAGGTCAAGGGCTTTGCAAAAGATGGTTTAGATCCCAGTAAAGTTCCCCATTAGCTAAGCTATGGAAAGGTTACACTTGAATAATTATACAGTCATTTTTCCTCAATCCTATGAGATTTTAGGACGCATACCCACATAAAGAGGTAATGGTAAAGAGAAACGTTTGAAATAGTGTGGTTCTGATCTTATCAGTCACATTTCCCACAAAACAGGAATTTCAGTGATTTGCCAAAATGATGTGAAGTTCTAAAAACTATGTGAGGTTCTAAGAACTATGCATGGTTCTCAGAATCTTGCCTTTTGATTCTGATAATTCCGATGGCACTAGTTGATTGTACTTGAAGAATGTCTCCTGTATCAGAGCATCTGTAGCCTAGGATAAGATGGAAGAGTGAATGATGGGAAAAAGACAAAAGTGTACATTATGCAGCAAACAGCCATTGGGTCTATTATCCCCCCCCCCCCCCCCCCCCATCAGTCCTGTCAGCTCCACTCTGTCTGCAGCCACTCAGCCACAGAGCTCTTAGCAGGGCAGTTAGCACATCCTCACCTGATTGCCACTCACATGCCGTTCACTGAATAAAAATGTACAGTAATCCCTATTTCCCGTCCATATGTATGAAGGCGTGCATTAGGCATGTTTGAATAACAACTGGGGGACTTTACTGGGATCTAAACCATCTTTTGCAAAGCCCTTGACCTTAAAAAGGCTTGCCATTCCTCAAAATCTGAAATAATGTTAAAAACCTTAAGGGCATTTCTGCATGCTATAAGTACAAGGTGGTATTGTGGTATTTTACCTGCAATGTATCGTCTGATTACTCCCTAACTATGGATCCCTGAAACAGTTATTATTCAAACACGCCCAATGTATGCCTTCATACATGTGGATGGGAAGTACGGACTACCATATATTTTGTTCAGTGTATGGCTGTGCGCTAATCTGTCAGTTAGTTATGTAAAATTGTGGACATCATGTCCCTGCTTGGGAGGGTGGAGGGCAGGTTGTAGTATCTGTAATTTACTTCACTATATTGTAACGTGTGTGCAGGGTTGGGGAGTAACGGATCACGTGTAAGGGATTATTTATGCTGCAGTAGTTTGTGTCAGGGGGCTAGAGTCATTCTGTTATAACTGGAGTATTTCTCCAGTCTTATCCGGTGTCCTGTGTGAATTTAAGTATGCTCCCTCTAATTTTCTTTTTCTCATTCTCATTCTCTCTCTCTCTTTCTCGCGGAGGACCTGAGCCCTAGGACCATGCCTCAGGACTACCTGGCCTGATATGACTCCTTGCTGTCCCCAGTCCACCTGGTCATGCTGCTGCTGCTCCAGTTTCAACTGATCTGCCTGCGACTATGGAACCCTGACCTGTTCACTGGATGTGCTACCTTGTCCCGGACCTGCTGTTTTGGACTCTCTCTCTACCGCACCTGCTGTCTCTAACTCTGAATGATTGGCTATGAAAAGCCAACTGACATTTACTCCTGAGGTGCTGACCTGTTGCACCCTCTACCACCACTGTGATTATTATTATTTAACCCTGCTGGTCATCTATGAACATTTGAACATCTTGGCCATGTTCTGTTATAATCTCTACCCGGCACAGCCAGAAGAGGACTGGCCACCCCTCAGAGCTTGGTTCCTCTCTAGGTTTCTTCCTAGGTTCTGGCCTTTCTATGGAGTTTTTCCTAGCCAGTGTGCTTCTACATCTGCATTGCTTGCTGTTTTAGGCTGGATTTCTGTACAGCCCTTTGTGACATTGGCTGATGTAAAAAGGGCTTTATAAATACATTTGATTGATAGAAAAAAATGGTAACTGTATCCATTAAGTTACCAGCATAATGTTATAATCAGATTACAGATACTTTAGAAAAACTAGATTATTTCGAGGATTACTTTTAAATTCAGAAAGGATGTTTGGGGGAAAAAAATCTTTGACACTTCTCTGTCTTCTCAGTGACATTCAAATCAGAATTGAAAAAAGCCAAAAGTTTACATTTGTTCCACCTGAGCAAGTCTTACCACAAGTCAGAGACCACTATGATGACACACCAAATGTGTTTGATGGATCACGGGAAAAGAGCAGGAATAGGCTTTTGTAGGGTACAGTCCAAGGCATGTCTTCCAATGGTGTGACTGCTGTCGGCCTTCAAAGATTATCCACCTTGAATTAACGCTTGGAGGTAAGGATGACAGCAGTGGTGTGGTCTACAGCGATACGGCTTTAACTTATTATTAATGTCTACATAGCGTATTGATGTGAATCACACCGCTGCTCTCTCATTTAGCTATTTGCGCTTTAAGGATTGTGGTTGTTGTGGATGGCTATTCACAAATCTTAATGTGTATTTGAACCCAATGATGGTTGAATTCAAGTAGTTTAAGTTGCCTATCAATCATTGTTTTTGAAACCAGTGGACAGCCAGTGAAAAATGCGCTCTTGTAACAGCTGCATAGTGCGGATCCCAGCATATGGAATTAAAGTGGGGATTTTATTGCTCAATCTAATTAATGCTGATAAAAAAAAAATTATCCACAGGCCTAATGGACAGATGCTCAAACTCGCACTGTCCATTAAGGGGCAATCTGCAATTATAAGTCCATTATAATATATATACACAGTTGAAGTCTAAATAAAATTTCCACCTCCAGAAATGGGCCAAATAACATATTGGACCATGTACAGTTGAAGTCGGAAGTTTGCATACACCTTAGCCAAATACATTTAAACTCAGTTTTTCACAATTCCTGACATTTAATCCTAGTAAAAATTCCCTATTTTAGGTCAGTTAGGATCACCACTTTATTTTAAGAATGTGAAATGTCAGAATAATAGTAGAGAGAATGATTTATTTCAGCTTTTATTTCTTTCATCACATTCCCAGTGGGTCAGAATTAATATTTCGTAGCAATGCCTTTAAAATGTTTAACTTGGGTCAAACGTTTTGGGTAGCCTTCCACAAGCTTCCCACAATAAGTTGGGTGAATTTTGGCCCATTCCTCCTGACTGAGCTGGTGTAACTGAGTTAGGTTTTATAGGCCTCCTTGCTTGCACACACTTTTTCAGTAATACAAAAGTAATACAAATGTTCTATAGGATTGAGGTCAGGGCTTTGTGATGCCACTCCAATACCTTGACTTTGTTGTCCTTAAGCCATTTTGCCACAACTTTGTAAGTATGCTTGGGGTCATTGTCCATTTGGAAGACCCATTTGAGACCAAGCTTTAACTTCCTGACTGATGTCTTGATGTTGCTTCAATATATCCACATGGTTTTCCTTCCTCGTGATGCCATCTATTTTGTGAAGTGCACCAGTCCCAACCGCAGCAAAGCACACCCACAACATGATGCTGCCACCCCCGTGCTTCACGGTTGGGATGGTGTTCTTTGGCTTGCAAGCCTCCCCCTTTTTCCTCCAAACATAACGATGGTCATTATGGTCAAACAGTTCTATTTTTGTTTCATCAGACCAGAGGACATTTCTCCAAAAAGTACAATCTTTGTCCCCTTGTGCAGTTACAAACTGTAGTCTGGCCTTTCAGGTTGTGTTGATATAGGACTCGTTTTACTGTGGATAAGGATACTTTTGTACCTGTTTCCTCCAGCATCTTCACAAGGTCCTTTGCTGTTGTTCTGGGATTGATTTGCACTTTCCGCAACAAAGTACGTTCATCTCTAGGAGACAGAATGCGTCTCCTTCCTGAACGGTATGACGACTGCGTGGTCCCGTGGTGTTTATATTTGCGTACTATTGTTTGTACAGATGAACGTGGTACCTTCCAGCATTTGGAAATTGCTCCCAATGATGAACCAGACCTGTGGAGCTGATTTCTTATGATTTTCCCATGATGTCAAGCAAAGAGGCACTGAGTTTGAAGGTAGGCCTTGAAATACATCCACAGGTACACCTCCAATTGACTCAAAAGATGTCAATTAGCCTATCAGAAGCTTCTAAAGCCATGACATTTTTCTGGAATTTTCCAAGCTGTTTAAAGGCACAGTCAACTTAGTGTATGTAAACTTCTGACCCACTGGAATTGTGATACAGTGAATCATAAGTTAAATAATCTGTCTGTAAACAATTGTTGGAAAGATTACTTGTGTCATGTACAAAGTAGATGTCCTAACCGACCAAAACTATAGTTTGTTAACAAGAAATGTGTGGAGTGGTTGAAAAACAAGTTTTAATGACTCCAACCTAAGAGTATGTTAACTTCTGACTTCAACTATATATATAATATTTAGTTCAACTGTCACACTCCATGAGAACCCCAAAAATGTGTTTGTTTTTCTCCAACGTTTGTAAACGTTGTAAATGTAAAGAACACTGTATAGCCTCATAACATGATTAAAACAATAATTTTGATATGATGGATGGTCAGTCCTTACCTTTCTTTAACTAGACAAGTCAGTTAAGAACAAATATTTTTTTTCAATGACAACCTAGGAACAGTGGGTTAACTGCCTTGTTCAGGGGCAGAATGACAGATTTTAACCTTGTCAGCTCGGGGATTAGATCTTGCAACCTTTTGGTTACTTGTTCAACACTCTAACCACTAGGCTACCTGCCGCTCTGACCACTCTATTAATCTGAGAGTGGTTACATTTTGGGGCGGCAGGTAGCATAGTGGTTAGTGTGTTGGGGAAATAACCGAAAAGTTGCTGGATCGAATCCCTAATTTCCAAGTCCTATTCTTGAAGATCAAGAGGTATAACATGGAATTCTGTTTTTTTTAATGTAAATATAGAATTTAATCGTATTATATTTAGTAGAAAGCGATGAATTAGAAGAAGCCTACATAACCAACCCATAAAGTAAAATGTTACATCCATATAAGGCCAGCTATGTGAACTTTGACATTGATTTATCCTGCAATAGATGTCGGTCAATTGGTAACATACATTTTTGTCTTCTAATGCCTCTTAAGGGTAAAGTAATCTAAAAGTAACTGAATAATCAGATTACGTTACTGAGTTTGGGTAATCTGAAAGTTACGTTACTGATTACAATTTTGGACAGGTAACTAGTAAATGTAACAAATTACATTTAGAAAGTAACCTACCCAACCCTGCGTGTGTGCATAACGCAATTTTATCAAAACAATTTTATCAAAACTAACAATACAAATACAGTCACTTTTATTTTTACCTGAAGGCCTACGCTTTACATTTAGCCAATACAATACTATCATATTTTATGGCTGCGAATGAATGTCAATCAAAGTTACTTTCAGTAGCTAGCCAGTTTTCCTTGAGTGCCGCAACACCACTCTCATCTGCAGATCACAATTGCCATTTTAGTCATGTACAAAAATAGTTACTCTCAGTCTACAGGCAAGAGGGGAAAGGAACAAAAGATTGACTCATTGGTTGTTATCTGTGCCAATCCAAACGAGTGCAAGAAGCTGAACTATAGAAAACTGTTTATGAGATTTTTTTGCAGAGCCCAATACCAGTCTTGTCTTTAATGGCCCAATATCCAACAGCAATAGGTGTCAGTATCCCTCAGATCCATCAATGGTTTATGCAAAAAGTATCATTTAGGCCTATTGTTTGGAAACATGAAACTCAACATGTATTTGTTTAACTGAGTGCAGAGTCAGGGACTCAATACCAGAGCTGTGATTTTGCAGGACTGCCCACTTGTCCATACCATCATATGTAGGCTACAATATGTACAGTGCATTCGGAAAGTATTCTACCCCTTCCTTTTTTCCACATTTCGCTACATTACAGCCTTATTCTAAAATATATATATTTTTAAATCCTCATCAATCTACACACAATCCCCCATAACGTCAAAGCGAAAACAGATTTTTAGAAATGTTTGCACATTTATTAAAAATAAAAAAACAGAAATATATAATTTACATAAACTTTGTTGTGAGAATCGAAATTGAGTTCAGGTGCATCCCGTTTCCATTGATCATCCTTAAGATGTTTCTACAACTTGATTGGAGTCCACCTGTGGTAAATTCAATTGATGGGACATGATTTGGAAAGGCACACACATGTCTAATGTCTGCAGCATTGAAGGTCTCCAAGAGCTCTGTGGCCTCCATCATTCTTAAATGGAAGAAGTTTGGAACCACCAAGACTATTCCTAGAGCTGGCCACCCGGCCAAATTTAGCAATCAGGGGAGAAGGCCTTGGTCAGGCAGGTGACCAAGAACCCAATGGTCACTCTGACAGGGCACTCTGACAGAGCACCAGAGTTCCTCTGTGGAGATGGGAGACCCTTCCAGAAGGACAACCATCTATGCAGCACTCCACCAATCAGACCTTTATGGTAGAGTGGCCAGACGGAAGCCACTGCTAGTAAAAGGCACATGACAGCTCGCTTGGAGTTTGCCAAAGGGCACCTAAATGACTCTCAGGCCATGAGAACCAAGATTCTTTGGTCTGATGAAACCAAGATTGAACTCGTTGGCCTGAATGCCAACCTACAGTGAGGCATGGTGGTGGCAGCATAATGCTGTGGGGATGTTTTTCAGCGCCAGGGACTGGGAGACTAGTAAGGATCGAGTGAATCATGAACGGAGCAAAGTGAGATAGATCCTTGATGAAAACCTGATCCAGAACGCGCAGGACCTCAGACCGGGGCAAAGGTTCACCTCTCAACAGGACAACGACCCTAAGAACACAGCCAAGACAATGCAGGAGTGGCTTCAGGACAAGTATCATTGTCCTTGAGTGGCCCAGCCATAGTCAGACTTGAACCCAATCGAACATCTCTGGAGAGACCTGAAAATAGCTGTGCAGCTACGCTCCCCATCCAACCTGACAAAGCTTGAGTGGATCTGCAGAGAAGAATGGGAGAAACTCCCCAAATACAGGTGTGCCAAGCTTGTAGCGTTATACCCAATAAGACTCGAAGCTGTAATCGCTGCCAAAGGTGCTTCAAAGTACTGAGTAAAGGGTATGAATACTTATACTCTACGGGATGGGTGTCCCTAACCCGGGACAGTTGTTGCTCAATATGTGATAATGAGACTAGAATGACATTGTAAACAACAGCCAACTTTCCAGGAAATAGACATGTATTTTATAGGCAGAAAGCCTAAATCCTTGTTAATCTAACTGCAGTGTCTAATTTACAGTAGCTATTACAGCAAAAAAATACCAAGCTATTGTATGAGGATAGTGCACAACAAAAAATCTCTTTTATCATGGCAACTGGTTTGATACATTCACCTCTGAAGGTAAATAATCTACTTACATTCAGTAATTTTGCTCTGAGGGTATTAAGGCACAAGGCGAGACCCAAATGCAGACACAGGAGGCAGATGGTTGGAGTCTTACAATGTTTATTAATCCAAAGGGGTAGGCAAGAGAATGGTCATGAACAGGCAAAAAAGGTCAAAACCAGATAAGAGTCCAGGAGGTACAGAGTGGCAGACAGGCTCGTGGTCAAGGCAGGCAGAATGGTCAGGCAGGCAAGTACAAAGTCCAGAAACAGGCAAGGGTCAAAACCGGGAGGACTAGAAAAAGGAGAATGCAAAAATCAGGAGAAAGGGAAAAACGCTGGTTGACTTGGAAACATACAAGACAAACTGGCACAGAGAAACAGGAAACACAGGGATAAAAAACACTGGGGAAAATAAGCGACACCTGGAGGTGGTGTTTTTTATCCCTGTGTTTCCTGTCTCTCTGTGCCAGTTCGTCTTGTATGTTTCCAAGTCAACCAGCGTTTTTCCCTTTCTCCTGATTGTTGCATTCTCCTTTTTCTAGTCCTCCCGGTTTTGACCCTTGCCTGTTTCTGGACTTTGTACCCGCCTGCCTCACAAGGACAGGTGAAACAGATCAGGGCATGACAGAGGGCCCCAGAGATAAAATGTAGTGTAGTTTTGTTTGAAAAAATCCAGTTGTATATTCAAATGTAGGAACTGGGTTCTACAGTTTGACCCCATTGCTGTCTTTGGCTCCACACCCACCCTTCACGGCCATCTAGATGTGTGAAGGTTAGTGTCTTTTCTGTAGGGAAGCTAATGAAGCTATCTCTTCAAGACAGCCCAGATGTATGCAAGATGGCATTGGAGAACAAGGTTGACATTTTGCGTATTCCTAACCAATTGTGTTCGTTTCTTTGCGTTGTATGTAACTTTTTTAAACTTATTTTGTACATAATGTTGCTGCTACCATCTCTTATGACCAAAAATAACTTCTGGACATCAGAACTGTGATTACTCACCACAGACTGGAAGAATCCTTTTTTTCCTTTAACGAGTCCGACGAGCCCAACGTGAATGATTTACTGCTCTCTCGGGAACAGGACCAGATCCCCGTCATTTGCGTGAAGAGAAGGCAGAGAAAAAGGGGCCAGAGGGGGGCTGCCTTCTGAGAATTCATAGGCGATCGAATAAACCCCCACTTCCTTCCATTCTGCTAGCAAACGTGCAATCTTTGGAAAATAAAATCGATGACCTACACAGAAGATTAAACTACCAACGGGACAATCAACTGTATTATATTATGCTTCACAGAGTCATGGCTGAACGATGACATTATTGTAACAGTTGTCGTACTGGAGAGAAGACCAAGGCGCAGCGGGAATGTGGATACTCATATTTTAATTAAAAAAAAGAGTAAAGCATCCACCGGACAAAAACAATACACACGACAGGAACAGTCTTGCAGGCACACAAAATGCAATGCAAGAACAACTACCCACAACCCCAAAGAAAAACACACACTACTATATAGGACTCCCAATCAAAGGCAACTCAACACACCTGCCTTCAATTGGGAGTCCAATCACCAACACAACACTAAACACACAAAAACCTGCCACGTCCTGACCAAAACTAATACAATTGCTCCCTCTGCTGGTCCGGACGTGACAATTATCAACATACAGCTGGCTGGTTATACGCTGTATCGGCAGGATAGAACAGCGGCATCTGGTAAGACAATGGGTGGCGGACTATGTATTTTTGTAATTAACAGCTGGTGCACAATATCTAAGGAAGTCTCGAAGTTTTGCACGACCTGAGGTAGAATATCTCATGATAAGCTGTAGACCACACTATCTACCTAGAGAGTTTTCGTCTGTATTTTTCGTAGCTGTCTACATTCCACCACAGACTGATGCTGGCACTAAGACCACACTGAATGAGCTGTATTATGCTATAAGCAAACAAGAAAACGCTCACGCAGAGGCAGCGCTTCTAGTAATCGGGGACTTTAATGCATGGAAACTTAAATCCGTCTTACCAAATTTCTATCAACATGTTAATTGTCAAATAAAATAAAATGTTATTGGTCACATACACGTGGTTAGCAGACGTTAATGCGAGTGTAGCGAAATGCTTGTGCTTCTAAGACTGTGTGATCACGCTCTCCGCAGCCCATGTGAGTAAAACTGTCACGCTGGTATAAAGGATTTTGGAGACAGGCGCAAGAATACACAATAGGAGTTTTTATACACCCAAAAACAATCATTTCTCCTGTTTAACATATAGATCATGCTCCAACAGTATTCTCAGCACAGACCTGACTAACAAGACATGCTGGATGCGGTCAGCATTAATAGACCAAAATGTTGTCTATATAGACCACTACGCCCAGTCCCAGCATGTCCCGAAACACTTCGTTGATGAAGGCCTCAAAGACCGAAAGAGCATTAGACAGACCAAAGGGCATTATGAGATACTCGTAATGACCCGTGGTCATAGAAAAAGCAGTCTTCCATTCATCACCTGCACGAATGCGCACCAGATTGTAGGCGCTCCTCAAGTCCAGCTTCGTGAAGTACTGCGCCCGTGCATTTCTTCGATGATGGTTGGGATGAGGGGTAAAGGATAGCTGAAGTTGACGATGGCCTTGTTCAGTGTTCGATAATCAATGCAGGGGCGCAGTCCCCCATCTTTCTTCTTGACAAAAAATAAGCTTGAGGAGGCTGGTGACTTAGTGGGGTGGATAAAACTCTGTTGGAGACTCTCCTGTACATAGTTCTCCATGGCTCGGTCTCCGCATAGGAGAGGGGATAGACATGTCCTCTCGGGAGGGCTGTGTCAGACAACAGGTCAATGGCACAGTCCCAGGGGCAATGGGGAGGCATTCGTGTAGCCTGGGACTTTGAGAAAATCCGGTGCATATCCTGGTACTCCTCCGGTAAATCCACTTGAGTAGCACAGTCCAGACTTTCCACCATAGTGGTGTTGACAGACTCTGCAAGACACCTCCCCTGACACTCCTGCAACCAACCCAGCAGTCTCCTCTCGGAGCACAAAATAACCGGGTTATGCGAACTCGACCAGGGGAGACCTAAAACAATGGGGTGCGTGGGGGTGTCTATAATCAAGAAAGTGATCTGTTCTGAAGGATAGTCATGGGTCAGCAAAGGAACAGTAATGTGATATACGAGCCCTTTCCCTATTGGACATTTATCCAGGGCTAGAACTGGAATGGGTGACTGTAGGGGAACCAAAGGAATGCATAATGCAGTGGCCAGTGTGCTATCTAAGAGACTCAGGGAATTTAACAGGAAAACACACTGGTCGATTTGACAGACAAGGAGAGGAAACCTTGCCTTCTACCTGGGTTGGCGCAGGAAAATTCCCTGGCTTGTCACCTCCTCACCTCCTAGTGGATAGAGAGCAGGTTGGGGAGAAATGAGCCCTTTTCTTCACAATAGAAGCAGAAGCCCAGATTCCTCCTTCTCCTATGCTCTGTCTCGGGCAAATGTGCCAAGCCCATCTCCATCGGCTCTGGCCACGGAGCAGGGGTAGCCATGGGTTCCGAATTCCACGCAGGTCTTCTTCGGGACCGCAGGAGGTTGTCCAACCGGATTGCCATGCTGATGAGCTGGTCGAATGACAGGTTGTCATTACGGCAGGCTAACTCCAGCTGTACCTCCTCCCTCAGTCCGCTGCGGATAACGGTAACCAGAGCCAACACGTTCCATCCGGTGGAGGCCGCGATGGTCCGGAACTCCAGGGTGAACACCGAGGCGGTCCTAGATCCCTGGCGTAGTCAGAGTAGACGCTCACCCTCCTCTCGGATCTCCACAGGATGATCAAACATCGAGTGGAAGAGGAGGGTGAAGCGCTCGTAGGACTCGACCTCAGGTCCGCCGTCTCCCAGACCGGGGCACCCCAGTCCAGAGCCCGTCTGGTCAGTGCCGAGATGACTGTGGCAACCCTGTCTCTTCCGGAAACAGCCCTGGTGTAGAGAACGAGGTACACGTCACATCGTAGAAGGAACCCCTTGCATCTTGCTGGTGTGCCGTCGAATCACTCCGGGAGGGACAAGGGTATTCCACGGACTGGCTCCGATGGAACGGAGATAGATTGTGGTGTGGGAGCTGGTACCATAATCGGTGCTGGAGACTGGAGGTACTGCACACTCCCCTCCAAGCGCAGGATGGTTGCCAGAACACTGTCCGATACCGAGTCTGGAGAGACAGTCCTCGTGGTGCTGTACTGTCCCTACAATGGTCGCCAGCTCGGTCTTTCCTGCTGTCTCCATTTTCGGGTCGGTTATTCTGTCACGCTGTTATAAAGGATATGGAGACAGGCGCAGGAATACACAATAGGGGTTTTTAATACACCAAAAACCAACATGTATACAAAAACACTGGGCTGTACCCAAACAAAAGAGCGAGGGTAAAGCTTGTTGACCGACACGGAATGATACCCATAATACACAATATATATAGCACGCAGCATAACAGCTGCGCCAACGCATAGGTACTCACACCACCAATGGACATGGGAACAATTACCGGCAAAGACAGAGGGCACAAATATAATGTACTAATCAGAGGAAATGGGAACCAGGTGTGTGTAATCAGACAAGACAGTCCGGGGTTGATGACAATGAATCCCGTTCAGTGAAGCCTAGAAAGCCGGTGACGTAGACCTCCGGAACTGGTGAACAGAATGAGCATCAGTACTGGGGAGATCCGTTAAACAGATCCGTTAAACAGGTCAACATTCACAAGGCCGCAGGGCCAGACGGATTACCAGGAAGTGTACTGCGAGCATGCGCTGACCAACTGGCAAGTGTCTTCACTGAAATTTTCAACCTCTCCCTGTCCATGTCTGTAATACCAACAAGTTTTAAGCAGACCACCATAGTCCCTGTGCCCAAGAACACTAAAGTAACTTGCCTAAATGACTGCCGACCCGTAGCACTCACATCTGTAGCCGTGAAGTGCTTTGAAAGGCTGGCCATGGCTCACATCAACACCATTATCCCAGAAACCCTAGACCCACTCCAATTAGCATACCGCCCTAACACTTCCCTTTCCTGTTTGGACAAAAGGAACACCTATGTGAGAATGCTATTCATTGACTACAGCTCAGTGTTCAACACCATAGGGTCCTGAAAGCTCATCAATATGCTAAGGACCTTGGGACTAAACACCTCCCTCTGTAACTGGATCCTGGACTGGACAGGCCGCCCCCAGGTGGTAAGGGTAGGTAACAACACATCCGCCACACCAGTCCTCAACACAGGGGCCCCTCAAGGGTGCGTGCTCAGTCCCCTCTTGTACTCCCTGTTCACTCATTACTGCACGGCCAGGCACAACTCCAACACCATCATTAAGTTTGCCGATGACACAGCAGTGGTAGGCCTGATCACCGACAATAATGAGACAGCCTATAGGGAGGAGGTCAGAGACCTGGCCGTGTGGTGCCAGGACAACAACCTCTCTCTCAACGTGATCAAGACAAAGGGGATGATTGTGGACTACAGGAAAAAGAGGACTGAGCACGCCCCCATTCTCATCGATTGTAGTGGAGCAGGTTGAGAGCTTCAAGTTCCTTGGTGTCCACAACACCAACAAACTAACATGGTCCAAGACAGTCACCATGAAGAGTCATGAAGAGGGCACGATAAAACCTCTTCCCCCTCAGGAGACTGAAAAGGTATGGCATGGGTCCTCAGATCCTCAAAAGGTTCTACAGCTGCACCATCGAGAGCATCCTGACTGGTTGCATCACTGCCTGGTATGGCAACTGCTCGGCACTACAGAGGGTGGTGCGTACGGCCCAGTACATGACTGGGGCCAAGCTTCCTGCCATCCAGGACCTCTATACCAGGCGATGTCAGAGGAAGGCCCTAAAAATTGTCAAAGACTCCAGCCACCCTAGTCATAGACTGTTCTCTCTGGTACCGCATGGCAAGCGGTACCGGAGCACCAAATCTATGTCCAAGAGGCTTCAAAACAGCTTCTACACCAAAGCCATAAGACTCCTGTACATCTAATCAAACGGCCACCCAGACTATTTGCATTGCCCCCCCCCTCCCCCATTTAAACTGCTGCTACTCTCTGTTGTAATCATCTATGCAGTCACTTTAAAGTGACTATGCAGTCACTTTAAATGTACCTACATGTACATATTACCTCAACTAACCGGTGCCCCCGCACATTGACTCTGTACCGGTACCCCCCTGTATATAGTCTTGCTATTGTTATTTAACTGCTGCCCTTTAAAATCTTGGTACTTTTATTTCTTATTCAGATCTTTTTTTATGTTTATCTGCATTGTTGGTTAGCATTTCACTGTAATTTCACTGTAAGGTGACCTGTTGTTTGGCGAATGTGACTAATAAAATGTACATTTTACATTTGACATTTTAGTCATTTAGCAGACGCTCTTATCCAGAGCGACTTACAGTAGTGAATACATACATTTCATTTTCATGTCATGCATTTTTTTTTGTACTGGCCCCCCGTGGGAATCGAACACACAACCCTGGCATTGCATACACCATGCTGGCGTTGCAAACACCATGCTCTACCAACTGAGCCACAAATTTGATTTGATCCATCATGTATGATATTCCTGGGAGTGTGTAAACATCATTTTTTTATTACCATAGTATTGTTGTATGTTCTCTATAGCTATGTACTTGAAAATGTATAAATTGACCAATTCGGCACATTTGGGCAAACTCCTGGCAGACTTGATACAAAATATTGTGTAGTGATGATATTCTTCCCTGGATCAGTCTGAAACTTTGCACAGACATTGCTGCCATCTTGTGGACAACAAAATCACGGTTGACAACTCCCTTGTGTCCTCCTCCCAGAGTGCTAAGAACCTTGGCGTGATCCTGGACAACACCCTGTCGTTCTCCACTAACATCAAGGCGGTGACCCGATCCTGTAGGTTCATGCTCTACAACATTCGCAGAGTACGACCCTGCCTCACACAGGAAGCGACGCAGGTCCTAATCCAGGCACTTGTCATCTCCCGTCTGGATTACTGCAACTCGCTGTTGGCTGGGCTCCCTGCCTGCGCCATTAAACCCCTACAACTCATCCAGAACGCCGCAGCCCGTCTGGTGTTTAACCTTCCCAAGTTCTCTCACGTCACCCCGCTCCTCCGCTCTCTCCACTGGCTTCCAGTTGAAGCTCGCATCCGCTACAAGACCATGGTGCTTGCCTACGGAGCTGTGAGGGGAACGGCACCTCCATACCTTCAGGCTCTGATCAGGCCCTACACCCAAACAAGGGCACTGCGTTCATCAAATCAAATCAAATCAAATCAAATGTATTTATATAGCCCTTCGTACATCAGCTGAAATCTCAAAGTGCTGTACAGAAACCCAGCCTAAAACCCCAAACAGCAAGCAATGCATGTGAAAGAAGCACGGTGGCTGGGAAAAACTCCCTAGGAAAAACTCCTGAGAAAGGCCAAAAACCTAGGAAGAAACCTAGAGAGGAACCAGGCTATGAGGGGTGGCCAGTCCTCTTCTGGCTGTGCCGGGTGGATATTATAACAGAACATGGTCAAGATGTTAAAATGTTCGTAAATGACCAGCATGGTCAAATAATAATAATCATAGTAATTGTCGAGGGTGCAACAAGCACGTCCGGTGAACAGGTCAGGGTTCCGTAGCCGCAGGCAGAACAGTTGAAACTGGAGCAGCAGCATGGCCAGGTGGACTGGGGACAGCAAGGAGTCATCATGCCAGGTAGTCCTAGGGCTCAGGTCCTCCGAGAGAAAGAGAGAAAGAAAGAAAGAAAGAGAGAATTAGAGAGAGCATATTTACATTCACACAGGACACTGGATAAGACAAGAGAATACTCCAGATGTAACAGACTGACCCTAGCCCCCCGACACATAAACTACTGCAGCATAAATACTGGAGGCTGAGACAGGAGGGATCAGAAGACACTGTGGCCCCATCCGATGATACCCCCGGACAGGGCCAAACAGGCAGGATATAACCCCACCCACTTTGCCAAAGCACAGCCCCCACACCACTAGAGGGATATCTACAACCACCAACTTACCGTCCGAAGACAAGGCCGAGTATAGCCCACAAAGATGTCCGCCACGGCACAACCCAAGGGGGGGGCGCCAACCCAGACAGGAAGACCACGTCAGTGGCTCAACCTACTCAAGTGACGCACCCCTCCCATGGACGGCATGGAAGAACACCAGTAAGTCAGTGACTCAGCCCCTGTAAAAGGGTTAGAGGCAGAGAATCCCAGTGGGAAGAGGGGAACCGACAAGGCAGAGACAGCAAGGGCGGTTCGTTGCTCCAGCCTTTCCGTTCACCTTCACACTCCTGGGCCAGACTATACTTAATCATAGGACCTACTGAAGAGATAAGTCTTCAGTAAAGACTTAAAGGTTGAGACTGAGTCTGCGTCTCTCACATGGGTAGGCAGACCATTCCATAAAAATGGAGCTCTATAGGAGAAAGCCCTACCTCCAGCCGTTTGCTTAGAAATTCTAGGGACAATTAGGAGGCCTGCGTCTTGTGACCGTAGCGTACGTGTAGGTATGTACGGCAGGACCAAATCGGAAAGATAGGTAGGAGCAAGCCCATGTAATGCTTTGTAGGTTAGCAGTAAAACCTTGAAATCAGCCCTTGCCTTAACAGGAAGCCAGTGTAGGGAAGCTAGCACTGGAGTAATATGATCAAATTTTTTGGTTCTAGTCAGGATTCTAGCAGCCGTATTTAGCACTAACTGAAGTTTGTTTAGTGCTTTATCCGGGTAGCCGGAAAGTAGAGCATTGCATTAGTCGAGCCTAGAAGTAACAAAAGCATGGATACATTTTTCTGCGTCATTTTTGGACAGAAAGTTTCTGATTTTTGCAATGTTACGTAGATGGAAAAAAGCTGTCCTTGAAGCAGTCTTGATATGTTCTTCAAAAGAGAGATCAGGGTCCAGAGTAACGCCGAGGTCCTTCACAGTTTTATTTGAGACGACTGTACAACCATCCAGATTAATTGTCAGATTCAACAGAAGATCTCTTTGTTTCTTGGGACCTAGGACAAGCATCTCTGTTTTGTCCGAGTTTAAAAGTAGAAAATTTGCAGCCATCCACTTCCTTATGTCTGAAACACAGGCTTCTAGCGAGGGCAATTTTGGGGCTTCACCATGTTTCATTGAAATGTACAGCTGTGTGTCGTCCGCATAGCAGTGAAATTTAACATTATGTTTTCGAATGACATCCCCAAGAGGTAAAATATATAGTGAAAACAATAGTGGTCCTAGAACGGAACCTTGAGGAACACCGAAATTTACAATTGATTTGTCAGAGGACGAACCATTCACAGAGACAAACTGATATCTTTCCGACAGATAAGATCTAAACCAGGCCAGAACTTGTCCATGTAGACCAATTTGGGTTTCCAATCTCTCCAAAAGAATGTGGTGATCGATGGTATCAAAAGCGGCACTAAGATCTAGGAGCACGAGGACAGATGCAGAGCCTCGGTCTGACGTCATTAAAAGGTCATTTACCACCTTCACAAGTGCAGTCTCAGTGCTATGATGGGGTCTAAAACCAGACTGAAGCGTTTCGTATACATTGTTTGTCTTCAGGAAGGCAGTGAGTTGCTGCGCAACAACTTTTTGAAATTTTTTTGAGAGGAATGGAAGATTCGATATAGGCCGATAGTTTTTTATAATTTCTGGGTCAAGATTCGGCTTTTTCAAGAGAGGCTTTATTACTGCCACTTTTAGTGAGCTTGGTACACATCCGGTGGATAGAGAGCCGTTTATTATGTTCAACATAGGAGGGCCAAGCACAGGAAGCAGCTCTTTCAGTAGTTTAGTTGGAATAGGGTCCAGTATGCAGCTTGAGGGTTTGGAGGCCATGATTATTTTCATCATTGTGTCAAGAGATATAGTACTAAAACACTTTAGTATCTCCCTTGAGCCAAGGTCCTGGCAGAGTTGTGCAGACTCTGGACAATGAAGCCCTGGAGGAATACCCAGATTTAAAGATGAGTCCGTAATTTGCTTTCTAATGATCATGATCTTTTCCTCAAAAAAGTTCATAAATTTATTACTGCTGAAGTGAAAGCCATCCTCCATTTGCGAATGCTGCTTTTTAGTTAGCTTTGCGACAGTGTCAAAAAGAAATTTCGGATTGTTCTTATTTTCCTCAATTAAGTTGGAAAAATAGGATGATCGTGCAGCAGTGAGGGCTCTTCGATACTGCACGGTACTGTCTTTCCAAGCTAGTCGGAAGACTTCCAGTTTAGTGTGGCGCCATTTCCGTTCCAATTTTCTGGAAGCTTGCTTCAGAGCTCGTGTATTTTCTGTATACCAGGGAGCTAGTTTCTTATGACAGATGTTTTTAATTTTTAGGGGTGCAACTGCATCTAGGGTATTGCGCAAGGTTGAATTGAGTTCCTCGGTTAGGTGGTTAACTGATTCTTGTCCTCTGACGTCCTTGGGTAGGCAGAGGGAGTCTGGAAGGGCATCAAGGAATCTTTGGGTTGTCTGAGAATTTATAGCACGACTTTTAATCTTCCTTGGTTGGGGTCTGAGCAGATTATTTGTTGCAATTGTAAACGCAATAAAATGGTGGTCCGATAATCCAGGATTATGAGGAAAAACATTTAGATCCACAACATTTATTCCATGGGACAAAACTAGGTCCAGAGTATGACTGTGGCAGTGAGTAGGTCCAGAGACATGTTGGACAAAACCCACTGAGTCGATGATGGCTCCGAAAGCCTTTTGGAGTGGGTCTGTGGACTTTTCCATGTGAATGTTAAAGTCACCAAAAATTTGAATATTATCTGCTATGACTACAAGATCCGATAGGAATTCAGGGAACTCAGTAAGGAACACTGCATATGGCCCAGGAGGCCTGTAAACAGTAGCTATAAAAAGTGATTGAGTAGGCTGCATAGATTTCATGACTAGAAGCTCAAAAGACGAAAACGTCATTGTTTTTTTTTTGTAAATTGAAATTTGCTATCGTAAATGTTAGCAACACCTCCGCCTTTGCCGGATGCACGGGGGGTTTGGTCACTAGTGTAACCAGGGGGTGAGGCCTCATTTAACACAGTAAATTCATCAGGCTTAAGCCATGTTTCAGTCAGGCCAATCACATCAAGATTATGATCAGTGATTAGTTCATTGACTATAACTGCTGCTGGCCTGCTGGCCCCCTACCTCTGAGGAAGCACGGTTCCCGCTCAGCCCAGTCCAAACTGTTCGCTGCTCTGGCACCCCAATGGTGGAACAAGCTCCCTCACGACGCCAGGACAGCGGAGTCAATCACCACCTTCCGGAGACACCTGAAACCCCACCTCTTTAAGGAATACCTGGGATAGGATAAAGTAATCCTTCTAACCCCCCCCTCCTAAAATATTTAGATGCACTATTGTAAAGTGGTTGTTCCACTGGATATCATAAGGTGAATGCACCAATTTGTAAGTCGCTCTGGATAAGAGCGTCTGCTAAATGACTTAAATGTAATGTAAATCTAAATTACACCTATAATCCTATCTCAATGTATGACCTTTCTCTTGCATTTCAAAGATGATGGAACCCCCTAAAAAATTTAAACCTCATGTTTTTTTGTTTGTATTATCTTTTACCACATCTAATGTGTTATATTCTCCTACATTTTAGGCGGAAATTGAAAAAAAGGGTCCGATCCTTGTAAATGTGATAATTTCTTCTTTTTTTTTATATAAATTTGCAAACATTTCTAAAACCTGTTTTTGCTTTGTCGTTGAGGTATCGTGAGTAGATTCATGAGGGGGAAAACAATTTAATTAATTTTAGAATAAGACTGTAACCTAACAAAATGTGGAAAATGTCAAGAGGTCTGAGTCCTTTCCAAAACCAATGTAAAGTTTTCAGGCCCCTTGACTTTTTCCACATTGTAAATAAGGTATTTCTGTTTTTTGTTTTTAATACATTTCTAAACATTTCTAGCCTGGTTTCGCTTTGTCATTATGTGGTTTTGTGTGTAGATTTGCTGAGGAAATGGTTTTATTTAATCCATTTTAGAATAAGGCTGTAAAAAGACAAGGGGTCTGAATACCTTCCGAATGCACTGTACCTAGGCATGCCTTAAACAAAGCCCCCGGCCCTGATTCCTATCTGGGTAGGCCCTGATTCCTATCTGGTCATGTTTGGCCTCAGATGCACTGCACACCTTGAGTGTAGTGTAAGATGTTTGGGTGTTTTAAAACAACTCCACTCAGAACTGGTTGAGATACATTAAGCATCATCCGATAAGAGGTCACTTAATGAGACCTGTTTCAACATGCATTTTCCATTGGTGAATGGTTTGGACAATCAAATAAGTCCAGAATTGTTTATGACTGAATGACACAATCAGCCACCTATTTAGCTGGTATCAACTAATGACATTGAGGTGAGGCAATATAGTCCTATACCTCTTGCAGACTTTAGGGCGCCATTCCCTGGTGCCTCTCTAGTAAGTGCGAATCTTCCGATTGAGAGACAATAAAGCTCAATGATCTTGTAGTTACCTCTTTGATGTCTCTTTCAGCCTCTCCGAAGATGCAGTCAAGGCTCGGTGCCACAACACCCGACGCCATCGGGAAATATTTGCCTACAGCATTAGGCAAACAGACGCATCGAAATGCAGCTACATGCTGCTCTTAACAGACGGAATGAACCATACTGCCATATATCAAACGTTGAAGACCACCCTTAAAGTCGGTATTAGATCATGTAACAAATTGCTATTTTCTTGAGCCGTGAAATTGCAATTGTTTAGTGTTTTTGTATGTGTTCCTAAAATACATAACATAATTTGTTACAAAAATAATACATCAAAAAAGATATCCATCAATATAATCCGATATTGATAGGTCCTCTCTTACCATTGAGGATAATTATGCTCATGTGTCCGTAAAAAGGTGGGTTGAAGAAACGCACCACTTACACCTGCCACCCCCTTCATTATTCCCTTTAAGGAGGCACCCAGTCATGCCAGCTGGACATTATATTTGCTAAACCTATAGATGCCATGGGCGATAAAAAATCAGCATAAGATATCAAGACTGTTTCAAGGACAGCTTTTTTCCATCTACGTAACATTGCAAAAATCTGAATCTTTCTGTCCAAAAATGACGCAGAAAAATTAATCCATGCCTTTGTTACTTCTAGGTTGGACTACTGCAATGCTCTACTTTCCGTCTACCCGGATAAAGCACTAAATAAACTTCAGTTAGTGCTAAATACGGCTGCTAGAATCCTGACTAGAACCAAAAAATGTGATCATATTACTCCAGTGCTAGCCTCCCTACACTGGCTTCCTGTTAAGGCAAGGGCTGATTTCAAGGTTTTACTGCTAACCTACAAAGCATTACATGGGCTTGCTCCTACCTATCTTTCCGATTTGGTCCTGCCGGAGCTGGAGCAACGAACCGCCCTTGCTGTCTCTGCCTGGCCGTTTTCCCCTCTATACACTGGGATTCTCTGCCTCTACCCTTATTACAGGGGCTGAGTCACTGGCTTACTGGTGTTCTTCCATGCCGTCCCTGGGAGGGGTGCGTCACTTGAGTGGGTTGAGTCACTGGCGTGGTGTTCCTGTCTGGGTTGGCGCCCCCCCTTGGGTTCTGCCGTGGCGGAGATCTTTGTGGGCTATACTCGGCCTTGTTTCGGGATGGTAAGTTGGTGGTTGGAGATATCCCTCCAGTGGTGTGGGGGCTGTGCTTTGGCAAAGTGGGTTGGGTTATATCCTACCTGTTTGGCCCTGTCCGGGGGTTTCATCGGATGGGGTCACAGTGTCTCATGACCCCTCCTGTCTCAGCCTCCAGTATTTATGCAGCAGGGGGGCTAGGGTCAGTCTGTCACATCTGGAGTATTTCTCTTGTCTTTTCCAGTGTCCTGTGTGAATTTAAATATGCTCTCTGTAATTCTCTCTTTCTCTCTTTCTTTCTCTCTCTCGGAGGACCTGAGCCCTAGGACCATGCCTCAGGACTATCTGGCTTGATGACTCCTTGCTGTCCCCAGTCCACCTGGCCGTGCTGCTGCTCCAGTTCCAACTGTTCTGCCTGCGGCTATGGAACCCTGACCTGTTCACCGGACGTGCTACCTGTCCCAGACCTGCTGGCCCAGACCTGCTGGAACGCTGACCTGTTCACCGGTCGTGCTACCTGTCCCAGACCTGCTGTTTTCAACTCTCTAGAGACAGCAGGAGCGGTAGAGATACTCTCAAAGATCGGCTATGAAAAAGCCAACTGACACTTACTCTTGTGTTACTGACTTGTTGCACCCTCGACAACTACTATGATTATTATTATTTGACCATGCTGGTCATTTATGAACATTTGAACATCTTGGCCATGTGCTGTTATAATCTCCACCCGGCACAGCCAGAAGAGGAATGGCCACCCCTCATAGCCTGGTTCCTCTCTAGGTTTCTTCCTAGGTTTTGGTCTTTCTAGGGAGTTTTTCCTAGCCACCGTGCTTCTACACCTGCATTGCTTGCTGTTTGGGGTTTTAGGCTGGGTTTCTGTACAGCACTTTGAGATATCAGCTGATGTAAGAAGGGCTATATAAATAAATTTGATTTGATATGTAATTGTCATAAGTAAAGTTTGCTGAAATTATACAGTTTGTTGCTTGACCTTATTCATGGCGGTAATGACAGGGGTTTATTAAACACTAAGGCATTGTGTTCTTTCATACACGACCAATCCAGGATGCAAGCAAACTTCTTTTTTTCATTTAAGGAGATAGTAATAATAGAATTAAGGAGATTGTAAAAATACAATTAGGCTATTTCAAGGACTGAACCGAAGCTAATGTGGAATAGTACATGCATAATGGCGAAAACAAGCAAAAACCAGCAAGCTAGTAAAACTGCGCATTTTTATTTGTGAAAAACACCATTTCCAAATGTTTACATATATTGATAATTATATAAATATAACTTAGTTCTTTGCAATTAATAACAATGTCTAAAATCCTCTCAAAAAGGACAATGATGAAAACACATCTAGATTCTAGATACGAATTCCCCCAATGGGAATCAACCAGATGTGACTCAAATAATGAAACAGAAGTTCAATTATAAGAATCAGTCTTTAGGATTGCAGGCCAATCAGTAGTAAAAGGGCGCCAGCATCATGGAGTGGATTGGCTGCATGGGAACTCTCTCAATGTGATGCGGGTACAGCACTTGTGTGCTCTGGGCGAGGGTTGGGAGCTGTCCACCAAGCGCAATGTGCTGTAATGACAGAGCGGCTGCATAGACCAGTGGTGGAAGCAGAGATGCTGAAGGAGCGAAGAATTCTGGGCCCATGTCTTGGACTTCGCACTTCAGCTTCATCCTCCTGTTTTGAAACCATGTTTTCACCTGAAAGGAAGGCATACGTTATGATACATTGGTGAATGCTAACTTTGTAATGTTGTTCTTGATCATATCATACATCCAAGTCTTGAAGACATTACATTGTTTTTCATGCTCTAGCGTCTGTCTTTGCCTGAGTTTCAGAGAGATTCAGTTTATCAGCATTCTTTCTCCTCTGAGTTGCACCGAGGTACTTGTGTTTGTTGAAGCTCTGTTCTAGCCTGCAGATCTGATCAGAGGTGAACTTGGTTCTCATCCTGCGGTGTAGTGCAGACTCGCCCTCACTATCGTCCCCCACCTCGCTCTCAGAACCTGTCGTGTAGCCACAGCTATCTGGAAAGTTTTTTTTAAAAACATTGTCAATAATCCAGAAATCACAAGTGCCTATTGGAACACACTCCACCATGAAGTGCTCAAATTGATTGTTTTGACAAGGAAAGTATACACTTACTGTTTGGAGATGATGGAGTAAGTATACACTTACTGTTTGGAGATGATGGAGTAAGTATACACTTACTGTTTGGAGATGATGGAGTGTAGTCTTTAGTCGACTCTTTAGCAAGTTATTCCATGTTGACATGAAGTATCACTTCAGTAGGTACTTTCGGCTCAAATGAAACCTCTTTATAGGTTGATGGAAGCCGAGGAACAACTACACAAGGCATGCGAGACCTTGTAATGCCATTTCTGCCATATTGTGTGCCTTCTTCGACGTCCACTCGTTCCGTTGAAGTGTTGTAAAAACTTTTGAGATAGCGCTCTAGTTAGCCCGCAGGTGGTCTGTTGTAGGCCTCTTGACTCAGGACCTCGCTCTATATAGGAGACACCCCACAGTATTTGCATATGTAAAGGGTTCCCAACGGAACGATACAAACTTGGTCGGTGTAACTGAAATGAATTGATGTTGCCGTTGTGGGTTTTCACACGTTCAATAGCCTCGTTGATATCACCCGGCGCCACCATGTCTGTGCAGGCTATCAAATTCCGTCGTGCAGGTATGGCCTCTTAGTTGCCCATCTGATAACTACATTATTTATGTATGTCAATCATTTCTTTAAGAGTATGACTTCATTATAGGCCTATACGAGATTCGAGTAGACTGGGGTGAAAAAAGCTATATATGATTATAATACATTGTTTCATTTGGAAAAGTAAATAAAATATGTCAATAGCATTGGCATGATTTATTGATAGGCTACATTCATCTTATTTTTATAGGGAAGGTATGCCCATGCAATGCAAATATCACCTAAAAATGCATTGCTTAATGTGACATACCCTTATGCTGGCATATGGGCTTTTTCTATACGTTATATTTTCTGTTGCGACTGATATTCTATGGGACCATGAACGGATCGATTAAAGTGTGTTCATTTTAAGGAGGTAGGCTATGATCACAAAACCACCCATACAGATAAATACTGACAAATAGCTAAAATGTGGAGGGCAAATACAGTAGGCTATATTATGCAATTATGAAACATTATAGTGATTTTGGTCTCCTGATGAGACCGGCGATGCCTTTGTGAGACCATTGTTCCAGATGTAGACAGAAGCGCCCAGCGGTCTGCTCGCTAACGTGAAGCTGATTGCTGATGAAGACCAATTGGCTCTCTGACAAAGTGGGTATGATTGCTAGCAGCACGCCTAAACGGAAAGTGAGAGAACCACATTTGATCTCTGTTTACTTGTGAATTTGAATAGGCATTTGCTATAAGCCCCCGGCGCATTGTGAAACTGGTGACCATGTTCCATAGCAGGCTTTAATGCAGTTCCTAAATTTAATTCATCGCCGGTCTCATCAGGACACCAAAATCACTATAATGTTTCATAATTGCATAATATAGCCTACTGTATTTGCCCTCCACATTTTAGCTATATGTCAGTATTTATCTGTATGGGTGGTTTTGTGATCATAGCCTACCTCCTTAAAATGAACACACTTTAATTGATCCGTTCATGGTCAACTAGACAATGGCTGGTTTTCACATTTATTTATATAGACAAAGGTGTGCTATCAATTCCCTATTTCAAAGCACAGGGGCTCAGCAATCATATCACATAATCAACGTGTGTCCTCAGGCTGAACATAAACCTGAGATCTGGCTCTCCAGCACACAAAACCCCAGACTCTATGGAGCCGGTCCCTATTGCTCATGTGGTCGGTGTAAACTCATCAATGACCGGCTCAATTAGAACTATTTGTTGAGCATGATCTTCCCGTTAGCTAACCTTTGAAGTACCGCATTGGAGACAAACAGACGCGCACATTAAAGCACAGTATGGTGTCACTGCTGTGGTGGACAAGAGGGAGTTGACGTGCGCGCACCCACACCCAGTAGAGTTTCTGGGGGTCTGTCTACGCATGTGTCAGGAAGGCACAAATGTAGCATATATAATTGGGTGCTTACATCACTAGGCTATTGCATTGGATTGTGAATGATTGCTCACGATATAGGTATAGAATAAACGTATGTAAAGCATATTGTAACGATCCTCACTATATTTGTCACTTTAATAATGTTTACATATTTTGCATTACTTATCTCATATGTATATACTGTATTCTATGCTATTCTACGGTATCCTAGTCACTTAATATTTACATATCTGGCATTACTCATCTCATAAACTCAATCAAAACTCATCTCATAAACCTCTCACTGTCAACTGCGTTTATTTTCAGCAAACTTAACATGTGTAAATATTTGTATGGCCATAACAAGATTCAACAACTGAGACATAAACTGAACAAGTTCCACAGATATGTGACTAACAGAAATGGAATAATAGGGGGCAAAATCAAAAGTAACAGTCAGTATCTGGTGTAGCCACCAGCTGCATTAAGTACTGCAGTGCATCTCCTCCTCATGGACTGCACCAGATTTGCAGGTTCTTGCTGTGAGATGTTACCCCACTCTTCCACCAAGGCACCTTCCCGGACATTTCTGGGGGGAATGGCCCTAGCCTTCACCCTCCGATCCAACAGGTCCCAGACGTGCTCAATGGGATTGAGATCCGGGCTCTTCGCTGGCCATGGCAGAACATTGACATTCCTGTATTGCAGGAAATCATGCACAGAACAAGCAGTATGGCTGGTGGCATTGTCATGCTGGAGGGTCATGTCAGGATGAGCCTGCAGGAAGAGTACCACATGAGGGAGCAGTATGTCTTCCCTGTAACGCACAGCGTTGAGATTGCCTGCAATGACAACAAGCTCAGTCCGTTGATGCTGTGACACACCGCCCCAGACCATTTATTTCCCTGGCCACATCTGCAGTCCTCATGCCTCCTTGCAGCATGCCTAAGGCACGTTCACGCAGATGAGCAGGGACCCTGGGCATCTTTCTTTCGCTGTTTTTCAGAGTCAGTAGAAAGGCCTCTTTAGTGTCCTAAGTGTTCAGAACTGTGACCTTAATTGCCTAACGTCTGTAAGCTGTTAGTGTCTTAATGACCGTTCCACAGGTGCATGTTCATTAATTGTTTATAGTTCAATGAACAAGCATGGCAAACAGTGTTTAAACCATTTACAATGAAGATCTGTGAAGTTATTTGGATTATCTTTGAAAAATTATCTTTGAAAAATCGGGTCCTGAAAAAGGGCCGTTTCTTTTTTTGCTGAGTTTATGCATATTCTGTTTTCTATGCTATTCTACGGTATCTCATTCACTTAATAATGTTGACATATCTTGCATTACTAACCTACTGTATCTTGGTCTTGTGTGTATTGGGTATATGTTGCGTAATTTGTTAGGTATTACTTATAGGTATTACTGCACTGTCGGAGCTAGAAGCACAAGCATTTCGCTACACCCGCAATAACATCTGCTAATCACGTGTATGTGATTTATAAAATTTGATTTGATTTGATGAGCCACGTTACAATCTCACAAGTGGGATTTTTTTATTTCAGTTTTATTAATTCAGGGAAACCCATTGAGACCAGGGTCTCATTTATGCTGCCATAAGGACAACAATGCAAACAAAATGATCAATACAAATAAAATAAACTACAAATTACAGATTCAACCATACAGCTTCAAACACCACAAATACAATTATTCACATTCAATCCAAACATTTGCAATTCTCATTCAATGAATTCAACATTTGCGTACTAAACTGCCCTAAAGTCACCAGTGAGTCAAGATGTAGGGAGTTTTGTAGGCTATTCCAAAAATTGGGGGCACTAAAACTGAAGGCGGATTACCTAGATCACTATGTACTAGTGGAACCTCGAGTTAACCATCCCTGTCAACACGTTTGGTGTATCATGTTTAAAAAAATGAACAGTGAAGTGAGGTTGGTCGGAAGCTTGCAATGCTCTGCTTTGGTGCATAATAGGGCTTTGCGGGCATGGTTCCCTTGAGCGCATTTAATATGTTTAATTCAACAGCTGAAAACCCTCCCACTTGCTGGCCAACAGATTATCTCATGGAGGTTTCATTCAGTAGGGTTTTCAGTACATTTCTCTTAAACCATCCTTTTAAATATGGTCTGCCTTTTAATTAGAATTTTGTCAACAGACTCACTAGAATACATTGAGAGAAGGGCTTCAGAATGTAGGGATCAATGATATAAAGCCATCTAAATATATGCATATTCGTCTCCGTTTCAGCACCAACTGGTAGATTTCAAAATACTTGGATCTTGTATATTATTATTTAGGCACATTTTTGGGTTAGGAAAGTATGTATTGAATCATAAGGAAAACAATGGTTTGAACGGTCTTTACACAATAAATATATTGAGGAATCAAAACTTAGGGGTTTGATTTATCCTGAAAGTTGTCACATTCAAGTTCCATGCATGAAATATTGGAACATGGAAAAAAGTGTACAATAAGGTTTGAACAATTGTCCTATAAATCTCCCCTAATCCTTTCTAATCATCAGTTGTATGACAAAGGTCCAGTCATCATGAAACGTGCTACATGTGGTCTGAGTTCCATGATTCAAATAGGCTACAAATGATTGCACAACGTTAGCCTAATATGATCCATTAATGCTAGCAACCCTCAGGAACAACTACACAGACTTGACAGAGGAAAGAAAGGTCAACGGAATGGAATGATGCCAAATGTAAGCTACAAATTGAAGAATACTAACACTAAAGTGACAGTTATAAATGTATGTGGGTACTACTGACAGTGGTTCCCGATAGTGGCTAATACTGAACATGATACAAATGGTAAAAAGCCCCGGAGTATAATTAAAACGTTCTAAACCACAAACATCAATTTGGCAGGTTCAGCTCTAAAGAAGCCTATAGCTTGGGTCTCCAATTTTCATCAACGCAAATTATCAGGGTACACAGTTAATATTCTGGATAATGGCACGACTATTTATAGCCTACTTCACTGTGTAAAATGGGCAGCAATTACATATCACGTTGATATATGATTTTCAGTTTGCGTACATATGGCTGGTTTCACATTCATCATTAGTGATCATAAGGAAATTACCATTCCAGTGTTTTACTTGCTATATTGTATTTACTTTGCCACCATGGTCTTTTTTGCCTTTACCTCCCTTATCTCACCTCATTTGCTCACATTGTATATAGACTTATTTTTCTACTCTATTATTGACTGTATATTTGTTTTACTCCATGTGTAACTTTGTGTTGTTGTATGTTGTTGAACTGCTTTGCTTTATCTTGGCCAGGTTGCAATTGTAAATGAGAACTTGTTCTCAACTTGACTACCTGGTTAAATAAAGGTGAAATAAATAAAAAATAAAATAAAAAATAAAGTATCTAAAACAATTGCTATGTGTATTTATAAACGCCTTCTCCAAATGGATTACTAATTTACCTAGCTCTTATCAATAGTTCTTATCAATTTATAATTTACAGTTCATGAAGAATGCTATTATTTCTATCAGAAAAAATAAAGTAGATGCTTTTCCCACTTAGACAGGCATGTTTGCTCGACCTTATTCATGGTTCCTAAAGATGGTGGAGTTATGAGAGAATTAAGTCAAGGTCAGAATATGGCATCTGTAGACACAACTCTGCCACACCTTCATTACTCATGGTCTGCGGTTGAGGCCGTTTGGATGTACTGCCAAATGCTCTAAAACTACGGCGGCTTATGGTAGACAAATTAACATTAAATTGTCTGGAAACAGCTCCGGTGGATCTTCCTGCAGTCAGCATGCCAATTGCACACTCCTTCAAAATTTGAGACATCTGTGGCATTGTGTTGTGTGACATAACTGCACATTTTAGAGGGGCTTTATATTATCCCCAACACAAGGTGCACCTGTGTAATGATCATGACTGTTTAATCAGCTTCTTGATATGCCACACCTGTCAGGTGGATGGATTATCTTGACAAATGAGAAATGATCACTAACAGGGATGTAAACACATTTGTGCACAAAATTTGAGAGAAATTATATTTTTCTGTGTATGGAACATTTCTGGGATCTTTTATTTCAGCTCATGAAACATGGGACCAACACTTTACATGTTGCATTTATATATTTGTTCAGTGCATTTCTACTACTGTACATTGTATTTTAGTTAAACTGTTTTGTACAAACAGCATATGTATTTATATACTGGATTGTTGACATAGCTCACTCTAATCGCTCTTGCACTGGCTCTATGCACACTCACTAGACTCTACCTACACACTCACACATACTACACTGGCACTACATACGCTCAAACACACAATACACACTCACACATGCATATTGACGCCACACACACACACACACACACACACACTTTTCACATATGCTGCAGCTACATGTTTATTATTATATCCTGATTGCCTAGTAATTTTTACCCCCAACCAACATGTGCATACAGTATTACCTCAACTACCTCCTACCCCTGCAATATCTACTTGGTAGTCATTGTATATAGCCTCGTTATTGTTATTTTCTTGTGTTATTAATTCCTTTTTTATTTAGCTTTTTTTTCTTACTTTTTAACTCTGTGTTGTTGGGAATGGGCTCATAAGTAAGCATTTCACTGTTGTATTGGGCGGCATGTGACCAATACATTTTGATTTGGTTTGATTTCATATATCTACTGCTGTACATATCATTCTTAGTATATCATGTGTAAGTTCATCCGGTGTAGCTATGCAGAGATTGCGTTTGGATTACTGTTATTGTGCTATTTGTGTTGTTAATTGGATTGCTTCTGAAATGTCTTAATTTCTTTCTTTTTAATTTTGGGATTATATGTGTATTATTTTGTACTGCTATGTTGCCTATTACTGCACTGTTGGAGCTGCACCTGAGTTAACATCTGCAAATCTGTGTATGGGAACAATAAACGTTGATTTGGGTTTGATTTATCTTACACTTATCAGAATTAAATTAAGCTATGCACATGCCCGTACAGAGAAGATAACCGATGTACATACTGACAAACAATAGGTAACATCTAAACCACAACATTTGTGTGTGTAACCGATGTGAAATGGCTAGTTAGTTAGCGGTCGTGCGCGCTAATAGCGTTTCAATCAGTGACGTCACTCGCTCTGAGACTTGAAGTAGGGTTTCCCCTTGCGTTGCAAGGGCCGATGGGTAATGATACTTCGTGGGTGTCAGTTGTTGATGTGTGCAAGGGTCTCTGGTTCGAGCCCAGGTTGGGGCGAAGAGAGGGACACTGTTACATGTGCATAAGCAAATTGTTCAGCTGGAAGTTGTTATGCAGTGTTGTAACATTACACACGAGTAAGACTAAATAGTAAAAGAAAGGTTGTGATATAAGATATACTTGAATGATAAAATAGACTTTAATCTCTGCACATCTTTAAACAAATTATTTACAAACATCCCACCCAAGATTTAAAAAAAAAATGGATTGCACTTTGGATTTGTAATTGTTTGAGTCGAAAGTTCAGTCTGTAGTGTATAGTCTTTAGTAGAAATGTGCGTTGGACATCATTGGGTGGGGGTGCTGATGATAAGAAACCATCTGTTGCACCATGTACATCGCGTGGTTGGCAGCGGTGTATGATAGGTGCTGTCCACCGAAGCCGTGGTACTGAAATGGGCGTATGGGCTGGAATATCATCGGAGACTGGGCGGGAGCGAGGTACTCAGCGCGCAAGTCTTGGACTTCCCGTTTCTGTTTCATCCTCCTGTTCTGAAACCAAGTTCTCACCTAAAACACGAAACACAACATAAAAGCCATTAGAACCAAAGCAGCACTAGTATAATCGAATGAAATAGTCCTACAGCATCATGTATAATGTGCATAAATTACATTGAGTTTTGTATTCTAGTCTTACCTGAGTTTCAGAGAGGTTTAACTTCCGTGCCGTTTTGACTCTATTTCCAGCATCTGGATATTTGTGCTTTTTGAATATCTTCTCCATCTTTCCAATCTGCGACGGTGTGAACCTAGTACGTACACGTCGTTGGGCTCCGTCTCTCTCTTCCTCGCTCCCCTCTTCCACCGAGGGACATTCCGAGGAGGCGGCCTCACTATCATACCCTGAGGAGTACTCACTGTTTTCTGAAACTGTGAAAAAATATCAGTCAATAAAATGCTCTTCACTAAAAAACACAATTTAAAGGTGTTGCAACACCACTTTTTTACATGTAAAATGAATATAAATGTTAACGTATAGTAGCCTACTTCAAACTTACGATTTGGGGAAGAGCAGCTTGACGGATGCAGAGGTGAGCTCAATCTGGATTCCAGATTTGTGGGTTTTTCAGTGGAATTCGTGAATTCGAATCTTGTGGTCTTTGGCTTTGGCTGGAGGTAGACCTTGTTATAAGAGGTTGGCGGTCGAGGCTGGACCATGCAAGGAACATGGGGTTTGAAGTGGGTTAGCATAGTATCCACAGGTTCTTCTTTCCTGATGGTGTCGTGATGGCTCTTCGCCAACCAGTCTACAGTGAAGTTATTGAATATGTTTGCTTCCATGAGCTCAGCAAACTATCCGAGGATGGTCAGAGAATATTGTGAAATGGCCCGCCATATATAGACCTGGCCCTCTCCAAGATTTGCATTTTCAAAAACGCGTTAACGCCTGATCGATTCCCAATGATTAGGTCCTAATGGGTCCTTATTGAAGTCTTCACATACTGTGAGTGTGTGAAAGCCTGGCGCCAAGTCTGTGAGAACCAGTAGTAGAGCTCATCTCACTGGGCGAAGACGTCAGTTCAACGACTAGTTTTGATTTACATTTGGTTGAGTAGTCAACTAATGTGAAATCAACTAGTAAAACAACGTTGATTCAACCAGTTTTTGCCCAGATGGGTTACATTTGTCCACCCCAGCTGAAAATATACAGAAATATCACATTGAGAGTCCACCTCTGCTTCAGAGTTCTAAGGTTATGATATGTTGAGGCATATAGGCCTACAGTGACTTGAAGTTTAAATTGTAGCCTATTCCAGAACTAAGATCACACTGAAAACAGCAGACCAATTAAAACCACTTTCTAATCAAGATAACAGGCTTTGCCACAGACCTACTAAAACAGAAACCTAAATATGACTAAACTTGTAACATCATGCAGCAACATGTCAGTGTCTATATCTGTACACTCTTAGGAAAAAAAGGTGCCATCTAGAACCTAAAACGGTTCTTTGGCTGTGCCAATAGGAGAACCCATTGAAAAATCCTTTTTGGTTCAATGTAGAACCATTTTGTTTCCAGGAAAAAATAACTTTGTGTTCCATGTAGAACCCTTTTCACAGAGGGTTCTACCTGGAAACAAAAAGGGTTCTATTTTGAACCAAATAGAGTTCTCCTATGGGGACAGCCAAATAACCCTTTTCGAACCATTTTTTCTAAGAGTGTACCTTGTGATAATTGGCCTAAACTTAATTTCCAGGCAATGACTGTCTGTAGCTTCTATTTACCTCTGATTTAGGATTGGAAGGGAATACTATTTTATTATAGTTGACCGTTCTGATACAATAATCAACATTGCCAAACTTGTATAAGCCCATTGTATGGTAGTCTGATCATCTGCATAATGCCTTTCTAAATGTCAGCCCTTTCCCCTACACTAAAATCAAATGTAAAATAAAGGCAAGTACAACACTGCCCTTATGGTTTAGTATTAACACCTCTTTGATACCCCGGTGAGCACTGGCGCCACTGGCCCATCAACCAGCATTTGGCGCAGTCGGTTGAAACATTACAGATCAAAGGTATTACAGTAGCAACACCATTGTCTGCCAGTTGAAATGTAAATCGTGGAGAGCAAGCTGTAAATAAGTCTGAAAAACGGCTATAATTGCTACATTTTTGGTTATGCATACTACTACTTTGGTTATGCATACTACCAAATAGGCCTATAAAAAATTGCATGTTCTGGAAAAAGAATGTGCCAAAAAATCAAGAAATGGGACGTTGAAGAAATTATCCAACCAGGCCAATGTTGCCGGGTGTCCTTTCTCTGTACGTGAAACCCTTCAAGTGTTTCAGCCTCTTCAGATGGAATTCCCCCAGCAGCTGTCGAAAATAACCCTAAAAGGATCGCTTAGCTATGACACTGCAGATAAGGATATATTGAATGTCTCCTTTGTCGATGATCTGACTGTTCCTGTGAAGGCTTGGGTTCTCAGCCTCCCAATTACGACCATTTACCTGAAGATGCGTCCTGGTACCGTCAGATAACAATAGAAGCTGTCTGGTCGTCACGGGATGCCGCCGGGGGAAGTCCCCTTCATACAGAGCATTTCCTCGCCTCTATGGCAAGGCCCTATTAATAGTCAGAGACAATTTGGAACCCGAACTTTCACATACCAACACACGCGCACAGTGAGTCTGCCACTTTGATAAGCTCTCCTCTCCGATCTTCAGTGATCAGGTATATTTATAACGCTGTATTTCTATAAATGCATACAACAACATAAGTACAACACTTCTACAATACATCATTTTAATAGATTGAGTTTGCTACACATTTTGAGCATGGTAGGCCACATCCTTGTCCTTGGTTGATTATTGATATAACATCGTGAAGAAAAAAATGTTACGTCAGAAAATATGTGGAAAAATACAACAAATAGGCATAATCATACGAACATATTTAACACATTGACATCTTATTAAGTTATATTAATTGCCATTAAAATGATGTATTTAACCTATATGGTAATTAAGTAAGTGCAGTAGTTACAAATGTATGCCTCCTTGCACGTCAAGGATTTAAAAAATTCAAAGTAAGCTACCTTGTAATCTTTGATGTTTCAGACAATTCATTTCAATTTCTTTACAAATCACACAAATGTCATCTTTGCAAGCATGCCTATGCAGCAGTTTGTAGCTTATACTGTAGTTTCATTCCAACATGACCACAGTTCGTTTTAGAAAAACTATAGCAACTATTCAGGCATTTGTATTCATTTAGTCCAGGGATGGTAAACTTTGATGGGGGTGGGGGCAACAAATAATCTGAACTCATGAGGGGCCTCAGTGGCTTGAGCACCCACATCCATACCCACACAGAGTCAGAGCTGTCTTTAGCCGTCTTCTACACGTTTTGCTATAGGGTGGAGAAAAATGTTTGCAGTTTTAATATATTTGAGTTAGAGTGAATACAAAAATCAATAACTGGCCACTCGACTAATTTACCAATCAATTTTTTGGGGGGCTGACATGGGTTAATTGAGTGACTGTCAGTGACTGAGAAAAACTGCTGATGCACAACCAATTTTTGAAATTGAACTTATCTATTCTACTATTCTAACTCTCAAGAGTAAGCAGAGACCCCGACTGAGTTCCAATATATACAGTATTCCAGGGTATTTCTTTATTTTTACTATTTTCTACATTGTAGAATAATAGTGAAGACATAAAAACTATGAAAGAACACATATGGAATCATGTAGTAACCAAAAAAGTATTAAACAAATCAAAATATATTTTATATTTAAGACTCTTCAAAGTAGCCAACCTTTGTCTTGATAACAGCTTTGCAGATTCTTGGCATTCTCTCAACCAGCTTTATGAGGTAGTCACCTGGAATGCATTCCATTTAACAAGGTGTGCCTTGTTAAAAGGTAATTTGTGGAATTTCTTTCCTTCTTAATGCGTTTGAGTCAATAAGTTGTGTTGTGACAAGGTATGGGTGGTATATAGAAGTAAAATACCAAGTCCATATTATGGAAAGAACAGCTCAAATAAGCAAAGAGAAATGGTATGAAGGTCAGTCAATCCGGAGAATTTGAAGAACTTTTAAAGTTTATTCAAGTGCAAAACCATCAAACACTATGATGAACCTTGCTCTCATGAGGACCGCCACAGGAAAGGAAGACCTAGAGTTACCTCTGCTGCAGAAGATGAGTTACCAGTCACAGAAATTGCAGCCCAAATAAATGCTTCACAGAGTTCAAGTAACAGACACATCTCAAAATCAACTGTTCAGAGGAGACTGCGTGAATCAGGCCTTCATGGTCGAATTGCTGCAAAGAAACCACTACTAAAGGACACCAATAAGAAGAAGAAACTTGCTTGAGCCAAGAAACATGAACAATGGACATTAGACCGGTGGAAATCTGTCTGTTGGTCTGATGAGTCCAAATGTGAGATTTTTGGTTCCAACCACAGTGTCTTTGTGAGACAATGAGTAGGTGAACGGACGATCTCTGCATGTGTGGTTCCTACCGTGAAGTATGGAGGAGGAGGTGTGATGGTGTGGGGGTGCTTTGCTGGTGACACTGTCAGTGATTTATTTAGAATTCATGGCAAACCAGCATGGCTATCATAGCATTCTGCAGCGATATGCCATCCCATCTGGTTTGTGCTTAGTGGGACTGTCATTTGTTTTTCAACAGTACAATGACCCAACACACCTCCAGGCTGTGTAAGTGCTATTTGACCAAGAAGGAGAGTGATGGAGTGCTGCATCAGATATCCTGGGCTCCACAATCACCCAACCTCAACCCAATTGAGATGGTTTTGGTTGAGTTGGACTGCAGAGTGAAGGAAAAGCAGCCAACAAGAGCTCAGCATATGTGGGAACTCCTTCAAGACTGTTGGAAAAGAGTTCCAGGTTAAGCTGGTTGAGAGAATGCCAAGAGTGTGCAAAGCTGTCATCAAGGCAAAGGGTGGCTTCTTTGAAGAATCTAAAATATAAAATATATTTTGATTTGTTTAACACTTTTTGGTTACTACTTGATTCTATATGTGTTATTTCATAGTTTTGATGTCTTCACTGTTATTCTACAATGTAGAAAATAGTAAAAATAAAGAAAAACCTTTGAATGAGTTTGTGTGTCCAAATGTTTGACTGGTACTGTATATATATTTAGAAATTGATCCCCGGGACTACAAAAGGGGTGCGGCACGTGACCCTCCAGTTGGCCCATCCCTGATTTAGCCGTAATAGCATATTACATCATGAGTTTGATAAATTTTTAGTATCTTGAAATACTAATTATCATGTCAAGTAGCTATTGGCAATGCATTTAGATGGTGCTCCGGAGAGTTGAAAATGGTAATTACCTATCTGTGGTTATATCAAAATATCTCACTTTTCAAATCTAGTTGAGCTATAATACATGACGCTCAGTGAATTAAAAGACATGATGTCATCTCTTTATGAAACATTATCATTATTATGTTGTCTTAGAGACTACCAATCAAAATGGTGTACATGAGAGAGAAATGTGATCCATATGCCTCCACCAGATGGATTTTAAAAAGTCCAATACTGTTTTCCCTCTTCTCACTCCAATATCAAAAGAAACAATTCTATTTTTCAGATTACTTTGTACTCTACTTTGGAGATAATCAAGGAGTTGGAGGTGTGCAGTGGGTTGTCAGGCTATGGGGTGCATTGTGGGGGATTGAGCTGGACTGCTCACTGTATAAAATCAGAGTGAAGTCAAAATGAACCACCTTGGATGCCTTCATGTGGCTCTGTCATTGTGTTCAAATAAGACCGTCCTCATAATGTCTAATCAAAGTTATTACCAATAAATAGACACCCACCCAGTCTCTGCTACCAAAGTAACTCAGTGGGGTATGGGGGGTTTGGGGTCTGTTGAGTAGTTGTCTGACCAGGGCCCAATTTCATAAAGCATTATGAGTACTGATATAGAACCAGGTCCCCTCTGTCCATATCATCATATTCATAATGATCTGAAAGACAAATCTGATCCTAGATCAGGCAAGGCTGTAGTTCATTGGAAGGTGGCCTTCACCCTCTTTAGTGTGTCCTGGATCCTGCGGGTGTGTCGTTCAGTGGGGGTGTGGTGGAAGTTGGCCTCGTTGTCAGCAGCCAGCAGGGGGATGTCACAGCCGCTGAGGTGGGCGATGCGTAGTCTTAGGTAGGCCTGTAGCTCCAGGTCAGGAGTGAAGGAGTACACTGTCTCCTGGAACGCATGCACCTGACTCACCACCTTCGCTATGGTCCTGGAGAGTGAGGAAGGAGAGAGCGGGAGAGATATAAAGATATAGGGGGGGGGGGGGGAGAAGATAGAGCGGTAAAGAAGGGAGACAAGAAAGTACATAAAATTAGGACAAAAGCAGAGATTGAAGTTGCAGCCACCATGGAGTTGGAGGACAAGACAGAGAGAGTGAAAAGGAGAAATATGAGTTTGCTATTGTTAATCTGCGGCAGGAGCATACTCATAATTTGGCACCACGTTACTAAACACTTAGTATACAGTACAATAAGTGACCTGATTTCCACAATAGTGGGGGAACCTAGGGTCTGTCATAACCAGCTGTGACGCTGCCTCTCACCGTGACCCTTTATGACCCCAGCATCTGTCAACATCAATGCATCTCAGAACACCTGGCGTGCCACATCTCCCAAAATCACACACCATCCCGATACACCATCTGGCTGTGTGCTAGCTTTAGTAGAGGAACCCAAATCCTACACGACCGCCATGGAATGAGCAGCTGTGTCATTATCGTCCGCCACAACTTTCTGTGAACCCAGCATCTGGCCGCCATATTTGAGTGGGTAGAAGGACACAGGGAATCTCGTTTGGTGGCAACTTGGCCCACTTCATTACATCAAGGGAGAAAGTTAATATCAAGTTTACAACATTAAAGAATGAGTGTCAGGTTGATATCCATATCATTGGAAAAGGCGACCAGAGTAGATTCATTAATCTCAATTGCAGATAAGTGCAAATGAATGCTATAGGCCAGTAGTTGGATGAGTGTATAGGCCTAGTGTAGGCTATAAGATTTTCCAGACCCAGATCACAAAGCATCTCAGAGTAGCAGTGCTGATCTAGGATCAGGGTCTTTCTGTCCATATAATTGACTTTGGTTCATTGAAAAGAGCTATATACACTACATGACCAAAAGTATGTGGACACTTGCTCGTTCAACATCTCATTCCAAAATCATGGGCATTAATATGGAGTTGGTCCCCCTTTGCTGCTATAACAGCCTCCACTCTTCTGGGAAGGCTTTCCACTAGATGTTGGAACATTTCTGTGGGGACTTGCTTCCATTCAGCCACAAGAGTGTTAGGGGTCCTGAGTGGCGCAGCGGTCTAAGGCACTGCATCTCAGTGCTAGAGGTGTCACTACAGACCCTGGTTCGATTCCAGGCTGTATCACAACCAGCCGCAAAATTGGCCCAGTGCCATTGTAAATAAGGGGCGGCAGGTAAACTAGTGGTTAGAGCGTTGGACTAGTAACCGAAAGGTTGCAAGATCAGATCCCCGAGCTGACAAGGTAAACATCTGTCATTCTGCCCCTGAACAAGGCAGTTAACCCACTGTTCCTAGGCCGTCATTGAAAATAACTTTTTCTTAACTGACTTGCCTAGTTAAATAAAATAAAAAAATAAGAATTTGTTCTTAACCTAGTTAAATAAATACAAAATAAATAAAAGTGAGGTTGGGCACTTATTGGGCGATAAGGGCCGGCTCGCAGTCGGCGTTCCAATTCATCCCAACAGTGTTCAATGGGGTTGAGGTTAGGCCTCTGTGCAGGCCAGTTAATTTCTTCCACACTGATCTTGACAAACCATTTCTGTATGGATCTTGCTTTGTGCACTGGGGCATTACATTGCCGAAACAGGAAAGGGCCTTAACCAAACGGTTGCCACAAAGTTGGAAGCTCAGAATTGTCTAGAATGTCATTGTATGCTGTAGAGTTAAGATTTCCCTTCACTGGAACTAAGGGGCCTAGCCCGAACAATGAAAAACACCCCCAGACCAATTTTTCCTCCTCCACCGAACTTTACAGTTGGCATTATGCATTGGGGCAGCTAACATTCTCCTGGCATCCGCCAAACCCAGATTTGTCTGGTGGACTGCCAGATGATGAAGCGTGATTCACCACTCCAGAGAACGTGTTCCCACCACTCCAGAGTCCAATGGCGGCGAGCTTTACACCACTCCAGCCGAAGTCTTGTGTGCGGCTGCTCGGCCATGGAAACCCATTTCATGAAGCACCTGACGAACAATTATTGTGCTGACGTTGCTTCCAGAGGCAGTTTGGAACTCGGTAGTGAGTGTTGCAACCGAGGACAGACAATTTTTATGCTCTACGCACTTCAACACTCGGTGGTCCCGTTCTGTAAGCGTGTGTAGCCTACCACTTCGCGGCTGAGCCATTGTTGCTCCTTATACGTTTCCACTTACAGTATACCGGGACAGCTCTAGCAGTGGAGAAATTTTACGAACTGACTGACTTGTTGGAAAGGTGGCATCCTATGACGGTGCCACATTGAAAGTCACTGAGCTCATCAGTAAGGCCATTCTACTGCCAATGTTTGAACAATAGAGATTGCATGGCTGTGTGCTCGATTTAATACACCTGTCAGCAATGGATGTGGCTGAAATAGTCGAATCCACTAATTTGAAGGGGTGTCCACATACTTTGTATATATAGTGTAAGTCACATTTATTAATATTATTCAATATGATCTAAAAGGCTACATTTATCCTAGATTACCACTCCTACTCTGAGATGGTTTGTGAATATAGGCCCAGGACTTTATGAGCTGGTTTCCGCAGACTCTGAATAAGCCTAGTCCTGGACTTAAACCACATACAATTCTCCATTCAGATCCTCCATAGAACATCCTTTTGATTCCATGACTAGACCTAATCTCTTTACAGATAACTGGCCCTGAGATGTTGCATTACGCTCATTCACCTAAGTTTTGGCCACTTATAGGCACCGCTGGTCAGAGTGAAGGCTCCAATCTCCAGCTGCTGGATGTGCATGGCCAGGATGTGGGCAGCAGGGAGGGTGGGTCTCCTCCTCACATGATCTCCTCCCATTAGACACAGGTTATCACTCTTCAGAAAGACCTGACAAAGATGGAGGGGAAAGGTGAGAGATAAAAAAAGAAGGATAGAAAGAGAAAGAGGGGGAGGGGGAGAGATAGAGAGATGTCTTACTCTTCCCTTGATTTATAACATCTTGAAGTTTTCATGAAAAAACAAGATATGAAGTTTGGCAAATTACTTTTCCTCATCTTTGCAGTCGGCATGTGTGTTCTTTGAGAATATATCGCATCAAGTCTACAGTTGAAGTCGGAAGTTTACATACACCTTAGCCAAGTACATTTAAACTCAGTTTTTCACAATTCCTGACATTCAATTCAAGTAAAAATTCCCTGTCTTAGGTCAGTTAGGATCACCACTTTATTTTAAGAATGTGAAATGTCAGAATAATAGTTGAGAGAATGATTTATTTCAGCTTTTATTTCTTTCAACACATTCCCAGTGGGTCAGAAGTTTACATACACTCAATTAGCATTTGGTAGCATTGCCTTTAAATTGTTAAACTTCAGTCAAACGTTTCAGGTAGCCTTCCACAAGCTTCCCGCAATAAATTGGGTGAATTTTGGCCCATTCCTCCTGACAGAGCTGGTGTAACTGAGTCAGGTTTGTAGGCCTCCTTGCTCGCACACGCTTTTTCAGTTCTGCCCACACATTTTCTATAGGATTGAGGTCAGGGCTTTGTGATTGCCACTCCAATACCTTGACTTTGTTGTCCTTAAGCCTTTTGCCACAACTTTGGAAGTATGCTTGGGGTCATTGTCCATTTGGAAGACCCATTTGCAACCAAGCTTTAACTTCCTGACAGATGTCTTGAGATGTTGCTTCAATATATCCACATAATTGACGTCCTCATGATGCCATCTATTTTGTGAAGTGCACCAGTCCCTCCTGCAACAAAGCACCCTCACAACATGATGCTGCCACCCCCGTGCTTCACGGTTGGGATGGTGTTCTTCGGCTTGCAAGCGTCCCCCTTTTCCCTCCAAACATAACGATGGTCATTATGGCCAAACAGTTCTATTTTTGTTTCATCAGACCAGAGGACATTTCTCCAAAAAGTACGATCTTTGTCCCCATGTGCAGTTGCAAACCGTAGTCTGTCTTTTTTATGGCGATTTTGGAGCAGTGGCTTCTTCCTTCCTGAGCGGCCTTTCAGGTTATGTTGATATAGGACTCATTTTACTGTGGATATAGATACTTTTGTACATGTTTCCTCCAGCATCTTCACAAGGTTCTTTGCTATTGTTCTGGGATTGATTTGCACTTTTCACACCAAAATACGTTCATCTCTAGGAGACAGAACGCATCTCCTTCCTGAGCGGTATGACGGCTGTGTGGTCCCATGGTGTTTATACTTGTGTACTACTGTTTGTACAGATGAACGTGGTAACTTCAGGTGTTTGGAAATTGCTCCCAATGATGAACCAGACTTGTGGAGGTCTACAATGTTTTTTTCTGAGGTCTTGGCTGATTTCTTTTGATTTCCCATGATGTCAAGCTAAGAGACACTGAGTTTGAAGGTAGGCCTTGAAATACATCCACAGGTACACCTCCAATTGACTGAAACAATGTCAATTAGCCTCTCAGATTCTTCTAAAGCAATGACATCATTTTCTGGAATTTTCCAAGCTGATTAAAGACACAGTCAACTTAGTGTATGTAAACTTCTGACCCACTGGAATTGTGATACAGTGAGATATAAGTGAAAGAATCTGTCTGTAAACAATTGTTGGAAAAATGACTTGTGTCATGCACAAAGTAGATGTCCTAAATGACTTGCCAAAACTATAGTTTGTTAACAAGAAATTTGTGGAGTGGTTGAAAAATGACTTTTAATGACTCCAACCTAAGTGTATGTAAACTTCTGACTTCAACTGAATATAGCCTCCAGCCGTTCTTAAAAGGGAATACAGTGTGATGTCTGGTAGCATAATAAAAAAAAGCATATAACAAAATGCTGGCCAGCTGTGAGTGTGTCACAGAATTTCACACACAGATGTGCTGCTTGAAGGTGTTTTTCTTTTGGCACATTTGCCTGAAGCCCCACACGTGTCTCTGGTACAGCAGAAGGCACTCACACACACACACGCCTTACCTGCACGGCTCGCAGCTCCTCTAGGACCTCACACACCTTGGTAGACAGATGTTTCCAAGCCTATCGGCAAGAGAGGAGGTGTTTAATTTAGCAAGAACTAATACATCTGTCTCACGCTTACGGAAGCTTTACTCCCATTAAGAGTTTTTTTGTGTCACTTTGGTGCAACTTTAACAAGCACGTGGTACATTTTCACAGCTCTTAGTACACAACTCAAAACAGATCATCAAAAATGCAGTTGTTTCAAAACTCTAAGCACATTTTTAACCCTTGTGTGGTGTTCATGTTTTTGTTATTCATCCAATGTTTGCAGGTCTGATGGACCCACAACATTATTGGGTTTTTAAAACAATACAGCCATAACAATTTATGTAAAAATACCAAACGTGCTTTTGCGTGGATCCCGCGAGTGCTAGCTGGCTGTACTACAGACACCTGTCGTCGTCTTGGGAAAGACTCATTGTTATCTTTTCGTAAAACAACTGTTTGCAGTAAAGAGACAAACTGCATACTAAGGAGATCCTGAGGGAAATCGACGAGTACCAACAGCTTTACGTTATGGAGGAAGAACCTATTCCATCATGGATTCATCTACAGACACGGACGATTTACTTACCGTTGAAGTAGAGGCTAGTGCTCTGGCTGGAATACATGCAACACTGGAAAAGTTGTGTGAGGAGGTAGCAGGGCTGAGGGGGAGTTTGGAGTTTAGCCAGAGTGAAATTCACACGCTCCAAGGAGAGAACAAGGCACTCACAGCCAAGGTTAAAATCCACGATTCCAACATGGATTGTCTACTCAGGGAAAACAGGGTGATGAAGGAGTTGCTACTAGTCATACAAAGTCGTAGCATGGTGAAAATCATTTTTTTTCTAGGATTCCTGAGGACGCATCCAATAATCCAGAGGATTCATGAGAATTCATGCAATCTGCCTTGAAACTTTCTATAGAGACTGTAACAAGGTGGCTTTCCACTGAGTACACAGACTTGGAGCTCAGAGCGACAAGACCAAGGGTCCCCAACTGATCATCGCAAAATTTGAACACTACCAACAAAAGGAGCTGATCAAAAGCAGGGGAACGGAGCTAAAAGGGACCAAATTCGGTCTCAATGACCAATTTCCAAGGGAGTTAAACGAACGTCGTAAGAGACTGTATCCGCTACAGAGGCAACAGAGGGAGAAGGGTAAGCATGCCTTTCTCATTGTGGACAAACTCTTTATAGATGGACAGCTATTCTGAGACAGCTCCATAACATCATGGCTGTACTAAATTCTACAGGGACTTCAAGAAAGTATGGGAACTGTAAAAATATCTGAACACTATGAAGTGGATATGAACACACACGTACTCAATTACATGCTCACTTACACATACGGATTTATACATACACACACACCTAATCTCGCTCTCTTCTCTCACTCTCTCTCCTTCTCTTCTCTCCCTCTATTGTCGAGAACTGTTTTCTAATTTAATATGTTTATTGTTTGTCTATCTTTTTTATGTATTTGTCTAGAAGTTTATATATGTTTACAACAAGCAAGGGGAAGATATCAGAATAGGGGCATTGGGGAATAATAACATATTGTACGGGATACATTTGTACTGTAGTGAAGCCGTCTCTAAAGTAATGCAAGGCCTCTTTCATGATCATGTGAAACGTCAATTGCTATGGAAATGCTGGGATGTGTTTTTTCAATAATGTAATTATGATGCAACTTTGACGGTGATACGATATGGATACAACTATCATCATGAATACTAAGGCTATACGCACTACATGTTACACACATAGACACTCAACCATGCAAATTGGCTTTTTTTATGTTGGTGTTGGAGCAGTGGCTTCTTCCTTCCTGAGCAGCCTTTCAGGTTATGTTGATATAGGACTCGTTTTACTGTAGATACACAGTGGGGGGAAAAAGTATTTGATCCCCTGCTGATTTTGTATGTTTGCCCACTTACAAAGAAATGATCAGTCTATAATTTTAATGGTAGGTTTTTTTGAACAGTGAGAGACAGAATAACAACAAAGAAATCTAGAAAAACGCATGTCAAAAATGTTATAAAATGATTTGCATTTTAATGAGGGAAATAAGTATTTGACCCCTCTGCAAAACATGACTTAGTACTTGGTGGCAAAACCCTTGTTGGCAATCACAGAGGTCAGACGTTTCTTGTAGTTGGCCACCAGGTTTGCACACATCTCAGGAGGGATTTTGTCCCACTCCTCATTGCCGATCTTCACCAAGTCATTAAGGTTTCGAGGCTGACGTTTGGCAACTCGAACCTTTAGCTCCCTCCACAGATTTTCTATGGGATTAAGGTCTGGAGACTGGCTAGGCCACTCCAGGACCTTAATGTGCTTCTTCTTGAGCCACTCCTTTGTTGCCTTGGCCGTGTGTTTTGGGTCATTGTCATGCTGGAATACCCATCCACGACCCATTTTCAATGCCCTGGCTGAGGGAAGGAGGTTCTCACCCAAGATTTGACGGTACATGGCCCCGTCCCATCGTCCCTTTGATGCGGTGAAGTTGTTCCGTCCACTTAGCAGAAAAACACCCCCAAAGCAAAATGTTTCCACCTCCATCTTTGACGGTGGAGATGGTGTTCTTGGGGTCATAGGCAGCATTCCTCCTCCTCCAAATACGGCGAGTTGAGTTGATGCCAAAGAGCTCCATTTTGGTCTCATCTGACCACAACACTTTCACCAGTTGTCCTCTGAATCATTCAGATGTTTATTGGCAAACTTCAGACGGGTATGTATATGTATTCTTGAGCAGGGATATTGACAGTTCTTTTGTGTTTCTTCCATTTGCGAAAAATCGCACCAAATGTTGTCACCTTCTCACCAAGCTGCTTGGCGATGGTTTTGTAGCCCATTCCAGCCTTGTGTAGGTCTACAATCTTGTCCCTGACATCCTTGGAGAGCTCTTTGGTCTTGGCCATGGTGGAGAGTTTGGAATCTGATTGATTGATTGCTTCTGTGGACAAGTGTCTTTTTTACAGGTAACAAGCTGCGGTTAGGAGCACTCCCTTTAAGAGTGTGCTCCTAATCACAGCTCGTTACCTGTATAAAAGACACCTGGGAGCCAGAAATCTTTCTGATTGAGAGGGGGTCAAATACTTATTTCCCTCATTAAAATGCAAATCAATTTATAACATTTTTGACATGTGTTTTTCTGGATATTTTTGTTGTTATTCTGCCTCACTGTTCAAATAAACCTACCATTAAAATTATAGACGTATCCTTTCTTTGTCAGTCGGCAAACGTACAAAATCAGCAGGGGATCAAATACCTTTTTCCCCCACTGTATGTACATGCTGTGGGGACGACATCATCGATGCACATTCTGTCTCTCACTGTTCAAATAAACCTACCATTAAAATTATAGACTGATCATTTCTTTGTCAGTGGGCAAACGTACAAAATCAGCAGGGGATCAAATACTTTTTTCCCTCACTATACCCCAACCAGAAGCCATGTATTACAGGCAACATCTGCACTGAGCTAAAGGCTAGAGCTGCCGCTTTCAAGGAGCGGGACTCTAACTCTAGTTACTTTTATTATTATTATTTTTTAAACTGCATTGTTGGTTAGGGGCTAATAAGTAAGCATTTCACTGTAAGGTCTACACCTTACTTGTATTCGGAGCATGTGACTAATAAAATTTGATTTAATATTTCCTCATGTGAAAATAGTGTAATATACTGTAATTTACAGTACTGTAGCATACTACATTCAAGGGGCAATTTTGAAACATGTATCTTACATTTTTTTGCTATTGAATAACTGGTTGTTAAAATGACTAAATTGAGAAGATATCATTTAAGTTGTGTTTTGGTGACTAAACCAATCTACTCATTATATTTCACAATGAATGCACAATGAAAGGTTTTTAATGTAAGACTGGCATACTCCTTTAAAAGACCTTCGCTTGAAAAACAAGAAAATAGCAGCAATATTACTGTTTGTCCATTTTGAGACGCCATAGCCAGTATATACTAATCTCAAGAAATAGATGACTCAATATATCTGTCATTAATTATGACGTTTTTGCAGAAGAGATCTTCGTCTCACAATTTTACTAAGATGTTTGGTGCAGTCTCTCATTGAATTAAAACAAATAATTTATTGAAGAATTCCTAATGTTGACCAATCACTGACAAAGGGGCATAGACTTCGGCTCCGAACTTCTTGTGCCCGAACAGCCCAAAAACCCCTCACCGAAGTCCAAAACGAACAAAAATGTCACAATGTCACATCACATAACATGTCACATAACGAGCTCTACCAAACTGTTTTGACTGAGAAGCATGCGAATGCTGTTGAGGCCACGGGTTAGCAATGAACCCTGAGACGGGATTGCTAGCAAGGCTGGAAATTCAAAACATCAAAAATCTAATAATTTCAATTTCTCAAACAATCAACTATTTTACACCATTTAAAAGATAAACATCTCCTTAATCTAACCACATTGTTCGATTTTCAAAGAGGCTTTACAGCAAAAGCATAAAGTTAGATTATGTTAGGACAGTACATAGCCACAAAAGTACAAACATCCATTTTCAATTCAAGGTCAGGCGTCACCAAAAGCAGAAACCAGCTAAAATTATGCACCAACCTTTGACAATCTCCATCAGATGACACTCCTAGGACATTATGTTATACAATACATGCATTTTTTGTTCCATCAAGTTCATATTTATATCCAAAAACCGCATTTTACAGTAGCGGTGAAATTCTGATTTTTTTCTTCTCTGAAATGCTTCCGGTGAACAACGTTACAATTTTCAAAATTACTATTCGAAAACATTGGTAAATTATAATATTGTCATTCAAATAATTATAGTTTAACATTTCGTAAATGATACTGTCTTGCCAGATTTCAAAATAACTTTACTGGGAAATCACAAGTTGCAATAAACCAGGTGCTGTGCTAAGAACAATAAGCTAGCCTAATTAGCTTAGCATCATCTTGTAACCATGTAATATCAATAATACTATTGTCAATAATCCATTACCTTTGATTATCTTCATCCATTGGCAGTTCCAGGAATTCCAGGTCCACAACAAATGTGGTTTCTTTTGACAAATAATTGATGTCCAAATAACTCCAAGTTGTTCCATGTTGTTAGCGCTTCGGTGGCTACTAAAAAGTAGCGCGGGGGGGGGGTGTGTGAAGTCACGGCAAAAAGTTAAAAAAGTTACAAAAATAATCTATTTATGTTTGTTCAAACATGTCAAACGTTGTTTAGCATCAATCTTTAGAGCCATTTTTAACGTGAAACATCAGTAATGTTTCAACCCGACTTCACCTGTGTCTAGAAAAACGTTTTTTAAAAATGTCTCGTGTCTCATGATTGCGCAGGTGCAGGCCATAATGGAAGTGACGACATCCCACGGACGTCAACTTCAATGCATTCTAATTTGCTCCCTGTTAATCATGGAAGCTTCAAACAACTTTATAAAGATCGCTGACATCTAGTGGAATCCGTAGGAGTTGCGAACTGAATCCTTTCTCACTATGGTATCTAATAAACAATGACACTAAATAGTACAGCCACAAAATTCTCATTTTTTTTAAATCTATTTTTCTCAGGTTTTTGCCTGCAATATGAGTTTTGTAATACTTACAGACACCATTCAAACTGTTTTAGAAAATTCAGAGTGTTTTCTATCCGAATGTGTTAATAATATGCATATCCTAGCTTCTGAGTTGGTGTAGGAGGCAGTTAAAAATGGGCACGTATTTTTTTCAAAATTCTCAATACTGCCACCGTGGCCCGTAGAGGTTATTAACAAGTGTTACCAGTTTGGAGTTTTGTACTAATAGTTTAGAAAATTCACCACATACTTGTGAAAATAGTACCAAAGCGATATAAAGTTCAGTAATGACAAGAACAGGAAGAGTATTATTAGAACATGGACAAACAACAAGAATACATCATTTCAGTTGTTACACTTTATGGCACTTCATAAGGTAAGCACTCATTTTAGGTGCTGTTACGTCCACCTAAATTTGATTTGAACACAAATTCTGATGTTCATCTAACTCAGAAAGGAATAAAATATCCACTGGTTCCCACAACAGCAGCATAAAACCTACATTTCACTTAAGGGCCTAAGAGTATGTTATTTATTTCATGGGTGCTCCCTACATGACTCTGGTCATAAGTAGTGCACTACAGTATATAGGGAATAGGGTGCCATTTCAGATGCAGGCATGCAGACTTACGGGTAATTGCCTGACAAAAACATTCTCCAGACCTCCAAGGACCTGCATGGCTGTGGCGAAGTCTCTCGATTCATAGCAGTGTTTGGCAATTAACAGAAACTTGGTGAGCATAGCCGCTTGGATCTGCAGCAAGAAAAGAAGAGGAGAGATTCTATGGTCAAGCATTCACACAAATCATTGTAGAAATCAATTAAAACATCATAGAAGTGCATCTGATGGCTATCATGTAATTAGATTTAATGGACAATGACTGACTTTGAAAATAAATGAATATTAGTGTTTTCAAATCAAATCAAATTTTATTAGTCACATGCGCCGAATACAACCTTATAGTGAAATGCTTACTTACGAGCCCACAACCAAGAATGCAGTTTAAAAAAAATACAGACAAGAATAAAATATAAAAAGTAACAAGTAACTAAAAGCAGCAGTAAAACAACAATAGCGAGACTATATACAGGGGGGTACCGGCTAGTTGAGGTAGTATGCAAATCTAGGTAGAGTTATTGAAGTGACTATGCATAGATGGCAAAAAACAGAGAGTAGCAGCGGTGTAAAGAGGGGGGGGGGGGGCAATGCAAATAGTCTGGGTAGCCATTAGATTAGATGTTCAGGAGTCTTATAGCTTGGGGGTAGAAGCTGTTTAGAAGCCTTTTGGACCTAGACTTGGCGCTCCGGTACCGCTTGCAGTGCAATAGCAGAGAGAAAAGTATATGACAAGGGTGGCTGAAGTCTTTGACAATTTTTAGGGCCTTCCTCTGACACCGCCTGGTATAGAGGTCCTGGATGGCAGGCAGCTTGGCCCCAGTGATGTACTAGGCCATTCGCAATACCTACTGTAGCACCTTGCGGTCGGATGCCAAGCTGTTGTCATACCAGGCAGTGATGTAACCAGTCAGGATTCTCTTGATGGTGCAGCTGTAGAACCTTTTGATGATCTTAGGGCCCATGGCAAATCTTTTTAGTCTCCTGAGGGGGAATAGGTTTTGTAGTACCCTCTTCACGACTATCTTGGTGTGCTTGGAGCATGTTAGTTTGTTGGTGATGTGGACACCAAGGAACTTGAAGCTCCCAACTTGCTCCACTGCAGCCCCGTTGATGAGAATGGGGGCGTGCTCGGTCCTCTTTTTCCTGTAGTCAACAATCATCTCCTTTGACCTCCTCCCTATAGGCTGTCTCGTCGTTGATCAGGCCTACCACTGTTGTGACATTGGCAAACTTAATGATGGTGTTGGAGCTGTGCCAGGCCATGCAGTAATGAGTGAACAGGGAGTACAGGAGGGGACTGAGTATGCACCCCTGAGGGGGCCCTGTGTTGAGGATCAGCGTGGCGGATGTGTTGTTACCTATCGTTACACGGATTTGCCAACAAATAGAACAATTAATTGCCCGTCAGGAAATCCAGGATCCAATTGCAGAGGGAGGTGTTTAGTCCCAGTGTCCTTAGCTTATTTATGAACTTTGAGGGCACTATGGTGTTGAATGCTGAGCTGTAGTCAATGAATAGCATTCTCACATAGGTGTTCCTTTTGTCCAGGTGGGAAAGGGCAGTGTGGAGAGCAATAGAGATTGCATCATCTGTGGATCTGTTGGAGCGGTATGCAAATTGTAGTGGGTCTAGGGTTTCTGGGATAATGGTGTTGATGTGAGCCATGACCAGCCTTTCAAAGAATTTCATGGCTACAGACGTGAGTGCTACGGGACAGTACTCATTTATGCAAGATTTCTTTGTGTTCTTGGGCACAGGCACTATGGTGGTCTGCTTAAAACATGTTGGTATTACAGACTCGGACATGGAGAGGTTAAAAATGTCAGTGAAGACACTTGCCAGTTGGTCAACGCATTCTTGCAGTACTTGTCCTGGTAATCCGTCTGGCCCTGCGGCCTTGTGAATGTTGACCTATTTAAAGGTCTTACTCACAACGGCTGCGGCGAGCGTGATCACACAGTCTTCTGAAACAGCTGGTGCTCTCATGCATGTTTCAGTGTTATTTGCCTTGAAGCGAGCATAGAAGTAGTTTAGCTCGTCTGGTAGGCTCGTGTCACTGGGCGGCTCTTGGCTGTGCTTCCCTTTGTAGTCTGTAATGGTTTGCAAGCCCTGCCTGATCTTAGACCTGTATTGATGCTTTGCCTGTTTGACGGTTCAAAAACAAGGACATTTCTAAGTGACCCCAAACTTTTGAACGGTAGTGTACATACGATCACTGTGGGGACGAAATCATCGATGCACTTATGGATTGAGCCAATGAATGATGTGGTGTACTCCTCAATACCGTCGGAGGAATCCCAGAACATATTCCATGTCTGTGCTAGCAAAACAGTCCTGTAGCTTAGCATCTGCTTCATCTGACCACTTTTTTATTGATCTAGTCACTGGTGCTTCCTACTTTAATTTTAGCTTGTAAGCAGGAATCAGGAGGATAGAATTATGGTCAGATTTGCCAAATGGAGGGCGAGGGAGAGCTTTGTATTCGTCTCTGTGTGTGAAGTATAGGTGGTCCAGAGTTTTTTTCCCTCTGGTTGCACATTTAACATGTTGATAGAAATGTAGTAAAACGGATTTAAGTTTCCCTGCATTAAAATCACCGGTTAGTCAGAGTGCCGCCTCTGGGTGAGCGTTTTCTTGTTTGCTTATGGCGGAATACAGCTCATTCAATGCTGTCTTAGTGCCAGCCTCTGACTGTGGTTGTATGTAAACAGCTACGAAAAATATAGATGAAAACTCTCTAGGTAGATAGTGTGGTCTACAGCTGATCATGAGATATTCTACCTCGGGCGAGCAATAGCTCGAGACTTCCTTAGATATTGTGCACAAGCTGTTATTTACAAAAATACACAGTCCGCCGCCCCTTGTCTTACCAGATGCCGCTGTTCTATCCTGCCGGTATAGCGTGTAACCACCCAGCTGAATGTTGATAGTGTCGTCGTTCAGCCATGACTCCGTGAAGCATAAGATGTTACAGTTTTGAATGTCCCGTTGTTAGTTTCATCTTTCGCGTAGCCCGTCGATTTTATTCTCCAAAGATTGCACGTTTGCTAGCAGAATGGAGGGAAGTGGGGGTTTATTCGATCACCTACGAATTCTCAGAAGGCAGCCCGCCCTTTGGCCCCTTTTCTCCGCCTCCTCTTCACGTAAATCAAGGGGATCTGGGCCTGTTTCCGAGAAAGCAGTATATCCTTCGCGTCGGGCTCGTCAGAGTCGTGAAAGGAAAAAAAGGATTCTGCTAATCCTTGTTGAGTAATCGCAGTCCTGATGTCTAGAAGTTATTTTCGGTCATAAGAGACGGTAGCGGCCAAATGATAAGTTACAAACAACGCAAAGAAACGAACAAAGACACAATAGGTTGGGGACACGTAAAACGTCTGCCTTCCTCTCTGGGGCCGTCTTGTGTGTGTGTGTGTGTGTGTGTGTGTGTGTGTTGAATAAATGACATACATATAGATATAGAGATCAAGCAGTAATGTCCAACAGAGTTGTATCCCCATTACTAGCAGATCTCACCTTTATCGAATCACAGATGACAATTTCAGCAGAGACCCAGTTGGAGACGCTGTCAGCATATCTCAGTAGCTGTTGGAGGTGGCTGTTCTGTGGCATCTCCTCATTAACAAATAAACTGCTGCCCTCTACTGGAGGTATAGTGTGTGACACATGTCTGTGGGATAAGAGCGAGGCAATCAGACTAGAGATTGAGCTGTGAATGAACGGTTGATTTTATGTCAGAGATTGTCAAGGATGCAATGGCTGACTGTCACATACGTCTCATAATCTAGCAAGTGATGTTTGTTTCAGATTATGCATTCTGATATACCCATTTGGTACTTTAAACAAATTTGACGAGAATGCCACTGCAATATTTGAACCAAAGGGAATATTTACTCACTTGGTGACACTAAAAGCTTTGTCCCCGACTCCTTGAGCTCTAGAGTTGAGGAAATTATTGGGGTGACAGCCTTGAAACATTTCCTGCATTTAAAAAAAACAAAACAAGAACTTATGTTTCACATTTATATATACAGTTGAAATCGGAAGTTTACATACACTTAGGTTGGAGTCATTAAAACTCGTTTTTCAACCACTCCACACATTTCTTGTTAACAAACTATAGTTTTGGCAAGTCGGTTAGGACATCTACTTTGTGCATGACACAACTAATTCTTACAGCAATTGTTTACATACAGATTATTTCATTTAGAATTCACTGTATCACAATTCCAGTGGGTCAGAAGTTCCAGTGGGTCAGAACTTTACACACACTAAGCCTTTAAAGAGCTTGGAAAATTCCAGAAAATGATGTCATGGCTTTAGAAGCTTCTGATAGGCTAATTGACATCATTTGAGTCAATAGGAGGTGTACCGGTGGATGTATTTCAAGGCCTACCTTCAAACTCAGTGCCTCTTTGCTTGACATCATGGGAAAATCAAAAGAAATCAGCCAAGGCATCAGAATATACATTTTTTTTTAGACCTCCACGAGTCTGGTTCATCCTTGGGAGCAATTTCCAAACACCTGAAGGTACCACATTCATCTGTACAAACAATAGTATGCAAGTATAAACACCATGGGACCACACAGCCGTCATACCGGCTCAGGAAGGAGACACGTTCTGTCTCCTAAACTGCCCTCCCAAGCAAAAAGGCAGTAACTGCTCAGAGTTGAACTGAGAAAAATGGCTTCAAATTTTAATTGTCCAGCCAAATGAATTCTAGGGAGATCATTGGAGATGTAATGATCTGTTGCCTTACTATAAGTATATATATTTTTTTATTCATGTTGACCCTGACCTCTGACATGACCTTTGACCCTTAAATGGCAGTTACTGCCTTCTTCCTTAGCATGTGTTATAAATTGCAGGGTAATACCAAAGCAAGAGCAGTATCTGCCATTTTCCTTTGTTAGTTTACTATACTTCTCATTTATGCTATTAATATAAGAGCAGTGTAATTACTGACAGTGTAACAGAGTTGAAACTGCGCCTTTGTGTGTCTTCCACTAAGATACCAGTTGCATTTACATAGAGATGTAGGTACTGCGTCAGTCACATTACATACTGTGTGACAAGTAGCCCATGTCTTGTTATAAGAATAAATGTGAAAAGCAGCACTGAAGTTGTTTGAATTACATTAAATGATTACCTGTCTTGTAATATATAATGATGGAACATGATAGAAGTATGACGTAGGGTAATACAAATTATAAAAAATGACCATGAGATTGCTAATAAAAACATTTTATTTGTATTTTTTCAAATTACACATTTGAATGAATGAATAAATAACAGCTTTAAGAATACATTTTAAACATATTTACATGTTCATAAGAGGACCCGAATGAAATTTAGCTACAATTGATAAAATGCTGAATAGTTACATTTCATTTTCCAGTAACATTTCATTTTTAAGTAAAACTTCTTCAGTGCTCTTCCATATCACTCCTCATCCTCAGCAAAGCTGTTTACAGCCAAGGCATTCCAGAACTGCTTGCAATTTGCAGGCATCAGAGGACACAGTATGGTGATTATGTCCATCTTCTTGAACTCTTCTATCCCTCTATCCTGTGTACGTAGCGTCGAGGGTGTCTCTCGAGTGACTTTCTTCATGATAAAGTCAAGCTCTGTGAAGTCCTTTTCTTCATTGGAGACTTTGTAGAAGAGGCTCCTGGATCCACCCCTCACCTGGATCTCAGCCATCTCTGCCAGCTTTGGTGCCGCTGCCTTCTTCAGCTTGACGATGGAATGGCCAGCTTTCCATGCCAGGATTTTTTCCTTTTTCATTTCGACCACCTCCACCTTGCCTGCATTGGACGTGGCGACCACATGGAGGAAGTCGTACACCACACCTCCAGGTCGAGCTTTCATTTCCTGTTCCACGCCATGGTGGAAACTGTCTGCACTCATGAAGGTGTGTCCTGGCTTGAAGAACTTGAGGGTGATGTCTTCCATCAAAGTTGAGTCAGCATTGACAACACTCCCCAGTGATGTTAGGAGGCACCAGTTTTTGTTTTGAGAAGTGCAGTTATCCACCCAATACACTGCATGCTTGACATCTCTCTCCCTCTCCAGTGCTGTTACGTAAGATGAAGTAATCTCCTCTGCCTTCCGACCAGCTGTTCCTTCATGTCATACCACTGAGATTGTTTTCTTCTTCTGTTGAGACTTCTTTCCAATGGTGGCGAATGTCTCGTGATAGGCAACGATTCTTCTTGTGAACAATGCTGTTTTCACACCTGGCATGTGAGGGAGCATGATGACTTTTTGCATATCAACGCTCCTCACAGACCAGTCCTCAGGCCAATCTTTCTGTGCATCAGTCTGGTAATGGCTTCTGCTCTGCCCTGCAGACTTCTTATGTTCCTCATATTTCCTACATTGCATGCAGTCGGGGATGGGGATGGTGAATTCACGTGCTGTTTGGCTGTTGTCTTGGCAGGCTTGGGTTTACACAGCCTCATTCTCCCTGTGCTCCATCTTCAGATGATGACCCTGCACCAAACAGAGCTCGCACTCCTTTACCGCCTTGCGATAGGTTTCATAACCGCAGCTGGCATCTTTGTTCTTCTCCATCTTTGTTCTCCTCACTAGGGAGGTAGAGGCGATATGGGGCATGTTCTCGTCTGTAGTGGCTGATTTGAGGATGGAAGGACTCAATGTGTTGTAGGATTGGATTCATGTTCAAGTTGCTCGTTGAAGCTTTCTTTCCCCTCTGATCCTTTGGTGGAATCAGTTTGGTGGTGATTGACTTGCCCATCATCATGACAATCAGCCTGTCTAAGGAGTTAGAGACCACCCACTGGTTCTCCATTTCTTCAAATAGTGTTGACACTGTGACTTCAGTTAAACGGGGTCGATCAGGAATCTTTGTTGGAATGTGGCCCTCAAACTCAACTGAAATAAATAGAGCAAATAATCAGGGACATGCATCCTAATGATTCTTCTGTCATGGATGATAATAATACTGACATTTTGTGATGTGCAAACATATGATCGTAATCCTTTTCAGTTATTCTATAATATAGGATATAATCAATGTTGATTTTATCTTGTGCAAACATTATCATAATCATTTTCACTGTCATAACTCAGTTCATCTATTAATTTCATACCTGCTCCCAAAAAGGCTCTTAAATGTATCTTTATTTAAAAATATAAAAAAATTGTATGGATGGACATTGACAGGAATAAAACCTAGTATTGACATGGGTGTACTGTCCTAATACACCCTCACATGGCAACTTTGATCCACATGGATACTAATCATCTAGACCACAGGGATTGGTGGAAGTCATGCAAAACTGTTTTTTTCTGCATTCATGTAATGATGGCACTGAAGCAGACACAAAGCTTGTACTAATTACATATGCCACCAACAAAGGTGGTGGATACAATTTGGGATTTTAACTTTCCTGACCAGGACAGTCACGCAATACTGGAATATAAAAAAGAACCAGAAACCCTGAACATGTGAGTAGATATAGTATTAATGAGCTAGCAATGCTGTGTGTGTGCTCATCCGGAAAACGAGTGTGTGTGGCATTTGACAATTCATTATGGGGTGCACGTCCAACTGACCGTCAGCTGGCTAGAGATCGTGTGTGTGGTGTAACGTTACAGATTCAAATAACACATGGAATGTCAGAATACAACTAGGGATTACATGAATAATAGATTGAAGCTAGTATATACTGCTGGTCGTCTCTTATGGGAGCATGTAGCACAAATCTATTGCTTCATGCTAATGCTAGCTAGGTAGATTTTGACGTTTTGGTAGGGGCACGTCAGTTTTAGCTAGGTGGCTGTCACTGGCTACAAATCGTGTGTATGGTGTACTGATTCAAAGAAACCATCAGATGAAATGTCAGAATATAATTCATTATATGGCTAATAGATTGAAGTTAGTATCAATTGCAGATCTCTTATGAGAGCAGGTAGCATTGTTAGTCTATGCTCGCTAGCTAGTTAGCTAGTTTGCTAGCTAGCTAATTAATTTTGATCTGAGATCTACTTAGCTAGCTAGTTCTTACCAGTGTCTGCATGTCGGCGTTTCAGAGCAAGTTCAACCATAATTTCCCCACGGGAATGCTGTGCCATGGTGTTGTATCCCTAGATTAGCTATGTGTGTGTGTAGCTGTCAGTCAGTGTCATACAGGTTCGATTGCATCAGTATCAGAATAAAATGATATGAAACCAAGGTAAAACGCATTAACTGCAGCCAATGGCAGGTTGAAACCAAGCTAAAAGGCAGTAAGTTCAGTTACTGCCAATTACCTTGGTTTCACAGTAACTTTTTGCAGTTACTGCTAATACGACCCCCATTTTCTCCAAAACACAATAGAGGCAGGATACTTGTCCACATGATTAAGCATGCATTTAATGTAACAAAAATGACATTAACTCATTTTCGACCAAATGAGCAGTTACTGCCTTTTTTCTTGGGAGGGCAGTAAAGATGAACATACTTTGGTGCAAAAAGTGCAAATCAATCCCAGAACAACAGCAAAGGACCTTGTGAAGATGCTGGAGGAAACAGATACAAAAGTATCAATATCCACAGTAAAACGAGTCCTATATCGACATAACCTGAAAGGCCACTCAGCAAGGAAGAAGCCACTGCTCCAAAACTGCCATAAAAAAGGCCAGCTGCACATGGGGACAAAGATCGTACTTTTTGGAGAAATGTCCTCTGGTCTGAGAAAACAAAAATAGAACTGTTTGGCCATAATGACCATTGTTATGTTTGGAGGGAAAAGGGGGACGCTTGCAAGCCGAAGAACACCATCCCAACCGTGAAGCACGGGGGTGGCAGCATCATGTTGTGGTGGTGCTTTGCTGCAGGAAGGACTGGTGCACTTCACAAAATAGATGGCATCATGAGGGAGGAAAATTATGTGGATATATTGACGCAACATCTCAAGAAAGTTAAAGCTTGGTCGCAAATGGGTCTTCCAAATGGACAATGACCCCAAGCATACTTCCAAAGTTGTGGCAAAATGGCTTAAGGACAACAAAGTCAAGATATTGGAGTGGCCATCACAAAGCCCTGACCTCAATCCTATAGAACATTTGTGGGCAGAACTGAAAATGCGTGTGCGAGCAAGGAGGCCTACAAACCTGACTCAGTTACACCAGCTCAGTCAGGAGGAATGGGCCAAAATTCACCCAACTTATTGTGGGAAGCTTGTGGAAGGCTACCTGAAACATTTGACCCAAGTTAAACAATTTAAAGGCAGTGCTACCAAATACTAATTGAGTGTATGTAAACTTCTGAACCACTGGGAATGTGATGAAATAAATAAAATCTGAAATAAATCATTCTCTCTACTATTATTCTGACATTTCACATTCTTAAAATAAAGTGGTGATCCTAACTGACCTAAGACAGGGAATTTTTACTAGGATTATAGTCAGGAATTGTGAAAAACTGAGTTTAAATGTACTTGGCTAAGGTGTATGTAAACGTCCACCTTCAACTGTAGGTCTGTGAATTTGTTTTCAGTTCATAAAGTAGTGATTTGTCTCCCCCCAGTGTCTATAAATAACAATGTGTTTGTGAGTGTGAATGCATGAGAGAGGGAGAAATTGTGCAAGTCTGTTTATCTGTTGCTGCAGGATGATTTGGTGGGCTGTGTGTGCGTGCATGTCAATGTGTGTGTGTGTGCGCGCATGCGTGTGTGCATGTCAGTGTGTGTATGCACATTCGTGCGTGCACATGTGTTTACCTGCTGCAGTAGAGTGAGTTGCTGTGCCGTGTGTTGGGCGCTATGTTCACTCTGACTAAAAGGGTGTCTTTCCTCGCTTCTGAGGCAGCCACCGGAGATGTCATCCATAAGGGAGGTGTAGCAGGGCCGCGGCAGGGCTGCTGCTAATGAGTAGGCCTGGTCTTTGGTCTGGGTCGCCTGGGGCTCCACCACCCTGGATATTCTCCACTGGAAACTCTACAGAGATACATCAACTTAGAAAGGTTCCATCTATGAATGCATATACCAAACTAAAATATGAACGCAATATGCATCAATTTAAACAATTTCACTGAGTTACAGTTCATATAAGGAAATCAGTCAATTGAAAATTGAAAATTAAATTCATTAGGCCCTAATCTATGGATTTCACATAACTGGGCAATGGTGCAGCCATGGGCCCACTCCATCAGAATGTGTTCCCCCACAAAAGGGCTTTATTCCAGACAGAAAAACTCTTCAGCCCCCCGCCACTGTATACACCATTGTCGTACTCATTAGGTCCGACTGTACTAAAAATGATAACAAAAAGTGGTTCTTATTGGACAAGGCAGGTAGTCTCTCCTGGATTCAGTCTGTTTTCTTCTGTTTGGTGCTTCTGTTTGGTGCTTATGTAACGTATTCATTCATGTAATGAATATGACACAGCTCTGATGGTCTCCGTCAGTTAAAATATATATTAGTGTAAATGGGTTCCTTTGGAGCCGGACAAACTTCCAGTACTTTGGACCAATCAGATGCTTTTTTGGTTCAGGTAAGACAAACAACATCACCAACATAACAGTACACGTATAAAAATCCTTATATGGACCTTCTTTCCAGAGTCCTCAACGTGTGATTTTCTGCATATGGTATGGGCAGACAATGCATCATCTTCTTCCTGCATGCTGATTGGGCTCCCACAGCTTTGGTTCCACCTCCTCCTGGGAGAGCTCTGAAGAGTGGTCAGAAGCCTCTCTCCTCTGCTGTCTACTGGAGATACCTAAAGAAGAACCAGATCATCACAAAAACATTGTTTAAGAGTATTGTATTTATAAATACTCTGAAAAATCGACAACAAAAGCAACCACAATAACATCAACAAAAACAACAACTATACTGCTACAGATTTAGCTGATTAGTTGAGACATTCATTTAATGATGAATTGACTTGCTTGAGTGATTGGTTTTATCATTCGATTGCTTTGTCATTTAATCAATGATTGATCTTTAATTACTTCATTGGTGAGGAAGTTTTCCAGTGTGATCAGCAGGATGGACTTGGGGCTGAAGTCCACCAGTCTGCAGTCAGTCAGCCAGGTTTGCAGCACATCCAGACTCCGATGGTACACCTTAGCACGGTCCCCTGACACATTTGGACCACCTCTGGTAGAAAAAGGATAACCACAAATAACCACAGAAATATAATTACTAGACTTGACATTCTAATTACATAGATTATGAGGTGAAATATGTAAATGAGCTATATTCGAGCCTAATATATTTAAATCTTTGGCATACATACTTTTACTCTCTCGGACATAGCTCAGTCGTGTTTTTTGAGAGATTAAAAAACCTGTCATTATTACAAAAGAGTCAAATAAATTCAGGACAGCTATTTCTCAGAACTCCCCTGGAAGTTTTGATTTTCAGCCCGGGTCAGGCCTGATATTCTGAGAACTGATTTGGGCCTGGGCTTGGATTATTCGACATCATTGCATGTTTGGAGACCAATGCTACTGTAGTAAGAAATAAAGGTGTGCCTGTAGCCTCTCTCTCTCCCTCTCTGTGCTAGACATGAGCCTGCAACTCCCTCTCCAGCTATCCATCCAGCCCAGAACCCAACTTGCTGTAGAGCAGCGTTTCTCAATCCATTCCAAGGGGTGCACATTTTTTGTTCTTATCTATTCCAGACCAAAACCCCATCTAGCTGGCGTCGCTATTGTCCGTTTCCGGAGTTAAAACTATGTAGAATAGGCTCCCTCCAGTTCTCTCTCAATGTCTCTGAGGAGGTGGTTACGCCTGAGCACTGTAAGCAGGAGTGGAGCCCAGTCTGGTGCAGGAGGATGCAGAGCCCACACATTTGAAGATTCATTCAGATGACAAACCATTTAGCTGTGGTTACCGTGAGAAATGCTTCAAGTATTTGTGAAACCTAACCAAACAAATAAGGACTCACACAGGAGAGAAACAATTTATTTGTGGTGACGGTGGGAAAAGCTTTAATTGCAAGGGGACCCTGAACAGGGACATACTGTTTGTCCACAAATAAAGAACACATGACAAAAACGGAGAGAAGAAAGAAAAATAGGCACAGAGATCTTCTGTGGGGGGGGGGTATAATATGGACAATACTGTTAGGAAAGCAAAGCGAGAACTCTGTATCATTTTTCTGTGGGTGTCAGATAAATGTACAGTACTCATTCAAGGGGATTATTATTTTTTTTTTAAACATTTGTAAAGTAATAGTGAAGACATCAAAACTATAAAATAACACATATGGTATCATGTAGTAACCAAAAACGTGTTAAACAAATCAAAATATATTCTTCAAAGTTGCCACCCTTTGGCTTGATGACAGCTTTGCACACTCTTGGCATTCTCTCAACCTGCTTCATCAGGAGTGCTTTTCCAACAGTCTTGAAGGAGTTCCCACATATGTTGAGAACTTATTGGCTGCTTTTGCTTCACTCCGCAGTCCAACTCATCCCAAACCATCTCAATTGGGTTGAGGTCGGGTGATTGTGGAGGCCAGGTCATCTGATGCAGCACTCTCCTTGTTCTGATGCAGCACTCTTCTTCGTCAAATATTCCTTACACAGCCTGGAGGTGTGTTGGGTCATTGTCCTGTTGAAAGAAACAATGAGAGTCCCACTAAGCACAAACCAGATGGGATGGTGTATCGCTGCAGAATGTGTGGTAGCCATGCTGGTTAAGTGTGCCTTGTATTCTAAATAAATCACCAGCAAAGCACCATCACACCTCCTCCTCCATGCTTCACGGTGGGAACTACACATGCGGAGATCATCTGTTCATCTGCTCTGCGTCTCACAAAGACACGGCGGATGGAACCAAAAATCTCAAATTTGGACTCATCAAACCAAAGGACAGATTTCCACCAGTCTAATGTCCATTGCTCGTGTTTCTAGGCCCAATCAAGTCTCTTCTTATTATTGGTGTCCTTTAGTATTGGTTTCTTTGCAGCAATTTGACAATGAAGACCTGATTCACGCAGTCTCCTCTGAACAGTTGTTGTTGAGATGTGTCTGTTACTTGAACTCTGAAGCATTAATTTGGGCTGCAATTTGTGAGGCTGGTAACTCTAATGAACATATCCTCTGCAGCAGAGGTAACTCTGGGTCTTCCTTTCCTGTGGTGGTCCTCATGAGAGCCAGTTTCATCATCGCGCTTGATGGTTTTTACGACTGCACTTGAAGAAACTTTCAAAGTTCTTGAAATGTTCCGGATTGACTGACCTTCATGTCTTAAAGTAATGATGGACTGACGTTTCTCTTTGCTTATTTGAGCTGTTCATGCCATAATATGGACGTGGTCTTTTACCACATAGGGCTATCTTCTGTATATCTCCCCTACCTTGACACAACACAACTGATCGGCTCAAATGTGTTAATTAAGAAGGAAAGAAATTCAACAAATGTACTGTATGTTTAAACACTATTTATAGAGTATGACATACACTTATAGATGATTTGTGAAGCATTTATGTAGTGCTTATACTGTAAGTTGTACTTCATTCAAAATGGGACCTATCCTATATAAATACAGTTTGATTTTATTGGATTTTAATTATGCAATGATCAAACAATACAGAGTTTTGTTGAAATTCTGGAATCAGCTGAATGGCAAGTTTAATTGTATGGCCCAATCCAACTTTGATAATATCAGTCTATTATTGCAACAAAGGACTTCCATTTTGGATTCATACTCAAGAGGGTAACAAATTCATAACATTTCAAACATGGTGGAAGAATGTTGGACTTATCCCAGGAGCAGGTTACTAGTTCTGAACGATGTTGTCATAGTTAAACCATTCTGTTCAGTTTTCTTGAAGTAAAGTGAATATGAAAAGTATGATAGACTGCAGTTAAAAGGTAGCTTTCATGCCAATATAATTTTATGTGAACAAAAATGTGATCCTCATTTATACAGGCCCATGTTTACAGTTTTCTTACTTGACAGTTATAGTAGTACTGTCATTTTGGCTTTTATTTTTTATTTTTACAAGTGGCCACTCATTTTCTTATTGTTTCTGACAAAAGCCAATTATATTATCTCAATTAACATTTTACCATAGAACTAGAATTACTTGACCAGACATTCTAATTCCACAGAATCAAATAACCATAGAAATAGTATGACTAGAACGGACACCATCCAAAGAGCATGAAATGAATTTGTGTTTTATGTCTGTCTGTCTGTCTTTATTTCTGCTACAGTAGCCTACATACCCTGCTGCTACAGCACTGGTGAATTTTTCCATCAGGAACTGAAGGAGTTCTTGAGGGGTGCAGAAATAGCGGTATGTGTACAGGAACTGTTGGATGTAGCCCTCCAATGGAGCATTTCTGTCAGAGGAGATAGAACACAGAGTTTAGTATGGTAGCTGTTGAATGTGATCTCACTACACAACATGTCTCAAATAATTAGGACAAATCACAATGAAACACGTTTGGGCACAAATCTAAATAAACAGAAATGTCTGTTTGTGCCATATGTAGGATATAATGTAAAATGTTCAGCAATCATAGGCATGATGGTGGACAGTAAAATGTGGTGCTCAGTTTAATAACACATTGTCCACTAGAGGGAACACTATTTAAACCATACGTGCTGATACACTGTTAATCACACTCATGGGTTTAATAGTTCATGTTTTACTGTAACCTAAACGTGTTACTGTAAGCTAATATATAGTTCATTAGTGTTACCTGGCATAGAGGTAGGACATGAGACCCAGGGGTGTGGCGGCCTGCAGGCTGCTCTTCCCTCTCTCTGCCCCAGACAAAGACACCAATCCCAGCACGGAAGGCTCCTCTGAGGGCTGGAGATCCAGAGGGCTCCCTGGACCAGATGCTGCCAGGGAGGGGAGGAGGGACATATCCATACCCCACTGATCCACACTCAGAACCTGACCAAAACAACCAGGCAGAGATGCACACTAAAAACAAATGGTTACATATAGTGCCAAATAAGGGTTATTTGGCTTGCAACCATAGCGGAAAACCTTTTAGTGGAACTTTCTTAAAACGTTCTATAAAGAACCATGCTCATCAGGTTCTAAATGGAACCTGTATGTTGCTATAAAGAACACTTTCCTAAGGTTCTATAAAGAACCATAAAAAAGGTTCTATACTCCGCTATGGTCACAACCCTTTTTGGGGCTATATAGAATCCTTTTATATGCTACTCTATAAACATTTAAGGGAGAATGGTTCTATAAAGAACCTCTCTCAATCTCAAAGGTTCTTTGTAGAATCATACAAGTTATTTTATTCTTGTTTAATAGCGATATTATATTGTTAAAATTCCATAGGTTTTATTATTGTGTTTATTAACAAGTTGAATCTAATGATGGGTCATTCGCTCCCTGATTTGTTTACTGCTACTACCGTTTTTATAGCTTAAAACAACTTTTTTCTCCAGATAAGTTACAAAGTAATTCTCTAAAGAGAGTGAACCCTCACTGCAAAACAATAAATAGTGGGGAGAGCGGATCAATCTGGCCAACTTAGATTGTTTCAGTGCGTTTAAAAAAAAAAAATTGTAAGCCAAAAACATTTAGGCTTTACATTGGAGATCTGCAATTTTTTCATGGTTATAGGTTGACTTTTAAGCATATTTTTTTTAATTAAGAGTTGTCTGGGAGCCAAATGAGCCGGCTCATTTACGTGAAGCCAACTCAACGAAAAGACTCGGAATGATGATGACTAGTTGAATCAGGTGTGCTAGCTATGGAACGGTTGGGGGTCCCTGAGGTAAGAATTGAGAACTTGTAATTTAGTCAACCATTCTCTATTGACACAAGGCCATACATAAGTCTTTCACAAGACACAGGGCCGGATTAAGAAATCATCTGTTCAACCTGTCCGCACCTCAAGATATTTCTTTACACAGTCTAGGAACTCCACTTTAGACCTCAACTCCTCAAGCTGGACCTTGAGTTTGGACAGCATGAATCTAGCCTCCGAACCTTCAGAAGAAAAACACAGAAATATTACATTTATTTCTCTATTTATCAACCAATAGTAGACATTGGGAATTATAAAAGTGATGAAGGATTGATTTGTACCTTTATTTTTTCTCTCTTGGTGGAGCAGCTTTTGGTAGAAATTCCGGGTCTTTTTCAGATTCTTCATCTCGATCATGCGCTGCTGTTGAAGCTCCTACAAGGAGAAAATGCAATACATTAAATATAAAGTAGACACCAAGATCATTCAGATCACACACTCTATAAGGCGCCACTCGCCTGCCCACTAGTCATTCGCAAAACATGCCTCTCTTCCTTGCGCACCGCGAGAAGGGAAATGTGGTGATACATCTCACTCATATATGACCCGATTCAGGAAACTAGGTGTATGTCGCAAGTCACGACTTCACAGGAGAGCCGTTTGAAAGTAAAAAAGATTTTTGTTTATCAAAATGCGTTTTTTGGCAGAAATACCTTCTCGAACATGTGAACTTTCATGTGCCTTAATAACAAACATGTATGCCATCTGTAAATATGAATAAAATCATTAAATTACGATCCTTGTTGGTTTAGCCACAGAAAAAGGCAGCAACCTTCCCACTAGCCATGATTGGCTGAGATAATGAGTGTGCTGGACATGCCGAGAGAGGAGTACGGATTGGTCTGCCATATAGAAGGCTTCTGTCTATTTGAGCTGGTCAGTCTGTGTTGGTAATCTGTCGAATGTATTGTGTAGTGGAGCTGCATAAGTGATGCTCTCCACTTTCTGGAGGATCAAGTTTTGAAATCAGTGGAATTAGAGTATGATAGCTATAGAGATGGAGAAAACACCTGTCTCCGGATTACATCTTCAAACTAAGGGCAACCGTGGCATGGCATTTGTGACAGGGAGACACGTCCATCATGCATGATGATGTATACAGGTAAGATAGTCTATAGCTAGCTACATTTTCAGATATTACACATTTCTAATTTTGACAGAAAGTGGTTTCATTTGTAGCTAAAGTGTACTGTTAGCTAGCTAGCTAACACTAGCTGGCTGGCTTCCTAGCTGACACTATTATTTGTATCCTAGAGCCATTTGCTTTTCTAGCTAGAGCCTAATGTTAGCTACCTAACATTGAACCTGGTTGGTTAGCTCGCACCATATTCATGCAGGGTAGTAACGTCATGATTTGGCACTGTGTTCATTGTTGTTTAACTAGCTAACGTTAGCTGGATGGCTCGTTAGCTAACGTTACGCAACGTGTGTGATCTTACACAATGTTTACCTAGCTAGGTTCATTGTTTAGCTAGCTAGCTACATGTCTTAAGCTAAAGTGTACAACACCAATTGAATATGGCCAGTGTCAGTAAACGTCTGCAAAAAAGCGTAATGAAATTGTTGCCAACAGAGCTGGTTAGGCTGTTTTCATGTTGTCCATAGGTAAACAAATCATCGGCCAGAGCGTCAAGTGTGCGCTCTGAACGCTCTGAGAGCAAAACGAGATGGGTGGGGCTAAAGCTTAAGAGGGTGTGAACAATGTTGAATGGGTGTAGACAAAGAGCTCCTCACTAGATACCAAAACATTCAAAGGCCATTTTCTCAAAAGTGAGTTTACAGGTTTATCAACATTCAAAGCAGAATTACTTTCCCACTGTTCCTCAAAAATGCAGTGTATGATATACCATTTTGTAGCTCTGAGTCTCTACTTTTATCCAATGTATAAAACACTATTTCAAATTTTGCTACCTAAGACCGAATCCAAGTGGTGAGTAACATATCATATAACTGGGGTTAAGAAATTTACCTTGAGTTCTATTTCAAATATTTGTTGAGATGTATCACTTATGGTATATGGCCAACTCTCGTATCATAGACATGCCTTTCGAACACAGGTAGTCATCCAACACATTCCTCCCTCAGAGATTCTGACACTGAGGACATTATGCACCAACGAAGGTGCAGTGACATCCAGTCGGCACAACTTAATAAAAGTATGAGGGGTAGCCCAACAAGCCATATCACAAATGCCTTTAAACAGTGCCCAAGAGGTAGCCATGCCTCTGGTGGAATGAGCACTCAGGCCCTCCAGGGGCTGTAAATCTTTGCTATTATAAGCCAATATAATAGCCTCCACTATCCAATGGGACAGTCATTGACCCTTGGGGGGGGGGGGCACCCAGGAAACAAAGAGCTGGTTGCTCTTGCATATTGCTCTAAAACGATCCAAGTAAATGCACAACGCGCATACTGGACACAAACGGTTTGAAGGGCGACGGGTGGAAAACCACAAGCTCTAAGGCGAGACAATTCTGCTTTGCAACGTAAGGGCAATCAGTAAAGCAGTTTACACAAAAGATATTTCATCTCCACGCTTTCCAGCGGTTGCTGTGAAATAGCCTCAAACACAATAAACAGGTCCCAAGACGGGGCTAAAGGTTTGAAGACTGGGCGTAAGCAACTTGCTCCCTTCATAAAATTACATAACAGAGGGTGCTGTGTTGTATAAGCCTATATGGCAGACCGAGATAGCAGCTAAACAGACCTTTACAGTGGAGAAAGCTTTCCCTCTGTCCAAAAGGTCTTGCAAAAAGCATCAAATCATGATGCAAAGCACTGGTAAGGAATTACAGTTGAAGTCGGAAGTTTACATACACATAGGTTGGAGTCATTAAAACTCGTTTTTCAACCACTCCACAAATTTCTTGTTAACAAACTATAGTTTTGGCAAGTCGGTTAGGACATCTACTTTGTGCATGACACAAGTAATTTTTACAACAATTGTTTACAGATAGATTATTTCACTTAAAATTCACTGTATCACAATTCCAGTGGGTCAGAAGTTTACATACACTAAGTTAACTGTGCCTTTAAACAAGCTTGGAAAATTCCAGAAAATGATGGCATGGCTTTAGAAGCTTCTGATAGGCTAATTGACATCATTTGGGTCAATTGGAGGTGTACCTGTGGATGTTTTTCAAGGCTTACCTTCAAACTCAGTGCCTCTTTGCTTGACATCTTGGGAAAAATCAAAAGAAATCAGCCAAGACATCAGAAAAATAAATTGTAGACCTCCACAAGTCTGGTTCATCCTTGGGAGCAATTTCCAAACACCTGAAGGTACCACGTTCATCTGTACAAACAATAGTATGCAAGTATTAACACCATGGGACCACACAGCCGTCATACTGCTCAGGAAGGATACGCGTTCTGTCTCCTAGAGATGAACGTACTTTGGTGTGAAAAGTGCAAATCAATCCTAGAACAACAGCAAAGGACCTTGTGAAGATGCTGGAGGAAACGGGTACAAAAGTATCTATATCCACAGTAAAACGAGTCCTATATCGACATAACCTGAAAGGCCGCTCAGCAAGGAAGAATCCACTGCTCCAAAACCACCATAAAAAAGGCAGACTATGGTTTGCAACTGCACATGGGGACAAAGATCGTACTTTTTGGAGAAATGTCCTCTGGTCTGATGAAACAAAAATAGAACTGTTTGGCCATAATGACCATTGTTATGTTTGGAAGGAAAAGGGGGAGGCTTGCAAGCTGAAGAACACCATCCCAACCGTGAAGCACGGGGCTGGCAGCATCTTGTTGTGGGGGTGCCTAAAACAGGGAATACTCATGAGGATTAAATGTCAGGAATTGTGAAAAACTGAGTTTAAATGTACTTGGCTAAGTGTATGTAAACTTCCGACTTCAACTGTATCTGTCTCTGGTCACACCACTTCTCAAAAACACATTTACATTTTAGTAGACGCTCTTATCCAAACACGCCACTTGATTCAATACAGTGAGCATGTAGAAGGGGCTCTTGCACTCTGGATAGCCTCAAAGCCTGTTGCATTCAGATTCTCGGGCCAGACCCGGGGGTTACTGGGTGAGGATGGAAAATCTTTCCATTTGCTTGGGTCATCAGGACCCTGCGTAACGGGAGTTTCTCTGACTGTAGAGGGGCTACCAGAATGAGGAATAAGCCTTGGTCACTCGCTCTGACCAAATGCCGTCCATATTATCTCTGAAGAGAATTCTCTTCGGGTTATTGTCACAGCCGCGTATATCCCCCCTCAAGCCGATACCACGACGGCTCTCAAGGAACTTGTGTGGACATTAACTTGAGTGGACACTGGACATTATGAAAACTTGAAACCATATATCCTGAGGCTGCATTTATTGTAACTGGGGATTTTAACAAAGCAAATGTGAAGAAAAGGCTGCCTAAATTCTATCAGCATATCGACTGTAGTAATCTCGCTGGAAAAACACTCGATCATTGTAATTCCAACTTCCGGGATGCATACAAGGTCCTCCCCCGCCCTCCTTCAGCAAATCTAACCACGACTTAATTTTGCTCCTCCCTTCCTATAGGCAGAAACTCAAACAGGATGTACACGTGCTAAGGACGATTCAACGCTGGTCTGACCAATCGGAATCCACGCTTCAAGATTGTTTTGATCATGCAGACTGGGATATGTTCCGGATAGCTTCTGAGATTAATATTGACATGTACACTGAGACGGTGACTGATTTCATCAAGAAGTGTATGGGAGATGTTGTACCCACAGTGACTATTAAAACCTACCCTAACCAGAAACCGTGGATAGATGGCAGCATTAGCGCAAAACTGAAAGCTTAAACCACAGCATTTAACCATGGCGAGGTGACTGGGAATATGGCAGAATACAAAGAGAGTAGTCATTCCCTCCACAAGGCAATCAAACAGGCAAAACGTCAGTATAGAGACAAAGTGGAGTCGTAATTCAATGGCTCAGACACAAGACGTATGTATGTGGCAGGGTCTACAGAAAATCCCGGACTACAAAAGGAAAACCAGCCATGTCGTGGACACCGTCGTCTTGCTTCCAGACAAGCTAAACAAGTTCTTTGCCCGCTTTGAGGATAACGTTTACATATCTTACAAAACAAAGGAGCTGATTGTGGACTACAGGAAACAGCAGAGGGAGCACCCCCCCATCCCCCAAAAAGATCATCAAGGACAACAACCACCCAAGCCACTGTGTGTTCACCCCACTATCATCCAGAAGGAAAGGTCAGCACAGTTGCATCAAAGCTGGGACTGAGAAACTGTTTTTCAGTCTCTATCTTAAGGCCATCAGACTGTTAAATAGCCATCACTAGCACAGAGAGGCTGCTGCCTACATACACAGAAATCCTTGGCCACTTTAATAAATGGAATACTAGTCACTTTAATAATGTCACTTTAATAATGTGTACACTACCGTTCAAATGTTTGGGGTCACTTAGAAATGTCCTTGTTTTTGAAAGAATAGCAATTTTTTTGCCTGTTAAAATAACATCAAATTGATCAGAAATACAGTGTAGACATTGTTAATGTTGTAAATGACTATTGTATCTGGAAACGGTAGATTTATTTAATTGAATATCTACATAGGTGTACAGAGGCCCATTATCAGCAACCATCACTCCTGTGTTCCAATGGCACGTTGTGTTAGCTAATCCAAGTTTCTCATTTTAATCGGTGAATTGATCATTAGAAAACCCTTTTGCAATTATGTTAGCAGAGCTGAAAACTGTTGTCCTGATTAAAGAAGCAATTCAGCTGGCCTTCTTTAGACTAGTGGAGTATCTGGAGCATCAGCATTTGTGGGTTCGATTACGGGCTCAAAATGGCTAGAAACAAAGCACTTCCTTCTGAAACTCGTCAGTCTATTGCTGTTCTGAGAAATGAAGGCTATTCCATGCGAGAAATTGCCATGAAACTGAAGATCCCGTACAACGCTGTGTACTACTCCCTTCACAGAACAGCAGAACCTGGATCTAACCAGAATAGAAAAAGGAGTGGGAGGCCCCGGTGCACAAGTGACCCCAAACTTTTGAACGGTATATACTGTATTCTATAGTATCTAATTCATCTTAGTCTATGCCGCTCTGACATTGCTCATCCATATATTTATATATTCTTGATTCCATTCCTTTACTTAGATTTGTGTGTATTAGGTATTTGTTGTGAAATTGTTAGATATTACTTGTTAGATATTACTGCACTGTCGGAACTAAAAGCACAAGCATTTTGCTACACCCGCAATAACATCTGCTAAACACGTGTATGTGACCAATAAAATTATATTTGATTTGAGTGGGGAGTATTAGACATAGGAGAGGGAAAACGCAGAGCAGCACCCCTAGTCAAGGTGTGCGTTTTTTTACCAGGGCAGAAAAACCACACTCAGTCTGTGATGCAAAGAGATCTATGGTGGCTTGACTGTGATCCTCCCAGATCTGGTTCGCCTCTTAGGGAGTCTCCGGTCCCCGTATAGGGCATTCCCTCTGCACATCAAGTCCATTTCCACAGTTAGTAAGCCAGGGACCTGAGTTGCGCGTAGGAAGAGTAGGTGTGCTCTGCACCACAGAATAGTCTTGACAGCTAGTCTGTGTAGACGCAGAGCGCGAGTGCCACTTTGGCAGTTGATGCATGCTACCACGGTTGTATTGTCTGTCCTGATCAGGATATGACAATCTCGAAGGAAGGACTGAAAGTGTTTCACTGAGTGGAACACTATCAGCAGCTCAAAGTGGTTTGACTGAGCGAGAAGGGGCTGTGGGAACCACAACCTATCTAAAGCTCTTTCCTCGTAGGCTGCGCCCCCTCCTGTGAGTGGTGCACCTGTCGTCACCACCTTCCTCATTGACACTGCCCCCAGGCGAATGCCAGGAACAAATATCAAGGGGCTCCTCCCATGATAGAGTGCCCAGAGACAAACTGAGTTTGTTGTTATGTAAAGATAGAGTTGACGTCATTTACACAGACATTGGGCATCTACCCAATGCTGGAGGTTTCTCATGCTCAGTAGACCCATCTGTGCTACTGATATGGTGGATGCCATCAATCCCCACACTTAGGGACACATTCTGAGCGTGACCGAGCACCTCCTGAGAGGCACTGGCGGAACAACATGATGCGGTCGTCGGATAGTATAGTATGATAGGAGAGAAAACCCAGCTTGACGTCTGGATATTCTTATCTCTGTCTCGGCATTAAAAACCTTTTTATTTGGTTGATCTTGAACCCTTACTTGATGAGAGGGGTTACAAGGGAGGCCGTGTCTTGTACCGCTTGCTCCTGTGTCATGGAGCAACGCAGGTATGATGACAGATTGCTTATGTGATGACAGAACGCTTATGTGAAAATAAGTGTTCAGTAGGTCGACTGAGGTGAATTAGTCACCTTGACGAGTGAAGCAAGACCTCACGTTGAGTGGAGCGAGACCCCCACCCAGGAACCAGGAACTGCCGGGAATAGAAGCCGACAAAGTTTTGACACTGGTATTACTCTGATTGATCTGTTGCTCAATAGAGAGGTTTTCTCCTCTCCTATGCGAACTGAGTCATCACTTGCTGTTGAAGTTAAAGTCCAGTTAAAAACGGGTGGGTTCAGGACTCCCGAGTGACACAGTGGTCAAGGCACTGGTTCGAGTCCAGGTTCTGTTGCAGCCGGCCGCAACCGGGAGACCCATGGGGTGGCGCACAATTGGCCCAGCGTCGTCGGGGTTAAGGGAGGATTTGGTCTGCAGGGATGTTCTTGTCCCACTGCGCACTAGCGACTCATGTGGCAGGCCTGGCGCCATGCACGTTGACATGGTCGCCAGGTGTACAGTGTTTCGTCTGACACATTGGTGCGGCTGGCTTCCAGGTTAAGCGGGCATTGTGTCAAGAAGCAATGCGGCTTGGCTGGGTTGTGTTTTGGAGAACGCGTGGCTCTCGACCTTCGCCTCTCCCAAGTCCGTACGGGAGTTGCAGCGATGGGACAAGACTGTAACTACCAATTGAATACCACAAAAATTTATTTTTTAATGGATGGGTTCATGGCCAGCTGTAGTCATCTGTACCCCTTTATAACTGTGGTCAATGCTCAGGGCTGGACTGCGCATGCGTGTCAGTGCCCTGCTCTTGCGGCAAGTTGCACACAAGTTAGATGACTCTCACTCACTAGTGCTGCCCTTTTGTTACGTTTTTTTTTGCCCTTTGCTAGACGCAGGGATTGGAGACACTGCTTGGTGGCGACTGACAAATTGTCTTCCTGCCTCAGCTACTTAGAGAAGAGCCAAAGGGAGAGCTGTGACACCGAGGGCACTTGGAGGAAGAGTGAGCCCCCTCCGTACGCATAGGAATGAGTCGCTGCACAATGGGTCGGGTTTTAGGAGCACATATGTGCCTCTCCCCCGTTGTGATGGGGGGGGGTGTCTGTGCTCCACCATCAAGAGGACAGGCCAGGACATCGTGTGCGCTGTGCACTGTCCATCTCTGCTGCTGGGGACTTACTCTATGTCGGGCGCCCCTTCTTCCCTCCAGGGGAAGGACTTGGCAGGAATTGCAGGAAGTCTGTTTTCTCCTTGTCTGACAAGCTGGACAAGTTGCGCCAAAGGCCTCTCTATCCTACCACACCAAGGCTCCTGGAGTGCACACAGGCTTGAATGGCACTTCTGGAGGATGAGATCTGTAACCACACAGATCTCATCCCAAAAGTCTGTGGCCGGATGTGATTTTGACCTAAACTTTGCCCATCTCTTGTAGCAAATCAGCCTGGTAAGCCAGCAGCAGGGATGTTACATTTAATGGCCTTTACTGAATGTGCCACAGACACTAAGACCTTGTGGAATAAGGAGGAGGTGAAGCGCTCCATCTTTCCAGGGAGAGTAGTGCCGGCTGTAGCCGAGGCATTGGAGTTGAAGAGGCTAGCCAATGACAGCTCGACCACCGGCGGCTTGCCGAAGCCAGTCTCCTCCATGCCCTGAAAATCCATGCTAACAAAGTGTTAGGTTAGGACTTTACTGGACAGGGGCTTGTCCCAAGCTGGGACCGCTGGGAGTAGTTGCTTCCCCAGGATGGTGCGAGAGGGGAGCTTCCTCCCGTCGATCCAATCCCTCTATGTGCTGCCACCCCCTATGGTTGCGGGCCAGTTAATACCAAGCATGGACGCTGCCCGTTTGGAAACATCGACAATCCCGAATATTTTCATCGAATGCAGATGCTCCGCTGAGTGAGGAAGAGGGCCTCGTGCTATGGGGTTGGGCTTCCTCTTTTTCCTCGCTGGCTTTGAGGAGTTCGTATTCCTCCTCCATTGCGAATATTCAAGACCCCGCCTACGCTGCTTCTGTCTGAAACAGAAGGACAGAGATAGTCCAAAACCTCGTCCCAGGAGGGCTGGGTAGCCTCCAAGCCCGGAGGCTGTACTGGCGACGAGTCTGGTTTAGGGGCTGCTCTGCGCGCTCGCCGTTTGAGGACAATCGCAGGCTGTGCCCTAAAATGCACACATGACTCTGGGATAGCGAGAGATGCTTCTGCGTCCTCAAGCCCCATGCAGGCGGCACACAAAGAGTGTGTATCCTTGTCGGAAATAGTAGCCTTGCATGGACACAGGCGTGCCGGTGCTGGGGCAGAAGTCCTGCTCGTAGTAGCAGGCTCCATGGCTACGAGATTCACTTTTGCCATAGTTCTCATGCAAAGCTAGCTAGCATTCACCTCGTGAGCTAATAGCCTAGCTAGTTAGCACAATACTAGCCGGAGAAAGCTCATGCTTTCTTTGTCTCTCGATGAACAATGTGTTTCTCTCGGCTGTCAATGTCACAGTTGTCTTTGGAAATGGAGGACCAAAACGCAGCAGGTATGTGTACGCTCATCTTGACATTTATTAACTCAGAATCAAAACAACAAAACGAAATGAACTTACGCACAACGAAACAGTCTTGAAAGGCTCACTCGGCAAAACAAGAAACAATTTCCCACAAATACACAGACAAACACACCCAACTAATATAGGACTTCCAATCAAAGGCAACACCAAACAGCTGCCTTCAATTGGAAGTCCACCCCAATTAACTCAACAAAGAAATAGATACCTAGACTAAACATAGAATTACATAAACAAGGAACAGTGCCCAAAAACCCCGGAATACATAAATCAAATGCCCTTTTTAGAAAAACCACCACCCCTAACCACATAAAACAAATACCCTCTGCCACGTCCTGACCAAACTACAATACCAATTAACCCTTATACTGGCCAGGACGTGACAGTCAAACTGTAAAGCTAAGGACGGACAGTCTAGTCAACACGACACAAGGGGACATGGGTCGAACTAAATGAGAGAGAGGAGAGCTAGCGATTCTACCTCGCCAGGAGAAAAGCCAGTTGTAGAGTTATAGCAAGCTTTCCAGCAAGCTAGCTAGGTTAGCCAAGCCTTCTGGCGAGAGCTAGCCAAGTTTCAGCAACTAGCCATGTGACGATAGCTACCACTGGAGAAGTAGTGAGTAGAAAAATCGGAGAATTCTCCACGAAGCAAAATAACTTTCCTTACAGTCAGTCAATAATAGGGCTGAGGTCGAATGTTCAACAGTGTTAACCTCACGGTTCGACTAGGAACTGTTTTGCAGGAAGACAGGTTCAGGTCGTGCTGAGGAGAGCTTCAGGAGCATAGTGACTCTTTGCAAGAAAGAGAGTGCGAATGACTAGTCGGTGGGCAAGTGACGCCCTATTCACCACTCGACCTGTCTCCGACAGACACTATGTGATTGGTTTCTAACATTGTGGATCGCTGCTCTTACCATACCATAAGTGATATATTTCAAATACTTTTTTCGATGTAACTCTTTTTGGTTCCAGGTAGAACCTTTTCACCAAAGGGTTCTTTAAACGTTTTTTGTTGGGTGAAAATGTTGTCCTAGTAGGGATAGCCGAAGAACCCATTAGGGTGTAGATGCAGCACACAAAGAGCCTTTTAGAATGTCTCCAATGTATGTACAGGGCTGGCTCTCTGCTTGCATCACTCACTATGGTAACAGAAATCAATAGATCTTTTGAAGTGAGAAACGGGGCACATCTAATACCGATTTGGAGCCATGGCTCTTAATGTGTGCGAGTGGGGCGGTCAGACTGTTCCAGTGAAGGAGCAGATAAAAGCCCACATCATTACCATCAAAGCATACACAGACAAAGACAGCTCATTGTTATTCTATTACACATGATAATGACCTTTCTGTCGAAGGTCGGAAATATACCATATTAATATTCAATAACAGTTTGGAGAACATAATGTGTCAATTACCCTAAAACCCCCAACTCCTTTCTTCCTATCCACCTCAAATCATGATCATACCATGATTTGCTACAGCTATTAATGTCGTTTTGCTTGGTTTTAAACAAATAATCTCGTAGACTTTTCATGAAATCCATGCACTTATCCAATTTGACTGAAAGTGTAATTACTATATAATCATAAATGTATAGTAATTTATTAAAACAATGTTATTTGGTGCATGCTGACAATAAAAAAATTATATTATAATGTAACTCAAACAGGAGTTGCAACGCAGTGGTACATTCTCTATTATAGGCCATTACTCAATCCAATCATTTTAAATTAAGGCCGAGGCTGCGGATCTGAAGGCAACCGCCCCATGGAAGCCTCTTCCCCAGAGTCAAGGATCTGAAATCACGTTCCGCTCATGTGTTTCTTTACCTCTACTTTACGCACTATTTTTTTTTATGGTCACCCTCCCTTCACATTTCTCACTGTCAATCGTGAATAATAATTCTTTAAGTTTTACCATGCAGCATCCACATGCCAACCATTTGATCTCAATCAGTGTCATGGGAATATGCATCGTCTTGAGTTATGTACAATGTTGTTTTGAAGTACAATGTTGTTTTGAAGTACAATGTTGTTTTGAATTATGTACAGTGAGCGAATTTTAGAGCGGATGATGTTAACAAACTGTAGCATACCTGTGTTTTGTTTCAAACAAAGCACATATTTTGATTAGTGGCTCGTGTGATGTTGAGTTTTGGTTGCTTGAGAGAAAGTTGCGACCATTCGCACAATGATCCCAAATTCTCATAAGAAATTAAGTGGTGTTTTTGTCTTACAGTAATGTTACACTATGCTATTACAATTTATTCTGTTATGTTATGTGTTCTTGCAGACATTGATTCAGCTTTAATATAACTTTTCTAAACAAATAACTCACTTTATTTGAATTAACTTTATTGGTTGTCTTGAAAAGTGCATAAATTAAAATGTATTATTATTAAAATAATAGCACCATTCTCCATTCATCACTGAATATTTCCCAGAGTAGCCTGTTTTCCGGGTAGCTGAAACGAGCAGAGCAGAGACTGTGCGTAAAGTAGAGAATCCCGAACATGTGCACAAACTTCGGACCTTTAGCTGTCGGGAAGAGGGTTGCAGAGAATTCGGATCCACAGCCACTCTGTTATATCAAAAATGCCACTCCTATGTAACTGACATTACACAATGTCTGTATCATCATAAGAAATGAATACAGCTTGACCATTGGCTGCAATGCAACAAACAATGCCAGGATAAAATTTTGTTCAAAGAGAGAGGAGGCCTTTTAATATAGTGAGTTGAACAGTAGAATTAGAACAGCCTTGGCAATGACACTGTATTACAGTTTTTTTTACAATCGCTAGGACCCATTTCTCAATAATTAGGTCACTTTTTCAAAACTCTTCACACAGCGAGCACAACAGCAGTCTATCTGGGCTAAACTGTGGATCATTTTTCATTGCTTTGCACAAAATGCATTCAATGACTATATCTTTCAAATGTCATTAATTATTTTCTCACTCAGACACAAGCACCACCAAAACTCTATGTACCTACATGCCAATTTGCACATGTTTACATACTCTTTTCAAAACTGTTAAACTTAAGTTCAAAACCTAACATAACACAAAATTGAATAAGACAGCAATCTGCTACAGTAATATCGTATTGAAATCTATTCAAATCTAAAAAATTAAATACTATCAAAACAATTAGACCAACCACGGCTGATTCCCATTGTAGCTGAACACCTACCCAGGTGTTAGTCTTTCAATTTCATTACCATCTATACAAAAGGGGACATCTTAGGAATAATGCTGTACTGTAATGTAAACATGGACCCAGACAGAGATAGAGAAGTGGCTGACAGAGGAAGAAGAGTGGCTGGGAGAGGGAGAGGGAGAGGAGTACGTATGCGTGGTGGAAGAAGACTGAGAGGAAGATCAAGAGCTGTAGTCTCAGGTGAGATTAGGGCTACTATAATTGATCATGTAATAAATCATGGTCTATCAATGAGAGACGCTGGTCTGAGAGTGCAATCCAAATCTGTAACGCTCAACAGGGGCATCTATTGTGAGAAATTTCTGGCAAAACAACAAGTAAGATGTGCATTTTGCAAGGGCATCTGACTGAACAGCACATTACAGAAGTAAATTGAGCAAAGCCTCCAAACCCACTTGTGTGTAATTGTTTTTGCATTTCGGCTCAGGACCCAACGGTTACCTCCCATAGGCGGGAGAGGTACGATTTTCCCTGCTGTGCAGGAAACTGCAATCGTTGATATGGTCATCAGAAACAATGGCATAAAACTCACAGAGATTCGGGACAGTTGGCAGCCAACATTACATTTGGAAATATTCACAATGTAAGCATAACAACTATTTCTAGAGTCCTAAAACAACATCAAGTCAGGATGAATCAGTTGTACACTGTCCCCTTCGACAGGAACTCTTAACGAGTCAAGAAACTCAGGAACCAATATGTCCAGGTAAGATGACTATAAAATACACAACTGGTTTTGAACAAAACCAAACAGGGCAGAGACACACAATGGCATTGTTTTAGGTATAATGTAAACTACCATAATAGCCTAACTCTTATGTTGCCATGTTGATTTATTTTAGATAGTCATGGAGATTGAAGCCAGGCAAACACCCCACATATTCATCTTTGTGGATGAGGCTGGTTTCAACTTGGCCAAAACATGGTGGTGAGGAATGAATGTGATTGGGAAAAGAGCCACAGTGGATGTCCCGGGCCAGAGGGGTGCCAACATCACAATGTGTGCAGCAATATCCTCTGATGGATTGCTGTTACACAAACCGCTAATTGGGCCATACAACGCCGAGCGTCTCATTTCATTCCTGGATGTCCTCTATGGAAGAGTTGTGCCAGGTGAGGAAAGGGTTGCAGTGAGGCGAAATCGGCCAACGTTTGTAATTGTATGGGACAATGTGGTATTTCACCACTCCCGTGCAGTCACAGAGCGGTATGCAGCCCATCCCAGGATGGTGTCACTTTTCCTCATGGAGGTGGAAGGTTTATGACCACCATCCACATGATCAAATGTCCCTCCTGGACGCAGTGAATGCTGGATGCCTGGACATATCTGCAGAAGATTGCCAGGGATGGACCAGGCATGCCAAAAGATTCTTTCCTAGGTGTATTGCCCAAGATGACATAAGATGTGATGTGGATGAGAACCTGTGGCCAAATGCAGAAGACAGGGTTGACTAGCATTGCTACTGTATCTGTATCGGTAGATGGTGTATATACAAATTCTTGTATTTTGGAATCCCTCAATGCCAAAGAATGACATAAAACATATTGAAGCATATTGCATCATGTCTGATTCATTCCTGTAACATATACTGCAGTGAAGTCTAAACAGTAGAGAGGTGTAAAGGAATTTGACAAAAGAAAACATTGTGTAATGCTACCTGTTGGTAGTGTTTTTTTAGGTCGTTGTTTTATGAGTGACAACGTGTGCCTGTTGGGTGACAACCTTTGCTAGTGTTATGGAAGAATCAGTTGAATAGAGACATGTATGAAGTGTTTTGTTAGTTTTAGTGCATTTTGGATGTGAAATGAACTGCTGTGCCAAGCTGAAAGTTGGTTAGGAGAACAGGGTGAAGAGTTTTGAAAAAGTGACCTAAGTATTGAGAAATGGGTCCTAGGGATTGTAAAAAACTGTAAGACATAAACATGATTACGCTTTACTTTGGTCTACTTGTATGTATATAGACTTACAAGGTAATTACATAATAAGTGCTTCTTATTTATGTCAGATAAATGTAATCAAACATCATTATGTACCTCTTTCATTACATACCATTTGGTAGAAAGTAGTAACTAATTATGTTGTAATATTTGAAGCAAAAGACAGTATACATTGTTGCCATATGTCTTCTAAAATCAGCTAAAATGAGAGTAAAGTATAAACACATTTACAATAAAGCACTATTCTAAACATTGAGACCATGGTATACTATATGGTCAGTCACGACTCACAGCTGGTCTATTCTATTTAATCTCAATAGCTTTTCCTCCCAGTTTACCCACCTGTGTTTTCAGCTCCAGGCACGGTGACTCACTGTGCTGTCCCAGGGTTATAGCATATTCCACCACATCATGACTAAAACAGTCTTCTCCATAGAAGGCCAGGCCCCAGGCTGGGCTGAGGCTGTGGCTAGACTCCTCTGCTCCGGAGCAGGGGGAGAGGAGACGCTCAAACACCAGCGATTCTGTGTCCTCCATGTCCTTGGAGCAGCTCATCTGGCCTAGGTGGCCCACCCTCAGTGGCTCGTCCATCCCACACAGAGAGTCAGCTTCAGGGGGGCTTTCATCACTGACCCCCACTGGATGCTCGGCACTCTCCATGGCCTCCTTACCCAAACACTCAGCAGCTCTCAATCCTGGACCAGGAAACAGGCAGATCAGGAAGAGAGAGAGAAAAAGGGATGGGTCAGGCAGTGTGCGTGTGCGCGGGCAGAGATTTTGAGAGGTGGAATTCTCTCAAGGCTGAAGTTTTCTTTCGTTAAAAGGCTCTTTTAAATTTGTTTGTTGGCAAGCAGTTAAATGTTAATCTTGCTATATTGTTAGATTCTGCATCACAGGCGTACTCCACCTACCAATGTGAGCAGCCTATTTTTGCTCTGATTAATCATCTCAAACATAACGTCTTTTGTGTGAAACTGAAGAGGTATGTTTGTGTGTATGTGAGTGTGCAGTGTTTGTTACCAACGTGTCGTTGGTGTGAGTGTGTATTATGCTAAGTGCATGTATTGGTGTGTGTAGATGGAGAGGAAGTAACTGTTACCACAACAACCCTCTCCAGCTGAGGAGATCATTGTGACATCGCAACACGATTTGGGCTGTCTTGAATAAACTGTGCTCTTAACAATTTAATCCAAGAGCCAGTCATTCCACTAACAACTTGATCCAACTGCCATTCAAAGCTGGATGTCACAACATCTCGCTACAGTAGGCCTATACAACCTAATCTAACTACGTCATCTCACAGACGTTTATCATGATAACGGTAAAAGTGATGACAGTTGTGAAGTAATGCCAACAGCCCAGCTAGCACATAACGTTCTGACAACAATATGTTTCTTAGAGCTTGGTAAGAGTGTGATTGTCCTATGGTTATTTTGCATGCAACCTTCAAACAATATTCTGGGAATGCTGCAGGATACCCAGCTAACACATAACGTTCTGACAACAATATGTTTCTTAGAGCTTGGTAAGAGTGTGATTGTCCTATGGTTATTTTGCATGCAACCTTCAAACAATATTCTGGGAATGCTGCAGGATACCCAGCTAACACATAATGTTCTGAGAACCATATGTTTCTTAGGTGGGAATTTCAGTACTTCAGCATAACGTTTCCTACAGGTTTTCTCATTGTTCTATTTAAAGTAATGATCTCAAATTCTTCCGAAAACATTAAGAAACAATGTTCTTCAGTGGTAATTTCAGTACTTCGGCATAATATTTTCTACAGGTTTTCTCATGGTTCTATTTAGTCATGTTCTCAGAACTTTCAGAGTACGTTAAGAAACAACAATCCTCTGTGGGAATTTCAGTACTTCAGCATAACATTTTCTGCAGGTTTCGTCATGGTTCTATTTAAAGTCATGTTCTATGAACATTAAGAAAACTTTTCATAAAAACCACAAGAAAACATTAGTAATGTTCAAATAACGTTCTAAGAATGTTATTTAAAAACATACATTCCATTCTCAGCGTCAACAAAACTCTCTTTATTGTTAAAGGAAAAATCCACCTAAAACCAATCATTCCTATAATTTACAGTATTGCATAACACTAACATGTGGGAACAATGTGTTTTTTTTTTAACACATTTTTCCTTTTTGCGTTATAATAAGGTTGGTGGCAAAATGTGAAAATCATTGTTGAAATCTGCTGCAGCTCAAGTTGACTACAAAAGGAAGCTAGCTACCAAACATAGCTACACACAATAATACCAAAGTCAATATCAGTATGTGAAGTAGCTAGTTAGCTGTAAAATCGCCTAAACAAACTGCACTATAAATTTAGCAGTCTACAATTTCACCATGTTCAACCTGCAGATCGATGTGCCTCACAGTGTGTGACATTCGCAACGGCACCATGCAATGCACCCTGGACGGAAGAGGCAGACAAATAGAAGAAATGTGTTAGACCCTCTGTTAAATTACACATTTCTCGAAGTAAGAATATCGCAAATTTTTTTATTAATGGCTTATTCGAGAGAAAAAACGAAAACAAATATAAAAAAAAAACGTTTTTAAAAAAGAGGAGAGTTTATAGCTAGCAATGATGTCGCGTTATGACATCAGCCAGTATTGAAATCAGACATGTATGACAGACGTTTTCGCGATCTAAAAGTCATATTCTTATTAACTTCCAGTAGTGAGAGCAGCTTTATCTCAAATCTACGTCATCCCAGACAAATTTCTACCTGCTCAGATGGCAATAGCTCAGATATACAGTACCAGTCAAAGGTTTGGACACAAATACTAATTCCGGGGTTTTTCTTTATTTTTACTATTTTCTACATTGTAGAATATTAGTGAAGACATCAAAACTATGAAATAACACATATGGAATCATTTAGTATCATGAGGTAGTCACCTGGAATGCATTTCAATTAACAGGTCTGCCTTGTTAAAAGTTAATTTGTGGAATTTCTTTCCTTCTTAATACGTTTGAGCCAATCAGTTGTGTTGTGACAATGTACGGGTGGTATACAGAAGATAGCCCTACTTTGTAAAATACCAAGTCCATATTATGGCAAGAACAGCTCAAATAAGCAAAGATAAACGACAGTCCATCATGACGTTAAGACATGAAGGTCAGTCAATGTGGAAAATGTCAAGAATTTAGACATTTTCTTCATGTGAGGTATCAAAAACCATCAAGCGCTATGATGAAACTGGCTCTCATGAGGACCACCACAGGAAAAGAAGACCCAGAGTTACCTCTGCTGCAGAGGATAAGTTCATTAGAGTTACCAGCTTCACAGAGTTTAAGTAACAGACACATCTCAACATCAACTGTTCAGTGGAGACTGTGTGAACCAGGCCTTCATGGTCGAATTTCTGCAAAGAAACCAATACTAAAGGACACCAATAAGAAGAGACTTTCTTGGTCCAAGAAACACGAGCAATGGACATTAGACCGGTGGAAATCTGTACTTTGGTCTGATGAGTCCAAAATGTAAGATTTTTGGTTCCAACCGCCATGTCTTTGTGAGACGCAGAGTAGGTGAACGGATGATCTCCCCATGTGTGGTTCCCAACATGAAGCATGGAGGAGTTGTGATGGTGTGGAGGTGGTGGTGACACTGTCGGTGATTTATTTAGAATTCAATGCACACTTAACCAGCATGGCTACCACAGCATTCTGCAGTGATACACCATCCTATCTGGTTTGCACTTAGTGGAACTATCTTTTTTTTTTCAACAGGTAAATAAAACATAGCCCTTATACATCCTGGAGGGGTTATTTGACCAAGAAGGAGAGTGATGGAGTGCTGCATCAGATGACCTGGCCTCCACAATCACCCGACCTCAACCCAATTGAGATGGTTTGGGATGAGTTGGACCGCAGAGTGAAGGAAAAGCAGCCAACAAGTGCTCAGCATATGTGGGAGCTCCTTCAAGACTGTTACTTCATGATTCCATATGTGCTATATCATAGTTTTGATGTCTTCACTATTATTCTATAATGTAGAAAATTGTTAAAAATAAAGAAAAATCCTTGAACGGGTAGATGTGTCCAAACCTTTGACTGGTATTGTACATTAAAAAATATTAAATGAACCAGGGAATCAATAGAACATCACTCAGAGATGCAAAAAAACAATACAACATTCAAAATAGGTGAATCTTTTCTTTAAATGTGTTCAGGTGTGTTGGCCGTGCCTACTAATTGGCCACACTTGATCTTAATGAGTGCTTGTTTCCTTTGAAACGATGTCTGTTTGAATAAACACAATTTAACAGCTTTTTATTAGTAAAAAAAACATGGCAAGCTAGCTCCATCCTGGTGGCGCAGTGGACTAATTCCATGGATGGAAAACAGAAGATCATAGGTTTGAATCTCACTGAAGCTGTGCAAAAAAAAAAAAATGGTTGCATGATTAATGCCTAAGCAGTAAACACAAACTAAGCTATCAGTGTTATTAAAAGCCTTATTGATACAATTATTTCAGAACGTTGTTTAATTACCTTCAAATAACCTATCATTTCTGTTCTCAGAAGGTTAATAAAACATCCCGGGAAAAATTTCAGGGAACCATAATAAAACGTTCTCAGAACCTCCCTGCAACCTAAATATTAACGTTCCCAGAACAGGCTAAATTTTCTACTTTTAAACTAGTTTTAGGTCCCAAGAAACAAAAAGACCGTTGTCACGCCCTGACCGGGTGAACTCAGGTGTTTTGGGTCAGGGTGGTTTATGTTGGGTGGTTTTCCTGTGTTTGTTTTCTGTTTTGCGTTGGAGCCTTGTGTTGGCTCTATTGGGGAGTATTTCTATGTTGGTTTCTGTCTTCCCAATCAGAGACAGCTGTCGCTAGTTGTCTCTGATTGGGATCTCATTTAAGTTCATTTTCCCCCACGCTGTTCGTGGGGAATTGTATTTGCATTGCTATTCGTAGCCTGTGAAGCTGTTTGTTCATGGTATCGTTTATTGTTTTGCTGGTTCACCGTTCTAATAAAAATGATGATGAACCAAACCTCCGCTGCGCCTTGGTCCCTCTATAACGACGAACGTTACAGAATTCCCCACCGAACCAGGACCAAGCAGCGGGAGGAAAAGGAGCGCGAGAGATGGGCTCGCGAGGGAAAGGAGTTCTGGACCTGGGAGGAGATCATGTCGGGGAAAGGACCCTGGCGGACGGACTCCCAGGTCGAGGAGGAAAAGCCAGCCGGTAGACGGAGTCGCAGGCGGCGGTCGAGGAGGCCCGGAAAACAGCCCCAAGAAAATTTTGGGGGGGGGCTAATGGGGTGGTCCGGTAGGGCAGAGGAAGAGCCCAGACCACTGCTCTCGTGGGGGATGACGGCGGAGGAAGAGACGAGGATGAGGCAGTTGATTGAGGACCTGCAGAGGGAAGATCTGGAGGAGGAGCCCTGGTATGCGGAGTTGCGCGCTGTGTCGCCAGTGCGCCCGCACAGCCCAGTGCGTCCGGTGGACAGACCCAGCACATGCCGTGCTAAGATGGGAATCCAGCCGGGACGAGTGGCTAAACCAGCTCCACGCTACAGGTCACCTATACGTGTTCACAGTCCTGTCTGGCCCGTCCCTGCTCCCCGCACCAAGCCCACGGTGCGTGTCCACAGTCCTGTCCGGCCCGTCCCTGCTCCCCGCTCCAGGCCACGGGAAGCGGAGTTGCGCGGTGTGTCGCCAGTGCGCCCGCACAGCCCGGTACGTCCGGTGGACATGCCCAGCACATGCCGTGCTAGGATGGGCATCCAGCCAGGACGAGTGGCTAAAAACCGGCTCCACGCTTCAGGGCACCAGTACGTGTTCACAGTCCTGTCTGGCCCGTCCCTGCTCCCCGCACCAGGTTAGTGGTGCGTGTCCCCAGTCCTGTCCGGCCCGTTCCTGCTCCCCGCACCAGGTTAGTGGTGCGTGTCCCCAGTCCTGTCCGGCCCGTTCCTGCTCCCCGCACCAGGTTAGTGGTGCGTGTCCCCAGTCCTGTCCGGCCCGTCCCTGCTCCCCGCACCAAGTCAGTGGTGCGTGTCCCCAGTCCTGTCCGGCCCGTTCCTGCTCCCCGCACCAGGTTAGTGGTGCGTGTCCCCAGTCCTGTCCGGCCCGTCCCTGCTCCCCGCACCAAGTCAGTGGTGCGTGTCCCCAGTCCTGTCCGGCCCGTCCCTGCTCCCCGCACCAGGTTAGTGGTGCGTGTCCCCAGTCCTGTCCGGCCCGTTCCTGCTCCCCGCACCAGGTTAGTGGTGCGTGTCCCCAGTCCTGTCCGGCCCGTTCCTGCTCCCCGCACCAAGTCAGAGGTGCGTGTTCCCAGTCCTGTCCGGCCCGTTCCTGCTCCCCGCACCAGGTTAGTGGTGCGTGTCCCCAGTCCTGTCCGGCCCGTCCCTGCTCCCCGCACCAAGTCAGTGGTGCGTGTCCCCAGTCCTGTCCGGCCCGTCCCTGCTGCCCGCACCAAACCAGTGGTGCATGTTCCCAGTCCGGCACGGCCCGGGTCCGGTCCACCGGTGCCCAATCCTGTTCCGGGCGACGGCTCCGCTCCAGAGCCTGGGCATGCCGCTCCACAGTGGTCCAGTCCGGGCCAGAGAGGTAGGGCTAAGGTGGAGGCGGGGGGGAGAACACGCCCGGGGCCAGAGCCTCCACCGAGGGTGAGGCGCCCACCCGGATTCCCCCCCCTAATAGACTTAAGTTTGGTGCGCCGGGAGTACGCACCGTTGAGGGGGGGGTACTGTCACGCCCTGACCGGGTGAACTCAGGTGTTTTGGGTCAGGGTGGTTTATGTTGGGTGGTTTTCCTGTGTTTGTTTTCTGTTTTGCGTTGGAGCCTTGTGTTGGCTCTATTGGGGAGTATTTCTATGTTGGTTTCTGTCTTCCCAATCAGAGACAGCTGTCGCTAGTTGTCTCTGATTGGGATCTCATTTAAGTTCATTTTCCCCCACGCTGTTCGTGGGGAATTGTATTTGCATTGCTATTCGTAGCCTGTGAAGCTGTTCGTTCATGGTATCGTTTATTGTTTTGCTGGTTCACCGTTCTAATAAAAATGATGATGAACCAAACCTCCGCTGCGCCTTGGTCCCTCTATAACGACGAACGTTACAACCGTCTGTTGAATCTGACAATTAATCCTGATTGTTGTACAGTCGTCTCAAATAAAACTGTGAAGGACCTCGGCGTTACCCTGTCATAAATACATTTGATTGATTGATGTTCTTGTCTGTCCTTAAAAAACATTATCTCTCTTTTGATGAACATATCAAGACTGTTTCAAGTACAGCTTTTTTCCATCTACGTAACATTGCAAAAATCTGAAACTTTCTGTCCAAAAATAACACAGAAAAATTAATCCATGCTTTTGTCACTTCTAGGTTAGACTACTGCAATGCTCTACTTTCCGGCTACCTGGATAAAGCACTGAATAAACTTCAGTTAGTTCTAAACACGGCTGCTAGAATCTTGACTAGAGCCAAAATATTTGATCATATTACTCCAGTGCTAGCCTCTCTACACTGGCTTCCTGTTAAGGCTAGGGCTGATTTCAAGGTTTTACTGCTAACCTACAAAGCATTACATGGGCTTGCTCCTACCTATCTTTCCGATTTGGTCCTGCCGCACATACCTACACGTACGCTACGGTCACAAGACGCAGGCCTCCTTACTATTCCCTAGAATTTCTAAGCAAACAGCTGGAGGCAGGGCATTTTCCTATAGAGCTCAATTTTTATGGAATTGTCTGCCTATCCATGTGAGAGACGTCTTGTGAGAAGTCTTTATTGAAGAGACATCTTTCAGTAGGTCCTATGATTGAGTGTAGTCTGGCCCAGGAGTGTGAAGGTGAACGGAAAGGCACTGTAGCAACGAACCGCCCTTGCTGTCTCTGCCTGGCCGGTTCCCCTCTCTCCACTGGGATTCTCTGCCTCAAAGCCTATTACAGGGGCTGAGTCACTGGTTTACTGGTGCTCTTCCATGCAGTCCCTAGGAGGGGTGCGTCACTTGAGTGGGTTGAGTCACTGACGTGATCTTCCTGTCCGGGTTGACACCCTCCCATTGGGTTCGTGCCATGGGGAGATCTTCGTGGGCTATACTCGGCCATGTCTCAGGATATTAAGTTGGTGGTTGAAGATATCCGTCTAGTGGTGTGGGGGCTGTGCTTTGGCAAAGTGGGTGGGGTTATATCCTGCCTGTTTGGCCCTGTCCAGGGGTATCGTCCTACGGGGCCAGTGTCTCCCGAGCCCTCCTGTCTCAGCCTCCAGTATTTATGCTGCAATAGTTTGTGTCGAGGGGCTAGGGTCAGTCTGTTATATCTGGAGTATTTCTCCTGTCTTATCCTGTGTCGTGTGAATTTAAGTATGCTCTCTCTAATTCTCTCTCTCTTTTTCTCTCTCTTTCTCCCTCTTTCTTTTTCTCGGAGGACCTGAGCCCTAGGACCATGCCTCAGGACTACCTGGCCTGATGACTCCTTGCTGTCCCCAGTCTACCTGCTCGTGCTGCTGCTCCAGTTTCAACTGTTCTGCCTGCGGCTATGGAACAATGACCTGTTCACCGGACGTGCTACCTTGTCCCAGACCTGTTGTTTTCAACTCTCTAGAGCAGTGGTTCTTAACCTTGTTGGAGGTACTGACCCCCACCAGTTTCATATGCGCATTCACCGAACCCTTCTTAATTGGAAAAATGGCTCTCTTCACCTTGAATTCAGCGAGCGTTGTGTTCTTGTATTGTCCATCTCCATGCAGCTTAAGGAAGTGTTCTCTTAGTTTTGCCGGTGCTAGACTAGAATTGCTCAACTTGGCATTGCAAATCATGCAGTTAGGACGCTGACTCTCATCACGTTCCGTTATACATGTGAATCCATATTGTACATATTCGTCCGACCACTTTCTTTTTTTGCTCGACATAGTTAGTATGAAGGGATTAAAATATTAAGAAAGAAATCACACGACGTACCATCACGACAGTCACAATTCGACTACTGAGCGCGCCAAATTCCCTGCAGCACAGATAGGCCAAGCGATGTTGCGTGATCACCTGCAGCCAATGATGGCCAAGCGGGGCGTGTCATCACGAATCATTTGAGTCGGGTGTGTGTCTTGACCTCCGCCGAACCCCTGAGACTGACTCACCGAACCCCTGGGGTTCGATCGAACCCAGGTTAAGAACCACTGCTCTAGAGACAGCAGGAGCGGTAGAGATACTCTCAATGATCGGCTATGAAAAGCCAACTGATATTTACTCCTGAGATGTTGACCTGTTGCACCCTCTACAACCACTGTGATTATTATTATTTATCATCTATGAACATTTGAACATCTTGGCCATGTTCTGTAATAATCTCCACCCGGCACAGCCAGAAGAGGACTGGCCACCCCTCACAGCCTGGTTCCTCTCTAAGTTTCTTCCTAGGTGACGGCCTTTCTAGGGAGTTTTTCCTAGCCACCATGCTTCTACACCTGCATTGCTTGCTGTTTGAAGTTTAAAGGCTGGGTTTCTGTACAGCACTTTGTGACATCAGCTGACATAATAATGGCTTTATAAATACATTTCATTGATTGATTGATGTTCTCGTCCGTCCTTAAAAAACATTATGTTTTACCAGTCAAGAAACGTATGGCTTTGTTCCCAGAACCAATGGGAAACCAAAAAGGTACGTTGCCACAACTTCCAAGCAACCAAATGTGCTTGCTGGGAGTGATGACAGTTGTGAAGTAAGGTAACAGTGATGCCAGTTGTGAAGTTAATGTATATTCTTTCCTACCTGGGCAGCCATTATGTTGACCTTCCTCTGATACGGCATCTCTATGTTCAGGTCTAGTCTCTGTTACTCTGTATGTAGACAGGGGCTTCTGGTCTCTCTGAAATTCCTCCCATGCATCTGAAGCTACAGGTCCACTGTGGTGCAGGTTGCCATTCAGGTCGACATGACCATGCCGGGGTGCGTCCCTCTCCTCCCCTCTCCAGCCAGCAGCACTCAGGGGTGAGGTGGATGCCCTTTGCCAAGGCTTTGATGGTGACTCTTCATTAGAGCCTCTGCATGTGGCACACCAGCAGCCAGAGAGAGAAAGAGAGGGAGACCGAGATCACAACACAACAGTCAGCAAGTCACAGCTAGCCACAACCATCACAGCCACACACAGACAACTAGACAGACACATAACAAACACAGACAAAAGCACAAAGAACTCAGACAAGCACAGACAACTTTCTTAGACAAAACACAGGGAACTTCGACAAAACACACTAATTCAATAAAACAGAACGCAGACTACAAGAGCTCAGACTGAAAAGTAATTGAAACATCAGACCGTATTTAGACACAACATAAACAATGCAGACAAAATAGTGAGAATAACAACTCAGTCAATATGAAAACACAGACAAATAATCATATTATGAGTAATCTAGACATACAATTGAGACTAGAACACTACCACACAGGCATAATCAAAATAGTTAATTAGGCCAACACATGTGAATGAATCAAAACAAACCAATCAATAATTAGCTATCAAAACAAACAAATCAACCCTTAGTGGCTCCTTTAGCAGCTTCCTGACAACTGAGGTTGAGTTGTCCAAAACGGTTTGTATCCAAAGCAGAGTGTTCCAGCAGCATCAGGACTTCTCCAATGACCTACCCTGGGGTGACAGTCTAATCCAGTTTACAGTCTAGAAGTCCCACTCAGAGGAGAGTATCTGTCTATTCGTCTGTCTGTCCATCCAAGGCTGTGATGTCTGTCTGTCTCATTACCACAGAAGATTAAAGGTTCTCTCAACACACTGCCCCATGTGTTAAGAGCATGGCAACCATGGGAAAAGCTGCACATCTCCTCAACACACTCTCATGTGCCCCTCCATCTGTCTTTGTCTACAGATTAGTTAACAAAAAGGGGCAAGTCCTTATTTCACCTTTTCCTTCATTTATGTACACTCCTCCAGGATCTTTAAGATTGTTTCAAAGACAAGGCAGGAAGAACCATAAGTAGCTCATCAATGGTGCCAAGCCAATATTCTTGAGACAAACAAATACACGAGATGAGCTATTACCACAGGGACATTTCTTGCTGGAAAAAAAAGGAGCGACCGGAAGTGTGTCTGAAGTGAATCTTCTGTGAATGCTGATTATGAGTGGAGTGTCTGAGTGTGTGTGTGTGTGTGTGTGTGTGTGTGTGTGTGTGTGTGTGTGTGTGTGTGTGTGTGTGTGTGTGTAAGGGGGGAGGGGTGGTAGACTCTAAATGGTTTACTGTTGTTGAGGACTCACATGAGCGAAATTAAAATTCTAAACACAAACACCGCCAATTTTGGGCTTCTCCCCTGCTCATAGAGACAAACTAAACTTGTTGACTGGATAAGCTTGTTGACTGGATAAGCTTGTTGACAGAGAATACTTTTGAGGAGAGCAAAATCCTTCTGATACTATTGACAGTCAGCTAAAGACAGTTTTATAACACAGGCATTATTGTTTGCTTAACCAAGTGCCACGTCCTGACCAGCAGATGGAGCTGTTGTAGTAGTTTTTGGGTCAGGATGTGGCAGTCTTGTGTGTGTGAATGTTCTGTGTTGGTCTTGTGACTCCTGATCAGGAACAGCTGGGGATCGTTGTTCCTGATTGGGAGTCATATATGTAGGATTATGTTTGTCACTTGGTTTTGTGGGTAGTTGTTCTTGCACTGTGTTTTTGTATGCCTGTGAGACTGGTCCTGTCGTGAGTATCATTTAGTGTATTGTTTTTCCAGTGGATGCCTTACTCCTCTTTTTTTGAATTAAAAGAAAATGAGTATCCACAACTCTGCTGCATTTTGGTCCTCTCTACAACACCACGACATAATCTGTGACACCAAGAGTGTAACTTAAAGTGTTGTCCAAAAGAACAGGATCAGTGATTGCTAATGCTTTCTGTCTATATAAATGAGTGTGACTTTCTTTTTCACTTGTACCGTTTATCTTGTTAGGCTTCTGTTATTGAGAGAAGACCTGTGTTTGTATCACCAATAAAACAGGCAATCATTGACATACTCACAGAGAGAATTGGCTGTAGTTGATCACACAATGTAGCACTCCCAATAAGTCCTCATCCCAGTAAAGGTCACAGAACTTCTCTTTCACAACATTGCAGAACGTCTGGTACTGTAGGTCCTTCAGAGACAAGATATACTCCCCTTTGAACACAAACATGAGAGACAGAAAGTTTGTCATACAAGTTCACAGCAGTGATCATGTATTTAATGACACAACTGTAGTATCTCTCTACAAACCAATTAACCGAACCAAATCCACCAGGGGGAAAAAACAGAGATAGTAGGCTACTAGCCTGATGCCATATCTGTTTGTTCTGTCTTACCAACTGGCGTGACGAGAACCGTAGGAATTGGCAAAACAGCCTAAACAGATCTGGGACCATAAGCTAAATGTGACGTTAGAGAGAGTGAATATTCATCTCTATGTTACTTACCCATTGCTAGATTCTCCAAGCCATTCTGCAGATAGCCATCAAAGGCAAACTCTGCCCTGAGCAGGCCAATAACTTCCTGTAAGGAAGGGTGCATCAGATGGGAGTCTCCCTGAGGAGGTCCATGGGACTCTGATAGGGGTTCATCCTCACGTTCTCCTGTCTTTGGACCTTCCTCTCCATTATGGGGCTGGGACATTGACACTAAGGAGTCCAAGGGTATGCTGCAAGCGCTTCCATTAAGGCAAGACAGCAGGGGTTCAGCTCCCTGACCAGGGGTCAGATGGTCTCTAGGTCCCCCTGGATGTGTAGGTTGACCCTGGAAGAAGCTGGAGCTTGAGGTCAGGGGCAGATTGAGCTCCAGTCCATGGAGGGACTCAGCGACTGTTATCTGCACCGGCACCAGGGTTAGGTCCCCTGTTAGTGGGTCATGTCGCAAGAGGAAGTTGTTGAAAACACCACCACCAGTCAGATGAGAGCAGGATGACAATTGGCAAGAGGAAGACAAAGACAATTGGGTGGTCAGTTCGGGGGAGGCGGGAGGTGGAGAGTTGACCAATGTCCTGCTGCTGCTGGAGGCAGTGAAGGAGGAGTGACGTGTGACCACATTCTTTTGATTGACAGGGCTATCCTGTCCGTTGTCCTGTAGGTCTCTATCTGACTGAGGTAGGGGTAGGTCTTCAAGGTGTAAGGGGGTTTCTGGGTGCTTGGCCTCTTGCACAGGCTGGATCTCACTGCCTCTTGTGACTTCACTTATAGTTCTGCAACACAACATGTGATAATTCAAAATGCATTCTTGAAATCAGTGAACAAATGGAATGACATTTCAATAATCAATAAATAAACTATGGTTGGATCCATCTTTCAAAGACATCAATGGTGCTTGAAATAATGCCATGACTGGTACCTTATCTCCATAGAAAGGAAGCAAACTGCTTTCCCCTCAATGTCTGAAGCAGACAGGGGAGTTTCTTCCTCAGTGTCCCCCTCCCTGGTCAGGACGATGGGGGTGAAGTGTGTGGCAGGGGAGGTGAAGGCCTCTGGAAGCTGGGGGGCTCCACTGATTGGATAGCTATGGGGAACAGGGCCAGGTACGGGAGCCAATCGGCTCTCAGTAGCCATGGGCACAAACCCTACACACAGTTACAACAACCACAGTTAAAATATCTGTATGTAGATGTACTGATAGTAAGGTCAACAAAATCGCTTGAGCATAATGTCTGAAAAGAATAATGAATCATACCACTCATGATGTGTGTTGATTCCTGACTTGAGCTTCCTCTACTGTCCAATCCATTCTGATCCTCTGCATCAATGTCCTTTGTGAGTGGCTGAAAGGTAAGGGAGTTATCCTCGACAGACAAGAATGGAATAGCAATGTGTCCTCCCGATCACTTTCAATGGGCAGTATGTGTCTCACTACCCCTTTCAAACAGTTTCTACAGTCCCAGCTAGTACATTGTATTCCATGGAAGTTGTGGGAACGTACATTTTTGGTTTCCCATTGGTTCTGGGAACGAAGCCATAAGTTTCCTGACCGGTAAAAGTTTCCTGACCAGTCTCAACGTGAACAGTGAAGAGGCGACTCCGGGATGCTGGCCTTCTAGGCAGACTTCCTCTGTCCAGTGTCTGTGTTCTTTTGCCCATCTTAATCTTTTCTTTTTTATTGGCCAGTCTGAGATATGGCTTTTTCTTTGCAACTCTGCCTAGAAGGCCAGCATCCCGGAGTCGCCTCTTCACTGTTGACTTTGAGACTTGTGTTTTGCGGGTACTATTTAATGAAGCTGCCAGTTGAGGACTTGTGGGGTGTCTGTTTCTCAAACTAGACACTCTAATGTACTTGTCCTCTTGCTCAGTTGTGCACTGGGGACTCCCACTCCTCCTTCTATTCTGGTATACAGCATTGTACGGGATCTTTAGTTTCTTGGCAATTTCTCCCATGGAATAGCATTCATTTCTCAGAACAAGAATAGACTGACGAGTTTCAGAAGAAAGGTCTTTGTTTCTGGCCATTTTGAGCCTGTAATCGAACCCACAAATGCTGATGCTCCAGATAATTAATAAGTCTAAAGAAGGCCAGTTTTATTGCGTCTTTAATCAGGACAACAGTTTTCAGCTGTGCTAACATAATTGCAAAAGGGTTTTCTAACGATCAATTAGCCTTTAAAAATGAAAAACTTGGATTAGCGAACACAACGTGCCATTGGATCACAGGAGTGATGGTTGCTTATAATGAGCCTCTGTACGCCTATGTAGATATTCCATAAAAAATCTGACGTTTCCAGCTACAATAGTCATTTACAACATTAACAATGTCTACGCTGCATTTCTGATCAATTTGGTGTTATTTTAACAGGCAAAAAATGTTATTTTCTTTCAAAATCAAGGACATTTCTAAGTGACCACAAACTTTGAACAGTAGTGTACATACGGTCACTGTGGGGATGACATCATCGATGTACTTACTGATTAAGCCAATGAATGATGTGGTGTACTCCTCAAAGCAATCGGAGGAATTCCAGAACATATTCCATGTCTGTTCTAGCAAAACAGTCCTGTAGCTTAGCATCTGCTTCATCTGACCACTTTTTTTAATGATCTAGTCACTGGTGCTTGCTGCTTTCATTATTGCTTGTAAGCAGGAATCAGGAGGATAGAATTATGGTCAGATTTGCCAAATGGAGGGCGAGGGAGAGCTTTGTATGCGTCTCTGTGTGTGGAGTAAAGGTGGTCTAGAGTTTTTTTCCCTCTGGTTGCACATTTAACATGCTGATAGAAATGAGGTAAAACAGATTTAAGTTTCCCTGCATTAAATTCCCCGGCCACTATGAGCGCCGCCTCTGGATGAGCGTTTTCCTGTTTGCTTATTGCGGAATACAGCTCATTGAGTGCGGTCTTAGTGCCAGCATCGGTCTGTGGTGGTATGTAGACAGCTACGAAAAATACAGATGAAAACTCTTTAGTTAGATAGTGTGGTCTACAGCTTATCATAAGATACTCTACCTCAGGCGAGCAAAACCTCAAGACTTCCTTAGATATCGTGCACCAGCTGTTGTTTACAAATATACTTAGTCCGCCCCCCTTGTCTTACCAGACGTCGCTGTTCTATCCAGCCAGCTGTATGTTGATAATGTTGTCGTTCAGCTAAGACTCCGTGAAGCATAAGATATTACAGTTTTTAATGTCCCGTTGGTAGTTTAATCTTCCTCGTATGTCATCGATTTTATTTTCCAATGATTGCATGTTAGCTCGTAGAATGGAAGGCAGTTGGGGTTTATTCAATCGCCTACGAATTCTCAGAAGGCAGCCTGACCACCGTCCTCTTTTTCTCTTCACACTAATGAAGGGGATTTGGGCCTGTCCCCGGGAAAGCAGTATGTCCTTTGAATGTTAGTAATGTGTTCTTGTGTTTTTTATGGAAAGTTTTCTTAATGTCCTGAGAACATGACTTTAAATAGAACCATGAGGAAACCTGTAGGAAACATTATTCTGAAGTACTGAAATTCCCACAGAAGAATGTTATTTGTTAACGTTCTCTAAACTTTCCCAGTGTCAAACCAGTTGGAGAACATTCCTAGAACATTACCAAAATGTTTTATTAAATGTAACCAGGTTTGAACTTTTAGGAAACGCTCTGTTAAAGTAATGAAATACCAATAAAATAACATTGTTTTGTCAAGTTCCTTAAATGTGCTGAGGATGTTCCAAATCCAAGCAACTATCCTGCAACATTCCCTGAACGTTGTGGGAAGGTTGTATGCAAAATAACCATAGTACAACCACACTCTCACCATGCTCTAAGAAAAATTTGGTTCTCAGAACATTATGTGGTATCTGGGGTAGTGCAATGGAGTGGTACCGGGTGGACTCTGTTGATCAGCTTTGTCCACACTGTCTCAGCGTTCGTTCCTTGGCATGATAGATAATCACGACAGCTCTGTAACAGCAGAAACATAATGAAACACATGAACATCTGTTACCTCAGCACCTAAGCTACTTCATTCATTCACTTATTTATTCATTCATACCTTTGTTCATCAAATCAAACTTTATTTAAAGTGCATTTAAAATTGCAACACACTTTACAGTAAAGACATTTTGCTAATTTGTTCATTCATACACTTTATTTAATTCACCAGGATAGTCCATTCAGTAACAATTGCCACTGCTTTCCTACAAATACTTTAATTTCAAAGTGAGATAATTGAATTATTAGTAGTTTCAATACAATCACTTTCACAAATTAAAAGGTGAACAGTACAATATTTTGTCAGGATTGCTGTCCATTAAAATGCAAAGATGTTACATACGTAAATAGTGTTACTAACACATTGATCAAAAGAAGAATAGATAGATGTGCTTTCAATAGAGTGGTTGACAGCTGAAACTATTAATACCTTTTTAGCTATGACAATGGAAGGTCTCTCGAAGGGCGTCTTCTTGGCCATCTCCAGCAGCAGCCTCTTCAACTTCCTGGGCATAGCAAGTTTTTGGTTGGCTGACAGATTGAACTTGGCAGTGGCCCATAGGATGGCAGCCACCCCATAGACACAGGCCTGAACATACAGACAGATGAAACCCACTTAATCAGTATTCAGAAACGTCTACTTGATGGAAAAAAACATTTATTTAAAAAAATGATAGTCAGAAGTTGAGGCAAACCTTTTCAGTTACGATTCCATGCTCCTGGAATTCAGGGGCCAGATAAAATGCATCACAGGATCCTACAATAACATTCATGTTGAATTATTGAATGTGATAACATTTCAAAGAAATATTGCCTCAGACACTTTGCTCAAGAGCACTTTTGAATATTTTAAGTCAAAACAGTTGTAAATAAACAGAGACAAAGAATATATGGAAAGTGCTGAAGTAACTTTATCATTCCAGACAGAGACAATTGCTGACTACTGTGGATAAGCAAAAAGAGCCATACCTGTGTTTTTAGGTTTCAAGAAGAGAACTTCTCCCTCACAACCCACGTACATTGTGTCCAAGCATAAGTATGCTTTCAGAGAGGAAATAAAGAAAAGGAAGAAGAAAGAACAGTAGGCCTTAGAGGTTAATACATTTGTAAAATGTATGTCAAACTGAACAAAGTTCTGAATGATTCATTGCCACTGCCATATTGACGTTTCTCATAATAATTTAATCAACAGAAAAGTGGTTTACAGAGACCAGAGAAGGTGAGGGATTGGATGCTTACGGCTTAGTAAATAATGTAATTGGTTTACACAGAGCAGAGTATCAGTGGCGGGTAGACAGATGTGTCACTAACCTGGGTAGTCTATGTACGTCTGCAGTGTTGAGAGGCAGGTATGACACAGGGCCCATAGCTCATTAACAGACAATCTCTGCCCACTCCGTGTGAGTAGATCCCTCAGAGAGATCCACTATGTCACAATCAATCACAAACACTGTTAACATCTCCCTCCCTCCCAAAGGGCACACTACAGTAGAAAAATAAGTGCCAGTTTCCTTGACCCAGATTAAGCCTATTCCTGGACTAAAAAGCATGCTCAATAGAAAATCACCACTGAAAGTGCTTTTTAGTCCAGAAATAGGCTTAATCTGGGCTGGGAAAATCAGCCTGAAGAGTTGAAACAAGGCATTTTCTGAAACTAAGGCATGTAAATCTATGTACAGTGCATTCGGAATGTATTAAGACCCCTTTACTTTTTCCACATTTTGTTACCTTACAGCCATATTCTAAAATATCCCTCATCAATCTACACATAATACCCCATAATGACAAAGCAAAAACAGGTTTAGAAATTTGTGCAAATGTATTATTTAAAAAAAAACTTAAATACCACATTTACATAAGTATTCAGACTCTTTACTCAGTACTTTGTTGAAGCACCTTTGGCAGCGATTACAGCCTCGAGCCTTCTTGGGTATGACACTAGAAGCTTGGCAAACCTGTATTTGGGGAGTTTCTCTAATTCTTCTCTGTAGATCCTCTCAAACTCTGTCAGGTCGGATGGGGAGTATCGCTGCACAGCTATTTTCAGGTCTCTCCAGAGATGTTTGATCGGGTTCAAGTTTGGGATCTGGCTGGGCCACTCAAGGACATTCAGAGACTGGTCCCAAGGCCACTCCTGCGTTGTCTTGGTTATGTGCTTAGGGTCGTTGTCCTGTTGGAAGGTGAACCCTCACCCCAGTCTGAGGTCCTGAGTGCTCTAGAGCAGGTTTTCAACAAGGACCTCTCTGTACTTTGCTCAGTTCATCTTTGCCTAGATCCTGACTAGTCTCCCAGTCCCTGCTGCTGAAAAACATCCCCACAGCATGATGCTGCCACCACCATACTTCCCCGTAGGGATGGTGCCAGGTTTCCTCTTTTGGCAAACTCCAAGCGGTCTGTCATGTGCCTTTTACTGAGGAGTGGCTTCTGTCTGGCCACACTACCATAAAGGCCTGAATGGTGGAGTACTGCAGAGATGGTTGTCCTTCTAGAACGTTCTCCCATCTTCACAGAGGAACTCTGGATCTTGTTCACCTGCCTGACCAAGCCCCTTCTCCCCTGATTGCTCAGTTTCCCCAGATATGTGCCTCGCCACAATCCTGCCTCAGAGCTCTACGGACAATTCCTTCAACTTCATGGCTTGGTTTTTGCACTGACATGCACTGTCAACTCTGGGACCTTATATAGACAGGTGTGTGCCTTTCCAAATCATGTCCAATTAATTGAATTTGCCACAGGTGGACTCCAATCAAGTTGTAGAAACATCTCAAGGTTGATCAATTGAAACAGGATGCACCCGAGCTCAATTTCGAGTCTCATAGCGAAGGGTCTGAATAACTATGTAAATAAGGTATTTATGTTTTACATTTTTAATACATTTGCAAAAAACATCTAAAAACCTGTTTAGACTGATGAGGATTTTTTTTTAAATTAAATACGTTTTAGAATAAGGCAGTAACATAACTAAATGTGGAAATAGTCAAGGGGTCTGAATACTTTCCGAATGCACTGTAGATGTTCAAAGCAGATCAATTGAACTCACCTCATCTTGTGATTCTTCATTGAGGCACAGCATGCTTTTAGTCATGTGATTATTTGGAGTGTAAATGTTTGAGTTTAAAGTCACGTTGCAGGCAGAGTCAACCGACACTTCTGGGTCTTGAGCTGGGCGGGACAAAGTGGGATCATCATGTGTTCCACTTTGACCGTCTGAATCTGTTTTACCACCACATATGGGCATGTGAGAATGTCTGTCCCCTTCTGACATTTCACTGTCTCTCACTGAGCCCCATTGCTTGGAGTCACTGCACTCATAAGGGGCTGTCTCTCTATCCCCTCTCTTGCTCCAAACAGACCCGTGCCCAATGCATTCCTCAGCTCCTATCTCCGTGAGGTCCGATACATTGACACTGATATCCTCGTGGGGCGTGGGAGGGAGTGTGGGGGGATTATTGGAGTCTGGGACAGAGCAGGAACGATTCAGAACCCCCCTTACCCTCCCAGCCCTCTCCTGAGCCCTCCTGCGTACAGGGGAACTGTTCTGAGATCTGCTATCCAACTGCGAACCAAACATGTCCTCCTCTATGACACATCCATCCTCTTCCACATCCCCCATACCATCAGCCCACAGGGTGGAGTCCCAGGCCCCACATACGTGATGCCGGAGAGTTCCGTTGGGGTCGTTTGGGTCTGGATTCTCAGCCGTGGTCTCTGAGACAATGCACTGGTCTTTGAAGCTACTGTCCTCAGAGCTGATACTCTTGTGGAGCTGCCAGTTGGGTTTGGGCTGCTGCCATCGAGCCTCCCAAGAACCATCCCACCCATCTGTGGATGGTGGATGGATACACAGTTAGTATAGTTATGGCCACAGCGGACTACAATAGAAATTGATGTTTGAATAGAAATACACAAAAGATATCTCATGCCTAAAGGCAAACCTTGAAATGTTGCAACGGATTCGATTGACAGGACTCTTCTTCCTATAGAAGAGAGTTTCCGGCACAGGGCTGTGGAAGAGGTATGTTCTAGCTTTTCCTCTGCAACGGATAGGATGTCCTGAGGGCGAGATACATATAATATTGTAGCTATATTAGCTAACACAAACATACGTATTCTATGACGCAACTTGTCTTTATTACGTTTCATTTCATCGTTGATGCTTCAATGTTGAGGACTCAGTGTTGAAACAGTTTATTATGTTTCCCAAAAGAAAATACATCCTGTAACTGTAACTTAATGTTAAAGTTTTATCCCCTGTGTAGAATTCTGGTTTCATGCATGACTGTAACATCATCAATTTTTTATGCTTTTCCCTATCTGCATTGCACTGTCATTGCTCTTCCACACAGTGCTGCTCATGTTCACTGTCTGTGCACATCTACAGTATTACAGTTGCATATCAGTTTGTCATGTCTCTTGTATCTGGTTGCCAAAGGGTCTATAGTAGGCCTATTACTATTCATACTACTATTGATAGTGCTATCATTACTACTTGAGAGAAAATCCATTCTGATATTTCTTACACCATATTACCTGTAATAATTTGTATAATAAGAGTGTAAAGACAGCACTCCATTAAAGGTCATCCATGATGGTGACCTTACCTGGGGGTGTGGCCTGTCCTCCGGCCCCTCCTCCTGCATCTGCTCCAGCAGTCTCTGAATCTCCTCCCCCAGCTCTGCCTCCAGTTCTGGCTCAATGACAAAGTCCAGCGCAGCAGAGAGGGTGGAACCTAGAGAGTACATGTGTCCCTGGAGGAGACACAGAGAGTCATTGACCTTAAACTGACCCCTAGAACCGGACACATGCAATTGTTTATCATAAAATATATCGACTAGACACTGCTTAGACATGTTGACACTGCTTGGACATGTTTGCCTTCAACCACATGGGATTTAGAACATAAAATATGTGTCATTTATGATCTCATGTCAGCGCCTTGTGTACCAAACAAACAGCCATAAAGCACTACTGTATCCCGTGATCACTGTAACCTCAAATTATTAGTATATGTAGCTTTGTCCTTTGGGCAACTCTGTGGGGTCTTACTGGAAACCGAGCCTAGTTGGCATGCTGTTGGTTGAGGAAGTAATTCATCAGGCCATTAAGAAGTAAATAAAGCTGCAGCAGGCCAGGCCAAGACCAGGGCCAAGTTGCTCCCTCATTTGACCACCCTCAGATGAATCATGTCTGACAGGCAATGTATTCTGGGGCCTTATCTAACAAACACATAATCATCCCTCTATATTGCCTTGGATCTCATCTCATTGGATGAAAGGCTGCAATACCAGGAGTCAGTGGAGATGAAATTACAGCGCATATATGGGAATTTCACCAGAGCCTGTCTCTTTGTATGCCGTGAGAGTTCCCTTTTCTTGTGCTTTACTTGGGGGAATGGAGCTCTTTGTTGCAATTATGGCTTACTTGTTGGCTCCTGAAAGAATCTGAACTAGGTGTTTTGTATGCCAAATCTCAGACAAGATACAAGATTCCAACCAATTAAAAGGAATGTGACCCGTACTTATGTGTTGGATATGGGAAAGGCAAAAGATCCAGATCTCAAAGTGTGAGACATAACAAAAATAGTTAGCTGAAGCCTCTCTAAGTCAAAATGTCTGTCTCACATAAACAGAGCCAACATGTTAAATCCACCAGCTGCGGTAAGGACATGTTTAGTTCCTGTTGTGTGTACAAGCAGGTCCCAGCGATAGAAATAGAATTACTATAATTAATGGCATATATTGGAAGACCAGATAAATTAGACAAACATAGACACACAATGGTTTATTTAGTACTCAATGACACACACATTAAACCTGCAATTGATCAACTGATAAATGTAGTCTAGGCAAGAAATCAATTTATAGGGCTACATGGTTACAATGAGTGACAACGCAGAGGGAGAAATTACAGAGAGGGAGTGAGGGAGATCTGAATTAGAATAAGTGAACGCGAGAGAGAAGAGAAAGAGATTATTCTTTATTTATTTTCCCCCCTTATTAGCTCTGACTTTGCTTATAGCTACAGTACTTTATTGAGGGAAAAGATGTACTTACTATGACTGCGATATGTGGTTGTCCCACCTAGCTATCTTAAGATGAATACACTAACTGTAAGTCGCTCTGGATAAGAGCGTCTGCTAAATGGCTCAAATGTAAAAGTAAATGTAACGAGTTAATGAGACAGAATGAGAGCGATAATAAAAGAGAGTGAAATCCTTTCTTAGTGAGACATATTGTTATCTTCTGTATTTGCTGCTAAACATAGAGAGGATTTAGATTTCTTTGATTTCTCCCATGTTTGTTTTGAGCATCTGCTATAGTGAGAGGCAATACAGACTGCGAAGTAGCCATTCATAGTGAAATAATCCACTTACCTCAAAGGTACTGCCAGTCTTGTCAAACTCTGGAGGTATAAACGATCCCTCAGGATCATCTGCAAGACAAACATACAAAAGTATATCTATTTTTTCTTTAAAAAAGTATATCTAAAGTCTTTTAAGAACAAATTCTTATTTACAATGATAGCCAACCGGGGAACAGTGGGTTAACTGCCTTGTTCAGGGGCAGAAGGACAGATTTTTACCTTGTCAACTCGGGGATTTGATCAAGCAACCTTTCGGTTACTGTCACAACGCTCTAACCACTAGGCTATCTGCCTGAGTGTGTAATACATTTTTTATTATATGTGGTGTTGGTAGGCCTACTGTCCCTCAAAAATATGATGAAGGCGCTAAGCCAATGAAACCACTTGTAACCAGTCAGTCATCGACCTAATTCAGTCCAGCAGAAATAGCACACAACAATACAGCTCGTTAAAATGTTTAATAAATGTGTTATTACATGTGGTGTTGGTATCGGTCTAAATTGACAATATGGGGCCTATTACAAAACCATGTGCTAAGCCACAAAACATTAAGAACACCTGCTCTTTCCATGACAAAGGGTTTTTCACGTTCAACGGTTTCCTGTGTGTATCAAGAATGGTCCACCACCCAAAGGTCATCCAGCCAACATGACACAACTGTGGGAAGCATTGGAGTCAACATGGGCCAGCTTCCCTGTCAAACTATTTAGAAACAACTCAATATTAGGAAAGGTGTTCCTAATGTTTGTAAACTCAGCAAAAAAAGAAACGTCCTCTCACTGTCAACTGCGGTTATTTTCATTCAGCAAACTTAACATGTGTAAATATTTGAATGAACATAACAAGATTCAACAACTGAGACATAAACTTAACAAGTTCCACAGACATGTGACTAACAGAAATGGAATAATGTGCCCCTGAAAAAAGGGGGGGGGGGGCAAAATCAAAAGTGACAGTCAGTATCTGGTGAGGCCACCAGCTGCATTAAGTACTGCAGTGCATCTCCTCCTCATGGACTGCACCAGATGTGTCAGTTCTTGCTATGAAATGTTACCCCACTCTTCTACCAAGGCACCTGCAAGTTCTGGGGGGAATTTCTGGGGGGAATGGCCCTGGCCCTAGCCCTCACCCTCCGATCCAACAGGTCCCAGACGTACTCAATGGGATTGAGATCGCGGCTCTTGGCTGGCAATGGCAGAACACTGACATTCCTGTCTTGCAGGAAATGACGCACAGAACGAGAAGTATGGCTGGTGGCATTGTCATGCTGGAGGGTCATGTCAGGATGAGCTTGCAGGAAGGGTACCACATGAGGGAGGAGGATGTTTTCCCTATAACGCACAGCGTTGAGATTGCCTGCAATGACAACAAGCTCAGTCCGATAATCCTGTGACACACCGCACCAGACCATGACGGACCCTCGACCTCCAAATTGATCCCGCTCCAGTATACAGACCTCGGTGTAACGCTCATTCCTTCTAGGATAAATGCGAATCCGACCATCACCCCTGGAGAGACAAAACCGCGACTCGTCAATGAAGAGCACTTTTTGCCAGTCCTGTCTGGTCCAGCAACAGTGGGTTTGTGCCCATAAGCGACGTTGTTGCCGGTGATGTCTGGTGAGGACCTGCCTTACCACAAGCCTACAAGCCCTCAGTCCAGCCTCTCTCAGCCTATTGTGGACAGTCTGAGCACTGATGGAGGGATTGTGCATTCCTGGTGTAACTCGGGCAGCTGTTGTTGCCATCCTGCACCTGTCCCGCAGATGTGATGTTCGGATGTACCGATCCTGTGCAGGTGTTGTTACACGTGGTCTGCCACTGCGAGGACGATCAGCTGTCCGTCCTGTCTCCCTGTAGCGCTGTCTTAGACGTCTCACAGTACGGACATTGCAATTTATTGCCCTGGCCACATCTGCAGTCCTCATGCCTCCTTGCAGCATGCCTAAGGCACATTCACGCAGATGAGCAGGGACCCTGGGCATCTTTCTTTTTGTGTTTTTCAGAGTCAGTAGAAAGGCCTCTTTCGTGTCCTAAGTTTTCGTAACTGTGACCTTAATTGCCTACAGTCTGTTAGTGTCTTAACGACCGTTACACATGTGTATGTTCATTAATTGTTTATGGTTCATTGAACAAGCATGGGAAACAGTGTTTGAACCCTTTACAATGAAGATCTGTGAAGTTATTTGGATTTTTACAAATTATCTTCGAAAGACAGGGTCCTGAAAAAGGGACGTTTCTTTTATTGCTGAGTTTATATTATTCAATAGCTCAGAGACAAACTCAGACTAATGAGACTGCAGCTATCTCCTGATCAGAGCCTTGGTGTCACGATGCGGAGCCTTTTCAGTCTTAAGTAGGCCATTGTTTGTGCTGGGTTGAAAGTAGAGATAATGCCTCTTCCCACAGCTAGAGACTGTTTAGTAGGTCAGGTCTAGATTTGGGGCTTGTGAAGTTGACCACGCGGTTGGATTTTAACAGTGAGGAGGCAAAAATGCAGATCTGGTTCTTCATGCCCAGAGTGAGACTTTTTATTAGCAAAGTGAGGATTAGACTTAGCATAGCCGACAAGACTGTAAACGTACAGTGGCAAGGAAAAGTATGTGAACCCTTTGGAAATACCTGGATTTCTGCATAAATTGGTCATAAAATTTGATCTGATCTTCATCTACGTCACAACAATAGGCAAGCACAGTCTGCTTAAACTAATAACACACAAACAATTCCACGTTTTCATGTCTTTATTGAACACACCGTGTAAACATTCACAGTGCAGGGTGGGAAAAAGTATGTGAACCCTTGGATTTAATAACCGGTTGACCCTCCTTTGGCAGCAATAACCTCAACCAAACATTTTCTGTAGTTGCGGATCAGACCAACACAACAGTCAGGAGGAATTTTGGACCATTCCTCCTTACAAAACTGTTTCAGTTCAGCAATATTCTTGGACTTTCTGGTGTAAACTGCTCTCTTGAGGTCATGCCACAGCATCTCAATCGAGTTGAGGTCAGGACTCTGACTGGGCCACTCCAGAAGGCGTATTTTCTTCTGTTGAAGCCATTCTGTTGTTGATTTACTTCTGTGTTTTGGGTCATTGACCTATTGCATCACCCAACTTCTGTTGAACTTCAATTGGCAGACAGATAGCCTAACATTCTCCTGTAAAATGTCTTGAAAAACTTGGGAATTCGTTTTTCCATTGATGATAGCAAGCTGTCCAGGCCCTGAGGCAGCAAAGCAGCCCCAAACCACGATTCTCCCTCCACCATGCTTTACAGTTGGGATGAGGTTTTGATGTCGGTGTGCTGTGCCTTTTTTTCTCCACACATAGTATTGTGTGTTCCTTCCAAACAACTCAGCTGTAGTTTCATCTGTCCACAGAATATTTTGCCAGTAGCCCAGTGTGTCACGTCCTGACCAGTGAAAGGGGTTATTTGTTATTGTAGTTTGGTCAGGGCGTGGCAGGGGGTGTTTTTCTGTGTGTTTTGGCGTTTTGGGGTTATATTCTATGTCCTTTTTCTAGGTTTTGTATTTCTTTGTTTTGGCCTGGTATGGCTCTCAATCAGGGACAGCTGTACTTCGTTGTCGCTGATTGGGAGCCATACTTAGGTAGCCTGTTCTTCTTTTGGTTTTTGTGGGTGGTTAATTTCTGTTTAGTTCGAGTTCACCCGACAGAACTGTTTGGCAGTCGTTTTGTTTATTTGTAGTGTTCATTTTTTCCCATTAAATTACAAAGATGAACAAATTCACGCTGCACCTTGGTCTCTTCACAACGACGGCCGTTACAGAACCACCCACCATCAACGGACCAAGTAGCGTGGGAGAAAGGAGTCATGGACCTGGGAGGAAATCCTGGATGGGGCAGGACCGTGGACAAGGCCCGGAGAATACCGCCACCTGCCGGAGGAGATAGAGGCAGCGAAGGCAGAACGGCATTTCTGGGAGGATCGGCTGGCACGGCAAGAGGAGGCTGAGAGGCAGCCCCCCAAAACATTTTGGGGGGGGCACACGGGGAGATTGGCGGAGTCAGGCGATAGACCTGAGCCAACTCCCTGTGCTTACCGGAAGCAGCGTGGTACTGGTCAGGCACCGTGATATGCTGTGAAGCACACGGTGTCTCCAGTGCGCACTCATAGCCCGGTGCGCTATAGGCCAGCTCCCCGCAAGTACCATGCTAGAGTGGGCATCCAGCCAGGGAGAAGTATGCCTGCTCAACACATCTGGCCACCAGTGCGTCTCCTCGGGCCAGAATATCCTGCGCCGGCTCTGCGCACTATGTCTCCAGTGCTTCGGCACAGCCCAGTGCGTCCTGTGCCCGCGCCCTGCACGTGCCGGAACCAAGGTCACCATCCAGCCAGGATGGGTTGTGCAGGCTCTCAGCTCGAGACCTCCAGTGCGCCTCCACGGCCCAGGGTATCCGGTGCCTCGGGAAAGGACAAGGCCTCCTGTGTGTCTCCCCAGCCTGGTGAGTCCTGTACCTGCTCCCAGAGCCAGGCCTCCTGCGTGTCTCCCCAGCCTGGTGAGTCCTGTGCCTGCACCCAGAGCCAGGCCTCCTGCATGTCTCCCCAGCCTGGTGAGTCCTGTGCTTGCGCCCAGAGCCAGGCCTACTGAAAGTCCCACCAGTCCGGAGCCGTCCGCCAGTCCGGAGCCGCCAGAGCCGCCCGCCAGTCCGGAGCCGCCAGAGCCGCCCGCCTGTCCGGCGCAGCCAGACAGAGTCGCCCGCCTGTCCGGCGCAGCCAGACAGAGTCGCCCGCCTGTCCGGTGCAGCCAGAGTCGCCCGCCTGTCCGGCGCAGCCAGAGTCGCCGCCTGTCCGGCGCAGCCAGAGCCGCCCGCCTGTCCGGCGGCGAGTGACCCCGCTCTTGGCCTGATATGGCTCTCAATCAGGGACAGCTGTACTTCGTTGTTGCTGATTGGGAGCCATACTTAGGTAGCCTGTTTTCCTTAGGGTTTTTGTGAGTGGTTAATTTCTGTTTAGTGTTGTTACCTGACAGAACTGTTTTGGCTGTCGTTCGTTTCTTGTTTTGTTTAAAGTGTTCCATTAAAATATTATGATGAGCACTAACCACGCTGCGCCACGGTCTACTCCTTCAGACGGCCGTTAAACAGTGGAACATCCAGGTGCACTTTTGCAAACTTCAGACGTGAAGCAATGATTTTTTTGGAGAGCAGTGGCATCTTCCGTGGTGTCCTCCCATGAACACCATTCTTGTTTAGTGTTTCACGCATCGTAGACTCGTCAACAGAGATGTTAGTATGTTCCAGAGATTTCTGTAAGTCTTTAGCTGACACTCTAGGATTCATCGTAACCTCATTGAGCATTCTGCACTGTGCTCCTGCAGTCAACTTTGAAGGATGGCCACCCCTATGGAGAGTAGCAACAGTGCTGAACTGTTCTCCATTTACCGACAATTTGTCTTACCGTGGACTGATGAACATCAAGGCTTTTAGAGATACTTTTGTAACCCTTTCCAGCTTTATGCAAGTCAACAATTCTTAATCTTAGGTCTTCTGAGATATCTTTTGTTGGAGGATGGTTCACATCAGGCAATGATTCTTGTGAATAGCAAACTGAAATTTGGTGAGTGTTTTTTATAGGGCAAGGCAGCTCTAACCAACATCTCCAATCTCGTCTCATTGATTTGACTCCAGGTTAGCTGACTCCTGACTCCAATTAGCTTTTGGAGAAGACATTAGCGTAGGGGTTCACATACTTTTTCCAACCTACACTGTAAATGTTTAAATGATGTATTCAATATAGACAAGAAAAATACAATAATTTCTGTGTTATTAGTTTAAGCACACTACATTTGTCTATTGTTGTGACTTAGATGAAGATCAGATCAATTTTTATGACCAATTTATGCAGAAATCTAGGTGGTTGATCAAAGCCAAACTGAACTGAATCAAAGAAAACCCAGGCTCAATAACGCCTGTCAACGGCAACATGCCAACCTTACCCTGTCTCTCTCTCTCAAACAATGAAAGCACAGGGTTTAAATAGGACTACCCATCATGCCTCTGACCAATGAGAACAAGATGTCATTTCACATCATGAAAACTATCATTCATAAGTAATGAAATACAAAGACATGTTCAGATCATACATATCATAAGCAGAGAACTCAATCAAAGTGCTAAACCATGCTTATTAATGCATAAATATAACATAGGGCTTCAAAGATGACCTTCCCCCTGGGAATTAGCAACTTCTGCATTACCCATACTCCTGAATAAACTATGCACTCTTGAACGCGCCCACCGTTTGACGGTGGAAGCTCTAACCAGCTAATGGCCAGATAACCCTCTGCAATAAACAAGTAATACAAGGTAATAATTTACATTTCTACCTTCACATTTAAATTTTTACACATTATCACAATGTAGTAGTAATGTTTTCTCATCAGTTGCATGAACAGAAAGAGTTAGGCTATATTCCCTGGAGACGCACAGCAAAAGCTTTTAGCGCCAAACCATTTGTCTGAGTTCGACCACCAACTCTAAACATGTTCCTTTCCTTTCACAGGTGATCAACAATCAAGACATCGGATTACATGACTACCCCACATTATTACAATAAATAAATGTACTTCTCATAATAGCTTGATTTCTATCATGTGTGTATACAGTACATGATCAGGCAAGACTTTAGACTATGCGATGGAGGACATAAGCCAATCGTCACAGTGCCATCTCGGACTACTGGAGTTATGACTGAGGTGCTCCCAACCCAGGTGGAGGGCAAACCAGAGACACTACAGAGGGTTAGAACGAACGGCCAAGGAGAAGTGAACACTACTGGGTAGAGACAAAGACAGAGGGAAGAGAAGAGAGGAGAGGTCGGGATGGAATTGTGGAGAGAAAGAAAGAGGGGAAAAGGATGAGAAAGGGAGATGGTGAGTGAGGAAAGAAAGAAATGGAAATATGAGTGGATTGTACTACTGCAAAACGAGCAATCCATAAGAAAAGAGGGAAATACCTGTATAAAGTGCTGTTAATTATTTGGTTATACAAAATGTTTTATTTAATAACGGCAATTGAAAAATCACTCAATCTGAATATAGCACTTTACTCTATTCCAGGTGCATCAACAGCTACAAGGTAAGGCCAGATCACAAGTTAGCTCGGTCTATAATATAACAAGAGAGGCAAACACATACATATTGTAGGAAGGAGACACAGTGAACTCAATGAGTGAAGGAATACTCCCTGCTAACAATATGATTGCAAAAAACAACCTACATTAAGGCTCTCATATTCTCTCAGATGGGACTGGAGAGAGCTAATATTAAAAAATGTATGACATTGTGTAATGCCATTTTCTACCAAATCTGACCATAATTCTATCCTCCTGATTCCTGCTTAATAGCAAAAACTAAAGCAGGAATTACCAGTGACTCACTCAATACGGAAGTGGTCAGATGACGCGGATGCTACGCTACAGGACTGTTTTGCTAGCACAGACTGGAACATGTTCCGTGATTCATCCAATGGCATTGAGGAGTACACCATGTCAGTCACCGGCTTCATCAATAAGTGAATCGACAACGTCGTCCCCACAGTGACCGTAAGTACATATCCCAACCAGAAGCCATGGATTACAGGCAACATCTGCACCAAGCTAAAGGCTACAGCTTCCGCTTCTGCTTTCAAGGAGCGGGACACTAATCTGGAAGCTTATAAGAAATCCCGCTATGCCCTCAGACGAACCATCAAACAGGCAAAGCGTCAATACAGGACTAAGATTGAATCCTACTACACCAGCTCTGACGCTCGTCGGATGTGGCAGGGCTTGCAAACTATTATGGACTACAAAGGGAAACCCAGCCGTGAGCTTCCCAGTGACGCGAGCCTACCAGACAACCAAATGCCGTTTATGCTCACTTTGAGGCAAGCAACACTGAAGCATGCATGAGAGCACCAGCAGTGTACTCAGAATATGTACGGACCAACTGGCAAGTGTCTTCACTGACATTTTCAACCTCTCCCTGACAGAGTCTATAATACCTACATGTTTCAAGTAGACCCCCATAGTCCCTGTGCCCAGGAATGGGAAAGGTAACCTGCCTAAATTACTCCCGCCCCATAGCACTCACATCAGTAGCCATGAAGTGCTTTGAAAGGCTGGTCATGGCTCACATCAACACCATTATTCCGGAAACCCTAGACCCACTTCAATTCGCATACCGCTCCAACAGATCATGCAATCTCAATCACACTCCACACTGCCCTTTCCCACCTGGACAGAAGGCACACCTACGTATGTGAGAATGCTGTTCATTGACTATAGCTCAGCGTTCAACACCATAGTGCACACAAAGCTCATCACTAAGCTAAGGACCCTGGGACTAAACACCTCCCTCTGCAACTGCATCCTGGACTTCCTGATGGGCCGCCCCCAGGTGGTAAGGGTAGGCAACAACACATCTGCCTCGCTGATCCTCAACACCGGGGCCCCTCAGCGGTGCGTGCTTAGTTCTCTCCTGTACTCCCTGTTCACCCACAACTGCATGTCCAAGCACGACTTCAACACCATCATTAAGTTTGCTGAAGACACAACGGTGGTAGGCCTGATCACCGACAACGATGCGACAGCGTAAAGGGAGGTCAGAGACCTGGCAGTGTGGTGCCAGGACAACAACCTCTCCCTCAATGTGAGCAAGACAAAGGAGATGATCGTGGACTACAGGAAAAGCAAGTACCGGAGTGCCAAGTCTAGGTCCAAAAGGCTCCTTAACACTTTCTACCCCCAAGCCATAAGACTGCTTAACAATTAATCAAATGGCCACCCGGACTATTTGAATTGACCCCCCCCCCCCCCCCCCCCCCCCCCCCCCCCTTTGTTTTTACACTGCTGCTATTCACTGTTTATTATCTATGCATAGTCACTTTAACCCTACCTACATGTAGAAATTATCTTGACTAACCTGTACCCTCGCACATTGACTCGGTACCGGTACCCCCTGTATATAGCCTCGTTATTGTTATGTAATCTTATTGTGTTACTTTTTTATAAACCATTTGACTAGTTTATTTAGCAAATATTTTCTTAACTCTATGTCTTGAACTGCATTGTTGGTTAAGGGCTTGTAAGTAAGCATTTCACGGTAAGGTCAACACCTGTTGTATTCGGCGCATGTGACAAATAAAATTTGATTTGATTTGAATGGATACTGCTCCATGAGTAATACCACTGCTGCATACTGATTGTTAATTGGTCACGTAAGGTCACTCTGAATGCTCAGTTTCTAAGGAGACACGGGATGATGTCCCACACACATCAGTATTCAAAACACAGCTTGATTAAACCTAATCAGTGCAGGGGAGAAAAGTAGTATTGGGGTATAAGTGCTGCTTAGTATTCCAACATGTGCACAACAAAGGACATGTGACAGCACATCTTATTGCGTCTTAAACAAATTAACTCAATTAGTAATCAGCAATAGATTCTAATGTGAATCCAGGGTGAGTCAAAGGCACTGACAGCCAGCTGACCGCCAGAATATCGGTTACCAGGGCAACAATCCCCTTGGCAACACGGACACTGTTGATCTCATCAATACTTATCAATTACTGATGTTGACAGGGAGAAAATGGGAGGCTATCCCTGAACTGTTATGTGTGTGCGTGCGTATGTGTGTGAGCGTCCGGTGTGCATGTATGTCTGTGGATCCATGCATACGTGTGTGTATGTGTTGGCGTGCCTGCCTGCCTGCCTACCTGTGCACGTTTGTGTGGAAGGGACAACAGGGGTGAGTGTGACAGGCGGTGACACAACCTTGTTTGGTAAAAGACAGATGATTGCGGTTCCCTGAGAGGAGAAGAAGCTAGCCTGTTGCCAGAAAGGATTTCTCAGTATGTCTGAGGGACAAGGTGAGACAGAGGCATAGTATCCTGAACATGAAGGATGTGACTGTTTCACCAACCCTTTCCATCCAAATGAGATGAGGAGCTGCAGACGACTGCAAAATCAAAAGAGAATATGATGAGGTTTGTAAACAAACTTGTCATGGGGAGAATCTGAGGCCCTATTCATTAAGCATCTCAGAGTGGGAGTGCTGATCTAAGATCAGTTTGACCTTTGAAGTCATAATAAATAGAAGGGGGGACCTGAATACGGGCCCTGATCTTCATGACCCTTTGACTTCCGATAGGGAGGACAGATTGACCTGTGACCTCAGGATGCCATGATTTATCAGATCAGACTGATTGATCAGTGGAGAGAGTGCTGCCTCAGTCTTTTACAATAGCAGACAGAACTTACTAACAGATTAACTGTATGAGACGAAACACCATAGAATCCACTGAATAACTGACAGACCTAGGTTGTGTTCAATATGCACTAAATGGAAGAAAATAAAGTGAAGCAGGGAGGGAGTACTTGGACTACTTGGAATACTTGCAAAAAGGAGAACTATTTTTTGTTTCTTGTTACAAAACGTTTTTTTAAATGTTTTTGTGTGCCCTAATGAACATGACCCTGAATGGACAGGGAGACTGGATCATCTCTGAGGTAGAGAGGGCTGTGTTGACTCACCACTGAGTTGCTCCATAAAACACACATTGCCATGGGCGTTGAAGGCCAGGGTGTCGGGTGTGATGCACAGGGTGTGGAAGAGGGGCGATGGGGTGATACTCTGCAAGGCCAGGACACACTCCACACACACTGCCCACACCTCCTGCTCTGTCAGACAGGTGTCCCGCAATGACAGGATATCTGCCAGGGACACGTTCTCCTGTGGACACACACACACCCACACACCCACACACACACACACACACACACACACACACACACACACACACACACACACACACACACACACACACACACACACACACACACACACACACACACACACACACACACACACAAGAGTAACACACATGCACACACAGGCACAATTAATACGGTATGTGTCATGCAGCAATACACACACTTACACCCACACCCTCGTATGTCATGCTGCAAACTGTGCAAAGCCAAGCGGGCACATTTCGTCTTATGAAGAAGCCTTATTACATCAGTGAATACGAAACAACTCATGGCATGTTTGACATTTTCAGTGCTGAACTTCTGTGTGAAGAAGAGAGGATCTTTTGTTGCCTTTGCACATGAGCACAAAAGCCAGTCTTTGATGGCACTGAGATAGAGAGACTCGATTGTGATGTGTCCCGTACTCTGCATTTCCATTACATGCATGTGACTGAACAGTGGAACAGACCACTGTCTTTTCACAAAAGTCTCATGGAAGTCTCATGGAACATAGGCATTCACTTGTTGTAATTTTAAACACTCTTAGAAAAAAAAGTCCTATCTAGAACCTAAAAGGGTTCTTCAGCTGTCCCCATAGAATAACCCTTTGAATAACCATTTTTGGTTTAAGATAGAACTTTTTTGGTTCCATGTAGAACCCATTCCCGCAGAGTATTTTACATGGAACCCAAAAGGGTTCTACCTGGAACCAAAAAGGGTTCTCCTATGGGACAGCCGAATAACCCTTTTTTTTACCGTTTTTTTCGAACATTTAAAAAGATGGAACTGGGGTGAAGACAGAATATTCCTCTTTAAAGTACCTCTTCAATTGATCTGAGAGAGATCTAAAAGATGGTTGTCTGTCAGTTACAAAATATTTGTTTCGGAAGGTGAATAAAGCGCACCTACAATGCTGTAGAATATGGCACAATAATAGGGCAGAAAACTGTCACTTTAAGCAGCAGCAAAAGGCCATAAATAGACTGTTTCCCTTGAGAACAGTGCAGAGAAACATTGAGTCTCTCCCTCTCTCCTCAAGTTAAATTTGCAGGTCTGCGTAACTTTCCCTCTCACTCCAAGAGCTCTAAATGAGACCAAATCTGCACTGGTGGAACTCCTCAAAAGTTTAGAGAAGGAGAGAGAATAAGAGGGAAAGAAAAGAAGAGTGAAGTAGTGAGTGATTTTTTTTGTGGTTGGGCTTCTAAGTGGGTGACTAAGTAATCGAGGGAAATCATGGTGAATTGTTAGTGGTTTAATTCATCCCATAGTACTCAAAGGTCAAATGTGACTAAGTTTACACTTGTTCCCCTTGTGTGTAGGCTACAGCTGAATGCATCTGGCAGGCTGACCCCACACATACCGCCTTCCACTCAAGATTACCCTCCAGTGTCTCTGCGGAGTCGCCACACTTGCAAAAGCCCTTGCAGCTCAAAACTTCCAGAGCGAAAAACTGTGAATAACTGTTCTGCACAGAATCATACTGCACACTGTACATTGCTTAACATTGGAACTATAATTACTTACAATATGAGTGAAATAGTTTTCCTTCCAAAAAATGCTGATTCAGTATGTTAAAAGGTAGCTTTTCTGCCTTCCCTGTAGCTCAGTTGGTAGAGCATGGTGTTTGCAACGCCCGGTTTGTGGGTTCTATTCCCACGGGGGGCCAGCACAGAGAAAAAAAAAATAAATGTATGAAATGTATGCATTCACTACTGTAAGTCGCTCTGGATAAGAGCGTCTGCTAAATGACTAAAATGTAATGTAAATGTCTGTGTTGGAATGGTGTATGCGTACCCTGGGGTGGCAGGTAGCCTAGTGGTTAGAGCGTTGGACTTGTAACCAAAAGGTTGCAAGATTGAATCCCCAAGCTGACAAGGTAAAAATCTGTCGTTCTGCCCCTGAACAAGGCAGTTAACCCACTGTTCCCCAGTAGGCCGTCATTGAAAATAAGAATTTGTTCTTAACTGAATTGCCTAGTTAAATAAAGGTACAAAAATATATATCTATTTAAAACAATAGAATGGTGTGGACATACAGTACCAGTCAAAAGCTTGGACACACCTACTCAGTCAAGGGTTTTTCTTTATTTTTACTATTTTCAACATTGTAGAATAATAGCGAAGACAGCAAAACCATGAAATAACACATATGGCATCATTTAGTAACCAAAAAAGCGTTAAACAAATTAAAATATATTTTACATTTTAAATTCTTCAAAGTAGCCACCATTTGCCTTGACGACAGCTTTACACACTCTTGGCATTTTCTCAAACAGCTACACCTGGAATGCTTTTCCAACAGTCTTGAAGGAGTTCCCACATATGCTGAGCACTTGTTGGCTGCTTTTCCTTTACTCTGCAGTCCAACTCATCCCAAACCATCTCAATTGGGTTGAGGTCGGGTGATTGTGGAGGCCAGGTCATCTGATGCAGCACTCCATCACTCTCCTTCTTGGTCAAATAGCCCTTACACAGCCTGGAGGTGTGTTGGGTCATTGTCCTGTTGAAAAACAAATGATAGCTCCACTAAGCGCAAACCAGATGGGATGGCGTATATCTGCAAAAAGCTGTGGTAGACATGCTGGTTAAGTGTGACTCTAATTCTAAATAAATCACTGACAGTGTCACCAGCAAAGCACCCCCACACTATCACACCTCCTCCTCCATACTTCACGGTGGGAACCACACATGCGGAGATCATCTGTTCACCTACTCTGTATCTCACAGAGACACGGCGGTTGGAACCAAAAATCTTAAATTTGGACCCCCTCAGACCAAAGGACATAATTCCACCGGTCTAATGGGTCTTCCTTTCCTGTGGCGGTCCTCATGAGAGCCAGTTTCATCATAGTGCTTGATGGTTTTTGCGACTGCACTTGAAGAAACTTTCAAAGTTCTTGACCTTCATGTCTTAAACTATTGATGGACTGTCGTTTCTCTTTGCTTATTTGAGATGTTCTTGCCATAATATGGACTTGGTCTTTCACCAAATAGGGCTATCTTCTGTATACCTTCTGTATACCTTGTCACAACACAACTGTTTGGCTCAAACGCATTAAGAAGAAAAGAAATTCCACAAATTAACTTTTAACAAGTAACACCTGTTAATTGAAATGCATTCCAGGTGACTACCTCATGAAGCTGGTTGAGAAAACGCCAAGAGTGTGCAAAGCTGTGATCAAGGCAAAGGGTGGCTACTTTGAAGAATCTAAAATATGTTTTGATTTGTTTACTACATGATTCTATGTGCATTATTTCATAGTTTTGATGTCTTCACTATTATTCTACAATTTAGAAAATAGTAAAAATAAAGAAAAACCCTGGAATGAGTAGGTTTTGACTGGTACTGTATATCATATATGTGCGAGTAGACCACTGATTGGCCAGCTCATTCTCCTCAGGGAGATGACATCATGTTCTATGAGGAAATAGCAAGCATTTTTTTTAAACGGTTGGTTTGAGATACAAGGTAAAGGTAGGGTTTTTGTGGTTTTTTTCTCCAATTTATGCTTTGGCCACAAATATGAGTATAGGACGAGTCAACCACATTATTTGGATATGAGTTAACAGAATATTAACTTTGAAAAGTTCGATTTTCACGGGGCAGGTACTTTAAAACTCAAACTGGGAGATGAAAACAGGCAGGGTAGTATTTTAATGTTGTAATGAATCTCCAGATTATCAATTTAAAGCCATGAGAGGACACAGCAGTGGTTAATACCTATGTCCCACAGTATAATTATGGTCTTTGATCACCATGAGAGTTATAAGGAAAGATCACAGACATTAATCTGATCTTAGTGTCCTGAGACTGAGAGCATGCTGTTGATTTGATTAGACCTTATAAAACAACATGTCTTCTTCAATCCTTAAATCACTTGGTGAAGAGCATATAGGTCAGCCTATCTATTGGGACTGCACAAGTAACATAGCCCAGCTGCATATATTTCACAGACAATAAAGTCAGTCCCTTGGGGACCCTCAGTCCACAATTTTGTTGGTAGCCTACATTATTCAAGCTTAGTTAATATATACCAATGAGAGAACAATAATATTTATGATGATAATAATGTAAACATAAATATTCACTCTCACCTCATCTTCAAGGAGTGCAGGTAGATGCTCAAATTCATTGTATTCCTCCTCTTCTTCCTCATCTTCCCCTGAGAATTCGACTGCATCAGTTCCAGATGTCCCCATTGTATTTAGTTTTGAACAAGACTCTGGATATTTGTAGAATTGTGTGTGTGCAGTTTCACACTCATAGCCCTTAGCCTACTGTAGCCTAAAGCGTTCCCTCCCTTGGTGTCCTGGCAAAACTGTATTGAGTCAGGAAAGATTACATGCCTGAATACGTGGTCCAAACACGAACAGTGCGGGCTACTTTTTTAGAATGTTCCCCGTCCTTCCACTACCACCCGCAACATGATGCGTCATTCAACAAAACGGTCGGTGTCACTGCAGTTATTTTCATTCCAAAACAAGCGAAAGACAGCGTTTGAATGTGGACTGCCAATAATCAACGGCAACAAGGGAGTTTGCCAACTATATGCTGTCATGGCAACGACTGCCACACCTCCACAAAAATAACCGACATTGCGATAATGAACTGCAGTTCCCAAGTCCTCCTAGTAAGGGCTACGAAGCTACACTATGTACCATAATTTGTTTTGAAGAAGGGTAGCCTATTTACAAGATTCCATTCACGTACGGCGCCGCGATCTGCATCAAAGCAATACTGGAATAGCGTGCCATTAAGTGACTTAGAACGGTATAGCCTTTGCTGTCCTACATTATTTTGCACTCATTCTCACGAGTGACATTAATTGCAAACTGCATTTTTAAGGTGTTACTCATGTAATCGCCAAGTGCAAAATCACACCTGCTTGCACTGGTTACTTATGCTGCACTGGTATTATTTAACATTTAATTGCCGAAATTGTAGGCTAAGTCAATATATATAAATACAATAGGCCTAAATGGAATATTGGGATACATGCACCACTGTCAACCTCAGTGTGCTGTAATTACTAAAAACGTTTGAAGAAACCAGTTGCACTTAATATACAGTTGAAATCGGAAGTTTACATACACCTTAGCCAACTACATTTAAACTCAGTTTTTCACAATTCCTGACATTTAATCCTAGTAAAAATTCCCTGTCTTAGGTCAGTTAGGATGACCACTTTATTTTAAGAATGTGAAATGTCAGAATAATAGTAGAGAGAATGATTTATTTCAGCTTTTATTTCTTTCATCACATTCCCAAGTGGGTCATACATTTACATACACTCAATTAGTATTTGGTAACATTGCCTTTAAATTGTTTAACTTGGGTATAACATTTTGGGTAGCCTTCCACAAGCTTCCCACAATAAGTTGGGTGAATTTTGGCCCATTCCTCCTGACAGAGCTGGTGTAACTGAGTCAGGTTTGTATGCCTCCTTGCTCGCACACACATTTTCAGTTCTGCCCACAAATTTTCTATAGCATTGAGGTCAGAGCTTTGTGATGGCCACTCCAATACCTTGACTTTGTTGTCCTTAAGCCATTTTGCCACAACTTTGGAAGTATGCTTGGGGTCGTTGTCCATTTGGAAGACCCATTTGCGACCAAGCTTTAACTTCCTGACTGATGTCTTGAGATGTTGCTTCAAAATATCCACTTAAATTTCCTCCCTCATGATGCCATCTATTTTGTGAAGTGCACCAGTCCCTCCTGCAGCAAAGCACCAGTTCAACATGATGTTGCCACCCCCGTGCGTCACGGTTGGAATGGTGTTCTTCGGCTTGCAAGCGTCTCCTTTTTCTCCTAACATAACGATGGTCATCATGGCCAAACAGTTAATTTTTGTTTCATCAGACCAGAGGACTTTTCTCCAAAAAGTACGATCTTTGTCCCCATGTGCAGTTGCAAACCGTAGTCTGGCTGTTTTTATGGCGGTTTTGGAGCAGTGGCTTCTTCCTTACTGAGCGGCCTTTCAGGTTATGTCAATATAGGACTCGTTTTACTGTAGATATAGATACTTTTGTACCTGTTTCCTCCAGCATATTCACAAGGTCCTTTGCTGTTGTTCTGGGATTGATTTGCACTTTTTGCACCAAAGTTCGTTCATCTCTAGGAGAGATGACGGCTGTATGACAGCTGCGTGGTCCCATGGTGTTTATACTTGCATACTATTGTTTGTACAGATTGTTTGTACCTTCAGGTGTTTGGAAATTGCTCCCAAGGATGAACCAGACTTGTGGAGGTCTACAATTTAACAAGAAATTTGTGGAGTGGTTGAAAAACAAGTTTTAATGACACCAACGTAAGTGTATGTAAACTTCCGACTTCAACTGTATCTGAGTAAAGTTACTTAAAGTGATAATGTATCATTACTCAAACAGATAGAGTCACTGCGGGGGTCCAGATTTGAGTTGAGTAAGCGTGAACATTTTGAGTAATGCCCCCAGTAAACCACTGCTCCAATGTAATTGTGCTTGCTTTTTCCAGTGAATTGAAGAGTTCATACCTATGACTGTATTTGCTAGTGACAGAGACATGGTTGTTGGATTCATGCATTTTCAGTAGTGGCTTTAACCAAGTGAAGCCCTAGGCATATGTTATCATTATAATTAAACTATTTACATATCTCATCAGGCCATATTTTGAGGCCTAGCTTTACCCTAATATGGTGGCCTGAAACTCGTGGTTTACCAGCCACATCAGGCCTGTAAGTAGGGTTGCAAAATTCCCACATTTTCAGAAAATCCTGGTTCCAAATCAAATCAAATGTTCAAATCACATTTTATTGTTCACATACACATATTTAGCAGATGTTACTGCAGGTGTAGCGAAATGCTTGTGTTCCTAGCTCCAACAGTGCAGTATCTATATATATATACAGTAACAGTCAAAAGTTTGGACACACCTACTCATTCCAGGGCTTTTCTTTATCTTTACTATTTTCTACATTGTAGAATAATAGCGAAGACATCAAAACTATGAAATAACACATATAGAATCATGTAGTAACCAAAAAAGTGTTAAACAAATCAAAATATATTTTATATTTGAGATTCTTCAAAATAGCCACCCTTTGCCTTGATGAGATATGTCGTGCTACATGAGGAAATAGGTGGTTACACCAGATACTGACAGGTTTTCTGATCCACTCCCTTATATTTTTAAGGTATCTGTGACCAACAGATGCATATCTACATTCCCAGTCGTGTGAAATCCATAGATTAGGGCCTACATTTCCTTATATGAACTGTAACTCAGTAAAATCTTTGAAATTGTTGCATGTTGCGTTTAGATTTTTGTTCACTATAGAAACTTGTGATGTTACGTTTGATACCGGGAGCTCCGAGGCATGCGTCGAAATCGCTAAGCAGTGTGCCGATGACAGTATCACTTTATCAGAATCACGTGATCAATGATGTCCGAAGCTTCATTTGGTCAAACATCCACCTTATTGGTTTGGTATTGGTTTGGTAAACGATAAAAAGGCAACAATGTTCACCTGCTACGGTGTCATCTATAATAATTTGGTTGCTCTAAATTATTTTGACCAGCAGGTGCCACTAGTGTACATTCTGTTGATCAAAGCCTCGAGTAATGAATCTATTAGACGCAATTGTCTGGAAAGCCTCAACGCTTCAGAAAGCTTCATTTCCCCATTACTGTTTTCAACCCTACCTGCAAGTCACATTATGATGGCCTGCAAAATGTTGTGTAATTCTTATTGGTATCCAGCCAGTTCCAACAGTGTAAAAAAATAAATAAATCACCCACAACCTGCGTTCTTAATTACTGCCAGAGTTAGGAAGAGTGTGAGGAGACTTCCTAAGCCATTTAAACTTGAACAACCATTTCAGTAACAGGTGCAAAAAATCTAACAAAAATATTGGATTCGTTCAGAGAAAGGTAGGTTATTTATCTTTGTGTAGCATAAGATTAATCAATCAATCACTCAATGTATATGCAAAAACACAGATATTAAAAACAATTCAAAAATGTTTACCTGCAGTAGAACATGCTGGGAAAAAAAGTTAATTTGTTATCATAAAAATAGAGTTGATGTGACTTCTCATTTAGTTTTGCGTTAGTACCACATTAACATTGTGTCACGACTTCCGCCGGAGTCGGTCCCTCTCCTTGTTCGAGCGGCGTTCAGCGGTTGACGTCACCGGCCTTCTAGCCATCACCGATCCACTTTTCATTTTCCATTTGTTTTGTCTTTGTTTTCTACACACCTGGTTTCAATTCCCTCATTACATGTTCATTATTTAACCCTCTGGTTTCCCCATGTTTGTGTGCGTGTTTGTTTTATTGTGAAGGCTGTATCTGAAGGCTGGTATATTGTTGCCGGGTTTTGTGATTATGCACGTTTATTTTCGTGGAACCGGTATTTTTCCCGCACCATAGTATTGTGTGTATACTGGTGTTATCCTGTATTAAATACCTTGTCCATGCATCTCAGCTCTCCTTGCGCCTGACTCCTTTCACCAGTTACCCAAAGCCTTGACACATTGAAGTAAAAATGACTTTTCATTAACTTTGAGTTCAACTTAATACAAGTATTTGAGTAAAACATGCATTGGGGTTTACAGTGTATATGGACTTGCACTTGTCTGCAAATGCATTCCCTGTGGGATATGTGAATAGTACACTGCTATGTCTAGAAGATGCATTTCGGCATGACTCATGATGACATTTCCCCTCTCCAACTCAGTTATATTAATAATGAACTGGTAACACTTTCCTTGACACCCAGTGTCATAACACATTATGACACGGTCATAACCATGTCATAACAGATGACATAACTTGCCATAACCTGTCATAATATGGTCATAACACTGTCATGACCCATATATGTACACCTGCAAGAGTTGCAAAGAAAAAGCCATATCTCAGACTGGCTAATAAGAAGAAAAGATTAAGATGGTCAAAAGAACACAGACACTGGCCAGAGGAACTCTGCCTAGAAGGCCAGCATCCTGGAGTCACTTCTTCACTGTTGACATTGAGACTGCTGTTTTGCGGGTACTATTTAATGAAGCTGCCAGTTGAGGACTTGTGAGGCATCTGTTTCTCAAACTAGACACTCTAATGTACTTGTCCTCTTGCTCAGTTGTGCACCGGGGCCTCCCACTCCTCTTTCTATTCTGGTTAGAGACAGTTTGCGCTGTTCTGTGAAGGGAGTAGTACACAGCGTTGTACGAGATCTTCAGTTTCTTGGCAATTTCTCGCATGGAATAGCCTTCATTTCTCAGAACAAGAATAGACTGATGAGTTTCAGGAAAAAGTACTCTGTTTCTGGCCATTTTGAGCCTGTAATCGAACCCAAAAATGCTGATGCTCCAGATACTCAACTAGTATAAAGGCCAGTTTTATTGCTTTTTTAATCAGGACAACTGTTTTCAGCTGTGCAAACATAATTGCAAAAGGGTTTTCTAATGATAAATTAGCCTTTAAAAATGATGAACTTGGATAAGCTAACACAACGTGCCATTGGAACACAGGAGTGATGGTTGCTGATAATGAGCCTCTGTAGGCCTATGTAGATATTCTATTAAAAAGCAGCCGTTTCCAGCTACAATAGTCATTTACAACATTAACAATGTCTACGCTGTATTTCTGATCAATTTGGGGTTATTTTAATGGACAAAAAAATGTGCTTTTCTTTCAAAAACAAGGACATTTCTAAGTGACCCCAAACTTTTGAACAGTAGTGTAAATTGCATAATCTTTTGACTGGATATGACATCTACATACAGTTGAAGTCGGAAGTTTACATACACTTAGGTTGGAGTCATTAAAACTCGTTTTTCAACCACTCCACACATTTCTTGTTAACAAACTATAGTTTTGGCAAGTTGGTTAGGACATCTACTTTGTGCATGACACAAGTAATTTTTCCAACAATTGTTTACAGACAGATTATTTCCCTTATAATTCACTGTACCACATTTCCAGTGGTCAGAAGTTTACATACACTAAGTTGACTGTGACTTTAATAAACAGCTTGGAAAATTCCAGAAAATGATGGCATGGCTTTAGAAGCTTCTGATAATTAAGGCTAATTGACATCATTTGAGTCAATTGGAGGTGTACCTGTGGATGTATTTCAAGGCCTACCTTCAAACTCAGTGCCTCTTTGCTTGACATCATGGGAAAAGCAAAAGAAATCAGCCAAGACCTCAGAAAAAAATGGTAGACCTCCACAGGTCTGGTTCATCCTTGGGAGCAATTTCCAAACACCTGAAGGTACCACGTTCATCTGTACAAACAATAGCACGCAAGTATAAACACCACAGGACCACACAGCCGTCATACCGCTCAGGAAGGAGACACGGTCTGTCTCCTAGAGATGAGCGTACTTTGGTGCGAAACGTGCAAATCAATCCCATAACAGCAGCAAAGGACCTTGTGAAGATGCTGGAGGAAACAGGTACAAAAGTATCTGTATCCACAGTAAAACGAGTCCTATATTGACATAACCTGAAAGGCTGCTCAGCAAGGAAGAAGCCACTGCTCCAAAACCACCATAAAAAAGCCAGACTACGGTTTGCAACTGCACATGGGGACAAATATCGTACTTTTTGGAAAATGTCTTCTGGTCTGATGAAACAAAAATTAACTGTTTGGCCATAATGACCATCGTTATGTTAGGAGGGAAAAGGGGGAGGCTTGCAAGGTGAAGAACACCATCCCAACCGGTAGCATCATGTTGTGATGGTGCTTTGCTGCAGGAGGGACTGGTGCACTTCACAAAATAGATGGCATCATGAGGAAGGAACATTATGTGGATATATTGAAGCAACATCTCAAGACATCAGTCAGGAAGTTAAAGCTTGGTCTCAAATGGGTCTTCCAAATGGACAATGACCCCAAGCATACTTCCACATTTGTGGCAAAATGGCTTAAGGACAACAAAGTCAAGGTATTGGAGTGGCCATCACAAAGCTCTGACCTCAATTCCATAGAAAATGTGTGGGCATAACTGAAAAAGCGTGTGAGAGCAAGGAGGCCTACAAACCTGCCTCAGGTACACCAGCTCTGTCAGGAGGAATGGGCCAAAATTCACCCAACTTATTGTGGGAAGCTTGTGGGAGGCTACCTGAAACGTTTGACCCAAGTTAAACAATTTAAAGGCCATGCTACAAATACTAATTGAATGTATGTGAACTTCTGACCCACTGGGAATGTGATGAAAGAAATACAAAATCTGAAGTAAATCATTCTCTCTACTATTATTCTGACATTTCACATTCTTAAAATAAAGTGGTCATCCTAACTGACCTAAGACAGGGAATTTTTACTTGGATTAAATGTCAGGAATTGTGAAAAACTGAGTTTAAATGTATTTGGTTAAGGTGTATGTAAACTTCCGACTTCAACTGTAAGTGTCAAAACCCACATTTATTCAACAAAAACTTTCCCTGCCAAGAAGTTTCCTTTGTTTAAAAGTTTGTTTCTTAAATCCTTTGTTGTTGTTTTAATGAATTGTTTAGTCAGGTTTTAAAAAAAATCATATTTCAAAAAGCTTGTAGAAAATAGACTTTGGGTGTGTTTGTAAATTCACTCTGGAGTGCACAAGTGTGCTCGGTGTGCGCCCTGGTCATTGTAAATTCAGAGCTTTGTCAGATTGTCCATTGGTAAATTCAGAGCGTTTCGCTTTGGGAGCGTTCAGAGCGTCAACGGCAGTCAAGCACCCAAGCTAACTGGCTAAAGTTGGCTAGCTTTCTAGCTACTTCCAGACACAAATGAGAGAGCACCTCACTCTGACCATTTTACTCGCCCTAGCAGAGCTGGTTAGGCTGTTTTCATGTTATCTAGAGTGTTGGTGATGGTAACTGTGCTGCTGACCACAATTTAATTACGTTTTTTTGCTGATGTTCACTGACACGGCCATTTTCAACCGGTCTTGTGGGTTCGTAAATGCATCAGTTATGAACACACCCTTATGACACTGTCATGAAGCATTATGACCATCCTGTGTCACTTTACTCGGACTAAGAAAATACCTTTTATGACACTTTCAAGAAGCATTATGACCATCATAGTCATATAAGCCAGATAGGCTTATCACAAACATGCCCTTATATCAGTCATCAGTCAAAAAGAGGGTGTCTTGTCCTGCTTCTGAAATCTGCTCCTGCATTCATCCCAGTCATCAGTAACAGAGCATTGGGGTAGGTGCATGTCTGACATCAATGTGTGTGCGATTACAATAATAATTTAATATGGTAAATAAAAAATACAACATAAACATACTGTTGACACGTAGGCTATGGTGTAACTGAATGTTTTGTCTTGTGTGGTAGGGTTTGTGGGGTTTTACATTCTTATGTAGGTGTCATAACCAGCCATAAAATAACATAACAGGTCTAAATAGATTATGACACGTTTTGTTGGCTTTTATGACATATTATGACATGGTTATGATTGTGCCATAATGTGTTATGATGCTGGGTGTCAAGTAAAGTGTTACCAGTTCACTTGTATAACTGCTGACACAACTGTCACCTCACTGATACAGTAGCCTACGTCAAAAGTCTTCATTATGCCATGATGACATATCATCAGACCCCGTGGTATGATAACTCCCTCCCTCCTCTCCCTCTCTCTCTCTCTCTTCCTCTTTATTGTCTCCATCTCTCTCTCTTCCCCTTTGTCTCCTTCTTTCTCTCTCACCCTCCTTCTCTCACATATCTTCCCCCTCTATCTAATAAGCTCTGCCAACTGCCTCCCTGAGTCACTCATCCTGTCAGTCACGGCTCACCCTCATGTTGCGCTAAACAAACACACCAATCCCTCTTTAGAACACTGCCTTTTCAATATGGGTCATGGCTCTGAAGCAGATCTGAGCCTGGCTGTGTGGATTCATTACTCACTTATGTACCAGTCTTGCGGAACCAGACATCACACCGAATTCTAGTTCAAGAAGCAGGGAATACCAACGCTGTAAGCACCTGACACCAGCCGCCAGCTGACATGACAAAGCCTACCATGATTCGGCCTTCATATCTAACCAGTGGTACATTGTTTCCCCAATCCATTGAGGTGCATGGCATACATTGTAGAGGTAAAATGCCTTTTCGCAAGATCATGATAGCTAACATCATTACAAAATCCATTTGAGCATAATCCCGTGCCGGTTTTAGTGGATTGAAGTCGAGTCCGTGCCTTCCGAGATGGGGGTGGCAGGGCAGGTGGCAGGGAATGAGATTGCAATTATGTTGGCAGTGCCCTGTAGCTGCTCAGCAGTGATGTATAGGTCTGCCCTGGCTGGACCGGGGAAAACACTATTAGATTTGTTGACTGTTCAGCACTCTGGCATGTTGAGATATTGGGGCAACACTTTTTATGAGGTTAGCTGCCAGACAATTAATGGGGAACACACACATCCGCACATTACATTAACTGGGTAATTCATATTTTATCATAGCTGGCACCCCTCCGGCTACAAACTCAAGTCTCATATTCACAGCATATTTCCTCATAGGGATTATGGCTGTGAACCCAGGAAATGCTTCAGCTGCTCTGCTGCTCCCTTTGGGAGCCACAGTATACAAATGAGCCAATACTTGGCAGGCCTGAATTCAACAATGGCAGCTGGAGGCATCTGATAACACTGAGGCAGTCTATGGCGACCTTTCTGATATCCTAACCAGGGATATATACACCACATCCAAACACAAAAGATGAGCCAGTGAAATTGTTGTGTTTTTGTGGTTATGCACGGGCACGCATGCATCCTGCGCGTGCGCGCACACACAAATCTATTGAACCAAAAGGAGAAGAGCAGATACATTTTAAGTAGGAACGATAAGTGATTAGCTGAACAGAACTCTCCGGTTTAGTATTTGGAGGAAGAAAAAAAAGTAATTACTGCTCATGGCATCCAGACCCAAACTAACACTATTTCCTCTCCTTGAAAATATGTGCCGTGATTTAGGACAAGTAATCTAGTCCACAAATCAAACCATACAGAAACATCTGGTTTTCAAACATCTGGATTCCGTAAACAAGGTTCAATGTTAATGAAAATCCATTCTGCTTTCTTTACCGCTAGCTCTGTGGTGGGATCTTGCGTTACGGCCAGAGTCTTGAGGCTCCCTAATGTTTTACGCAGTATACTGAGCTGTGACTATAAACTTGTAGGGCTCCAACTTTCACTCACTGTGATGAGATAGCTCCCGGTAACATCTCGGGTATTACATAATTAAAACTGTTGAAACTAATTAAAACAATTACATCTGCCAGACTTGATCATTCTGGGAGTTAGCGCTCAAATGTGAAATTCAGGTCAAATCATATCTTGCTTCAGGATTCTGGCTAACATAAGATGGAGAGGATCAATGAACACAGCCCCTCCATCTGTATATCCATCTTATCAGAGTGTAGTAATAACTGGTGATGGCATATTCCCAATAACTCTTGTGTACCCTCTAATAAACCACACATAATGTATACGCATGATAGCTTCTCTGTTTAACTGAGTACTACTGATGTTTTGCTCTGTTTAGATCAGGTGTGCTGATGTTAGATGTGTGTGAGTATATTTTGTGTCTGTGTGTGTTTTCCTCTGGGGTGTTTTTACAGCTTTAAAGTCGTACTAGCATGCAGGCAGGAAAAAACAGAGAACAAGGCTACATATTCATCAGGCCTTCCAGAAAGATCTGTCGAATTGCCCTTCAGCAAGGTACTTAACCCTAATTGCGCCTGAAAGTCACACTGTATAAGAGCATCTGCTAAATGACTCCAATGAGATGCGACATCCAACTGCAAACTGCCTTAGGGATATTTTGCATGGGGACAAACATGTTGTTTTGTGGAAGGCCCTAGAATGCCCCAGCCCCAATGTAATGCGGGAGGAGAGAGAGAAGGAGGGAAGAGGATAGGGAAAAGGAGGGGGTGAATGACTCTCAGCAGCAGCCTCTGGAGGTGGTTCGGGTCCCAAATTGTTCACATTCATTGGAACACTTAATTACTTCAGCTAGCTAATCTTTCACTTAATAAAATCTATTAAATTAGGCTGTCAGCGTCGTTAGTGTGCAGTAACTTAGAAAACTGGAGCACTGCCCTGGTTTTTATGCCACCCTTGGCCAAGACATATTTCATGTGTTCTAGTAGCTGCTGCATTTGCCACTGGAGTCATTTTACCTCAAAAAGCGCAAGAGGATTTTGACAGCCACCATCTCAAATTGTTCTGAGATAATTTCTGTAGTTAGAGACAGATGAGATTAGCATTCCTGAAACATTACTTTGTTGAAATATTATTTGATCCATTAGAAATTAAGCTATTTGTTTACACCCAAATTGGCCATTTCATTTATAGGATTCATATCATATTCAATAAATATAGTACCTAACATCCAATTTGGACGATAATTCTTCCTAACAATGAGCAAGACACAATCTAAATAATAAAATATCAAAAGTCACCCATCGACACCCAACACCCCACGCCTATCCCACCCTAACAACCAGTATACAGTATCTGTTCTCAATGTCTGACAAGTAGTATGGAGCTGCTGCTTGGAGTATTTCTTATTTTTTCTTATTTTTATTTTATTTAACCTTTATTTAACTAGGCAAGTCAGTTAAGAACAAATTCTAATTAAACAATGACGGCCTACCAAAAGCCTCCTGCGGGGACGGGAGCCTGGGATTTAAAAACATAAAGAAATAAATACAATATAAATATAGGACAAAACACACATCACAACAAGAGAGACACAACACTACATAAGGAGAGACCTAAGACAACAACATAAATGGTAGCAACACAACATGGTAGCAAAGTCAACAGCACAAAGGTCAAGAAGGTAGAGACAACAATACATCATACAAAGCAGCCACAACTGTCAGTAAGAGTGTCCATGATTGAGTCTTTGAATGAAGAGATTGAGATAAAACTGTCCAGTTCGACTGTTCTTCATCCTTTTGTAATGTATTTCCTGTGAATCTGGAGATGTTTTTCCCCCCTGTTCAGAGAAATTAGCCAATGAAGTCGCTTGCATTATTTACTGCACAGCCCACAACCGCAGGGCTCTCCAGAGGGTTGTGCGGTCTGCACAACGCATCACCGGGGGCAAACTACCTGCCCACCAGGACACCTACAGCACCTGATGTCACAGGAAGGCCAAAAAGATTCATCATGGACAACAACCACCCGAGCCACTGCCTGCTCACCCCGCTATCATCCAGAAGGCGAAGTCAGTACAGATGCATCAAAGCTGGGACTGAGAGACTGAAAAATTGCTTCTAACTCAAGGCCATCAGACTGTTAAACACAGAGAGGCTGCTGCCTACATACAGACTTGAAATCATTGGCCACTCTAACAATTGGATCACTAGTCACTTTGTTAATGCCACTTTAATAATGATGTATACATATCTTGCACTACTCATCCCAGATGTATATACTGTATTTTATACCATCTATTGCATCTTGTCTATGCAGGTCGGTCATGGCCCATCCATATATTTATATGTACATATTCTTATTCCATTCATTTACTTAGATGTGTGTGTATTGGGTAGTTGTTTTGTGGAATTGTTAGATTACCTGTTAGATTTTGCTGCACTGTCGGAGCTAGAAGCACAAGCATTTCATTTCGCTACACTCGCAATAACATCTGCTAACCATGAGTATATGACCAATCAAATTTGATTTGATTCAACATAAATTATTGTGAAAGTACCACATTTTTCCCACTAGATGCCACTGTTCCTGCTACTGCCACCACAGCCTTTTATCCATGTTGCTGGTCTCTTGGCTGTAGCAGGAATAGCGGCGTCAAAATGGTGTGGTGGCAGTAGCAGGAACAGCAGCATCTAGTGGGCAAAACCGGGTACTTTCACAGTAATGTATAGTAAATAAAGTCACTTAAATGGGTAATTTCTCTGAACAGCGGGAAAGAAACATCTCCAGATTCACAGGGAAGACGTTACAAAGGGTGAGGAAGCACTACTCCAACCGCAAATCCATTAGTACATTCTTCTTCTTTTTTAGGGGTTAGCTCCATACTACTTGTCAAACATAGAGAACTTATACTGTATACTGGTTGTTGGGGTGGGATAGGCGTGGGGTGTGGTGTGGGGTGTCTGTGGGTGGCTTTTGACTATTTTATTGGAATCCTCATGTCTTACTCAATGATTGGAAGATTTTTTTGGTGCAAATTGGATGTTTGGCACTATTCTGTTGAATATTATGTGAACCCTATCAATTAAAAGGGACAAGGTGGGAGCAATCAATTAGCTTAAGTTCTCAGAGATCAAATTACATTTCCACAAAACTATGCTCGAGGAATGCTAATCTTACCTGTTTCGAACTACAGAAATTATTTCAGGACCATCTGAGATGGTGTGTGTCATGGCTTGCTGAAATGACATGGAATGACCCATTGTGTATTATGAACAGTGTCCACTTTTTACTTTTTACTTTGGCCCTGTCCAGGGGTATCATCGGATGGGGCCACAGTGTCTCCTGACCCCTCCTGTCTCAGCCTCCAGTATTTTATGCTGCAGTAGTTTATGTGTCGGGGGGCTAGGGTCAGTCTGTTATATCTGGAGTATTTCTCCTGTCTTATCCGGTGTCCTGTGTGAATTTAAGTATGCTCTCTCTAATTCTCTCTTTCTCTTTCTTTCTTTCTCTCGGAGGACCTGAGGCCTAGGACCATGCCTTAGGACTACCTGGCATGATGCTGCTCCAGTTTCAACTGTTCTGCCTGCGGCTATGGAACACTGACCTGTTCACCGGACGTGCTACCTGTCCCAGACCTGCTGTTTTCAACTCTCTAGAGACAGCAGGAGCGGTAGAGATACTCTCAATGATCGGCTATGAAAAGCCAACTTACATTTACTCCTGAGGTGCTGACCTGTTCCACCCTCGACAACTACTGTGATTATTATGTGCCATCCGTTTTGTCACCAAAGCCCCATATACTACCCACCACTGCGACCTGTACGCTCTCGTTGGTTGGCCTTCGCTTCATAATCGTCGCCAAACACATTGGCTCCAGGTCATCTACAAGACCCTGCTAGGTAAAGTCCCTCCTTATCTCCGCTCACTGGTCACCATAGCAGCACCCACCTGTAGCACGCGCTCCAGCAGGTATATCTCTCTGGTCACCCCTAAAGCCAACTCCTCCTTTGGTCGTCTCTCCTTCCAGTTCTCTGCTGCCAATGACTGGAACGAACTACAAAAATCTATGAAACTGGAAACACTTATCTCCCTCACTAGCTTTAAGCACCAGCTGTCAGAGCAGCTCACAGATCACTGCACCTGTACATAGCCCATCTATAATTTAGCCCAAACTACTACCTCTTCCCCTACTGTATTTATTTATTTTGCTCCTTTGCACCATATTATTTATATTTTAACTTTGAACTTTCTTCAAACTAAAAATCTACCATTCCAGTGTTTTTCTTGCTATACTTTATTTACTTTGCCACCATGGCATTTTTTTTGCCTTTACCTCCCTTATCTCACATCATTTGCTCACATTGTATATAGTCTTATTTTTTTCTACTGCATCATTGATTGTATGTTGTTTTATTCCATGTGTAACTCTGTGTTGTTGTATGTTGTCGAACTGCTTTGCTTTATCTTGGCCAGGTCGCAATTGTAAATGAGAACTTGTTCTCAACTTGCCTACCTGGTTAAATAAAGGTGAAATAAAAAAATTAAAAAAATTATTATTTGACCATGCTGGTCATTTATGAACATTTGAACATCTTGGCCATGTTCTGTTTAAATCTCCACCCGGCACAGCCAGAAGAGGAATGGCCACCCCTCATAGCCTGGTTCCTCTCTAGGTTTCTTCCTAGGTTTTGGCCTTTCTAGGGAGTTTTTCCTAGCCACCGTGCTTCTACACCTGCATTGCTTGTTGTTTGGGATTTTAGGCTGGGTTTCTGTACAGCACTTTGAGATATCAGCTGATGTAAGAAGGGCTATATAAATAAATTTGATTGATACTGTTAATTGAAGCGCTTTGCAGTTATCGCCGGTAAATGTAAATGTTTCTGATTTATATGACTATTGGATACACATATAAAACACGAAAACAAATGTATTATTTTATTGCTGTGGCTGGTCATATACTATTGTAAGCTGACCCGACTGTTAACCTCAAGTCAAATCCACTGCTGCTGATATATAAGTGACGAAAGATACTGTAACAAATCTTTGACAATACTGTACTGTAACAGCACATTATTGTGCCTCTTCACCACCAGAGGGAAGCACGTCACAGCTTTTACTTTAACATACGTGTTTCACCAAATATGCAGGGTTTTTATGTAATGTGTTTGACTTATTTGAACCATTCAAAACCCATCTTTGCCTACTGACATCATTGGTAATTTCATAATTTTTACTGATAATATGAATCAAAGACTGTTTTTGTTTTATGATTCCAATGAAGGACCAAAATGATAGTTCATTTAGCCATCCCTGTCTCCAGAAATGCACTTAATGCCTAAAATAATACTTCTGTATGAAACTCACTGAGACTGACTTATCTCCTTACAGCTGTGTTGACATGACCTCTGTACATCCTTTAAACCCACCAGTAAGAGTGAGAGTGACGGAAAGAGAGATGGAAAAAGAACAAGCGAGAGAGAGATCGACAATCAGTCAGAGAGAAATGGGTAGAGAGAATGAGAGAGAGAGAGAGAGAGAGAGAGAGAGAGAGAGAGAGAGAAAGAGAGACAGCAACAGCAGCACAATTAGACCCAACCAAATCATGAGAAAACAAAAAGATAATTACAGGCCGCCGTAGGCAGACCTGGCTCTCAAGAGAAGACAGGCTATATGCACACTGCCCACAAAATCAGGTGAAACCTGAGCTGCACTTCCTAACCTCCTGACAAATGTATGACCATATTAGAGACACCTATTTCCTTCAGATTACACAGGTCCACAAAGAATTAGAAAACAAACCAGATTTTGATAAACTCCCATAACTACTGGGTGAAATACCACAGCGTGCCATCACAGCAGCAAGATTTGTGACCTGTTGCCACAAGAAAAGGTCAACCAGTGAAGAACAAACACCATTGTAAATACAACCCATATTTAGGTTGATTTATTTTCCCTTTTGTACTTTAACCACTTGAACATCATTGCAACACTGTATATATACGTAATAAACTCCTCTCACTGTCAACTGCGTTTATTTTCATTCAGCAAACTTAACATGTGTAAATATTTGTATGAACATAACAAGATTCAACAACTGAGACATAAACTGAACAAGTTCCACAGACATGTGCCTAACAGAAATTGAATAATGTGTCCCTGAACAAAGGAGGGGGGGTCAAAATCTAAAGTAATAGTCAGTATCTGGTGTGGCCACCAGCTGCATTACGTACTGCAGTGCATCTCCTCCTCATGGACTGCACCAGATTTCTGGGGGGAATGGCCCTAGCCCTCACCCTCCGATCCAACAGGTCCCAGACGTGCTCAATGGGATTGAGATCGGGGCTCTTCGCTGGCCATGGCAGGACACTGACATTCCTGTCTTGCAGGAAATCACGTACAGAACGAGCAGTATGGCTGGTGGCATTGTCATGCTGGAGGGTCATGTCAGGATGAGCCTGCAGGAAGGGTACCACATGAGGGAGATGGATGTTTTCCCTGTGAAGCACATCGTTCGAGATTGCCTGCAATGACAACAAACTCAGTCCGATGATGCTGTGACACACCGCCCCAGACCATGATGGACCCTCCACCTCCAAATCGATCCCGCTCCAGAGTACAGGCCTCGGTGTAACGCTCATTCCTTCGACGATAAACGCGAATCCGACCATCACTCCTGGTGAGACAAAACCGCGACTTGTCAGTGAATGGGGCACTTTTTGCCAGTCCTGTCTGGTCCAGTGACGGTGGGTTTGTGCCCATAGTTGATGTTGTTGCCGGTGATGTCTGGTGAGGACCTGCCTTACAACAGGCCTACAAGCCCTCAGTCCAGCCTATCTCTGCCTATTGCAGACAGTCAGCACTGATGGAGGGATTGTGCGTTCCTGGTGTAACTCGGGCAGTTGTTGTTGCCATCCTGCACCTGTCCCGCAGGTGTGATATTTGGATTTACTGATCCTGTGGAGGTGTTGTCCACTGCGAGGACGATCAGCTGTCCGTCCTGACTCCCTGTAGCGCTGTCTTAGATGTCTCACAGTACGGACATTGCAATTTATTGCCCTGGCCACATCTGCAGTCCTCATGCCTCCTTGCAGCATGCCTAAGGCACGTTCACGCAGATGAGCAGGGACGTTCCACATGTGCATGAATTGTTTATGGTTCATTGAACAAGCATGGGAAACAGTGTTTAAACCCTTTACAATGAAGATCTGTGAAGTTATTTGGATTTTACGAATTATCTCCTGAAAAAGGGACATTTCTTTTTTTGTAATGTCTTTATCCTTTTGGAACTTTTGTGAGTGTAATGTTTACTGTTCATTTTATTGTTTATTTCACTTTTATTATATTATCTACTTCACTTGCTTTGGCAATGTTAACATATGTTTCCCATGCCAATAAAGCCAGTTGAATTGAATTGAATTGAGAGAGAGAGAGAGAGATTGACAGTTTGAGAGAAATTAATAGAGAGTCAGGGAGAAATGGACAGAGAGAGACAGAGGGGATGGACACCAGTCCATGGCAATGCTGTCAGATTGTCTCAGCACTGCTAACACACTAGAGTAGTAATCTCCTGTGCATTCCCCCCACCACCCCACCCAACCACACAGTTCTCAGCTGACCAGGGTCCCCTCAATGACGTGGCCCTGACTGGCACTGCTGCTCACTGGATATTATTGTGTATTAATACACACTGCATGATTAATACGTTTAAATTATATATTTACATTAAAAACCAAAGTCTAGCATCACCACATAGTTATAAATAACATGGGTAGGGAGGGAAGGAGGGAGGGAGGGAGGGAGGGAAGTGTGGGGGAGGGAAGGAATGGGCTAAGGCTCAGACAGTGCAGCAGAGACTGAGACTGGCAGACGATTGGTTCAGCGGTAACCCTGCTCACAGGCTTTAGGTTAGATAGCAGTATTCACATGTACATGCGTTTGCATAGGCTCACATAGCAGTATTCACATGTGCATATAGGTTTTGGCTTACATAGCAGTTATATAGCAGTATTCACAGTGGATTTGATATACTAACTGTCTGTATAAGGTAATATAATAGCACAGTAAGAGGCACCAAGTGCTCTGTCAGGACTACAATGACGAGAGAACGTTTGAACTTGTCACCTATTGAGACACCCTTCGTCCGAAGTGAAGTTAGTCACCTTGTTATGTCCTACAATAGAAAGATAAGGTAATGCATTGCAAAACAGACACAGTAAAGAAGTAAAATCTGAAAAAACAGCGAAGGGTAAGTGAGCAATGTAAAATAGGTTGGGTAGAATTATGAATTTGGTTCATTCCTTGTGTTTACTGAGGGAGTATCTCTCTACTGAGGTCTCCTCAGGGTAAGCAGGGAGAGAGACTAACTGGGAGGCAAAGGCTGCCAAATAAGAAATACTGGGGAAGAAATCTAACAGAAACCACATTTTCATCACAGTTTTTATGCGAGTACAGTAATACTGTATATAAAAAAAGCATAACAACTGTGATGGAAACAAACAGAAGCCCTGAAGCCCATGGCCCCCCCCCCCAAAAAAAACACTTAAACTCCTGGCATTATCTCGTTTGAACGATTAAGTATCTTGTTTGAACGACTTAGTCTAGCTCAAACGAGACACTAAGTCGTTCCAACGAGATACTAAGTCGTTTGTACGACGAATTATCTTGCTTGAACAACGCAATTGTTCTTTTGTCTAATTTAGCCTCATTTGTTGTGCAGCTTGTCAGACTGTGTAATGGTTGCTGTAGCCATTCATTCACTGATTCCATCCATTTATATGATTACTCATTGCCGTTCTTTGATAGCTTAAAGACGGGCTGCTTCTGAATACCAGAGCATGTAAGTGAGTGTGGGGCGAGGAGCTGAGTGTAATTCAAGCAGATTTTAAAAATTGTGTTGTCCTTCTCTCCCACTCCAATTTCACTCTGGTACTGCTAAGCCACAAGCTCTGGGTATGCCCTGCCTAGTATTTTTGTTTCCTTTATCACTATTCCTTTAATTAGGCCTATTTGGTTGTAATTATTTAGCCTACCCCATCCACAGTAGCCTATATCTAGTTTATATTTTACTTTCTAACATTAGGATATTTCGTTTCTATTTACTTTTGTTTTTCTTGGAATAGAAGCACCATAATATAAATCAATTTACTTAACATAAAATAGCGGTCAAATGCAGGGGTCAAATGATTTGCTCCCAGAACCAAGTATCAACAAGCTTCACATGTGCATTGAGTGTGGGAAATTCACTCTACAAATTAAATAGTATTATTATTATTAGAAAGACCAAGAAAATACACATGTAAATTGTTACATGTTAATTACCGGTACATAAAGGAATATTAGTGGGAATATAGCCATAAAATAAACAAGAGAAAGAGAATGGAATATATTTGAAAATCCTTGATTTAGATTTGACTATTCTTTAAGATGGTTCCAACAGATATGGCAGCTCTGCTTTTAGCTCCTAAGAAACTTTGCAGTATTTTTTTTTGTGTGTGTGTTATTTCTTACATTATTAGCCCAGAATTTTTGGGGGGCTATTACATACATCCGGAAATATCTTTTGGATATCAGAGCGGCGGTAACTCACTAGCATTACGACCATGAATACGACTTTCCCGAATTGGATCCTTTGTTCGTACCCCCCAGGGCAATTTAACTTATTCCAGAGGCTGCTCCAAAACACAGTCAGAGTAGACTTCTAGTCCGACTCAGGTGGCATGCACACCAACCACCGCTTCCGAGTAAATTACTTTCTAATGTTCAGTCTCTGGATAATAAAGTAGACGAGCTCAGGGCAAGGATCTCCTTCCAGAGAAATATCAGGGATTGTAACATACTCTGTTTCACGGAAGCATGGCTCTCTCGGGATATACTCTCCTTGTCCATTCAGCCATCTGGGTTCTCAGTACATCGCACAGACAGGAATAAAGAACTCTCCGGGAAGAAGAAAGGCAGGGGTGTATGTTTCATGATTAACCACTCATAGAGTGATTGTGATAACCAGGGTTGGGTAGGTTACTTTAGAAATGTCATCTGTTACAGTTATTTGTTACCTGTCCAAATTGTAATCAGTAACGTAACTTTTGGATCACCCAAACTCAGTAACGTAATCTGATTACATTCTGTTACTTTTAGATTACTTTCCCCTTCAAACGCATTAGAATAAGACAAAAATGTGTTACCAATTGAACAACATCTATTGCAGGCCATATATGGATGTTTTACTTTATGGGTTGGTTATGTAGGCTTCTTCTAACCCATCACTTTCTACTATATATAATAATACGTTTAAATTTATATATTTACATTAAAAACCAAAGTCTATCAGAATTCCAGTCATTCCAATAAATGTTATACCCCTGGATCTTCAAGAATAGGACTTGGAAGTATAGATTAGCCAAATAGTTTTACCTGAGCATAACCCCAAAATTAAGGACTTATTAGCCAGCCCTACTCTGCTGTTTATGATTTTGATGTCATGGAGGACTGATTGGGCTCATTGATTCAAGTTGAAAAATAAATACTGTGCTCATGGAATGGCATGCTTTGAGCATGACTGAAAAGTGCTATTTACATGTGAAAATGAATGAAATATGCTGCATTTGCTAAAGGCCTATTGTTCACCTTTTTGTTTGTGACACTTTGATATCTTGATTATACGCAGCTGTTTATAGGGCAAATCCACAGATGAAACAATAACAAAATGGCTGCCCTGCCTCTGTTTTGGTAAAAAGCTGAGGGATGGGCCTGGAGAAATATAACCACTTTCAGATTAATAGACAGAGCTATGGATGCAAGGACTGAAAGCTTGTTTTAACCATGTTATGAGGCTATACAGTGTTTGTTTACATTTGCAATGTTTACAAACATTGGAGAAACACAAGTTTATATTTTGGGTTCTCATTGAGTCTGACAGTTGAACTAAGCTAATGAGGCATTTATAAGTTATATTCTTCAAGAATCAATGGATATACAGTACTAGTCAAAAGTTTGGACACACTTACTCATTCCAGGGTTTTTCTTTATTGTTGCTAATTTCTATATTGTTGAATAATAGAGAATGCCAATAGTGTGCATGTCACGCCCTGGCCATAGAGAGGTTTTTTATTCTCTATTTTGGGTAGGCCAGGGTGTGACTAGGGTGGGCATTCTATGTTCCTTTTTCTATGTTCTTTATTTTTTATGTTTTGGCCGAGCATGGTTCTCAATCAGGGACAGTTGTCTCTGATTGGGAACCATACTTAAGTAGCCCTTTTCCCTCCTTGTGTTGTGGGAAGTTGACTTTGTTTATGGCACATAGCCTTTAGCTTCACGGTTTGTTGGGTAGTGTTTATTGTTTTGTTCGGCGTCTTTTCTAATAAAAAGAATATGTACGCTCACCACGCTGCACCTTGGTCCTCTCCTTTCAACTGATGTGACAGTGCAAAACTGTCATCAAGATAAAGGGTGACTACTTTGAAGAACCTCAAATATAAAATATATTTTGATTCGTTTAACCATTTTTTGGTTACTACAGGATTCCATGTGTTATTTCATAGTTTTGATGTCTTCACTATTATTCTACAATGTAGAAAATTGTACAAATAAAGAACAACCTTGGAATGAGTAGGTGTGGTACTGTGTATATATATATAGTCCTTTTGTTCACCCAACCTAAAATACCTCACAATCAAATGCCGACCGTATTACCTCCCAAGAGAATTCTCTTCGGTTATAGTCACATCCGTGTATATACCCCCTCAAGCCGATACCAAGACGGCCCTCAAAGAATTACACTGGACTTTATAAAAACTGGAAACCACATATCCTGAGGCCGCATTTATTGTAAATGAGGATTTTAACAAAGCAAATATGAAGAAAACACCATCGAAGTCCTACCAACACATTGACCGTAGTACTTGCGCTGGGAAAATATTGGACCACTGCTACACAACTTTACAAAAGGCCTACAAGTACCCTCCAAGCTCATTATTAAGCTCGGGGCCCTGGGTCTGAACCCCGCCCTGTGCAACTGGGTCCTGGACTTCCTTACGTGCAGCCCCAGGTGGTGAAGGTAGGAAACAACAACTCCACTTTGCTGATCCTCAGCACAGGGGCCCCACAAGGGTGCGTGCTCAGCTCCCTCCTGTACTCCCTGTTCATCCCCTGACTGCGTGTCCACACACGCCTCCAACTCAATCCTCAAGTTTGCAGACGGTCTGGATTTGGAGTCACGCTCAAAATTAAAGTGGAAAACCACACTACAGGCTGATCCAACTTTGATGTAATGTCCTTAAAACAAGTCAAAATGAGGCTCAGTAGTGTGTGGCCTCCACGTGCCTGTATGACCTCCCTACAACGCCTGGGCATGCTCCTGATGAGGTGGCGGATGGTCTCCTGAGGGATCTCCTCCCAGACCTGGACTAAAGCATCCGCCAACTCCTGGACAGTCTGTGGTGGAACGTGGCGTTGGTGGATGGAGCGAGACATGATGTCCCAGATGTGCTCAATTGGATTCCGGTCTGGGGAACGGGCGGGCCAGTCCATAGCATCAATGCCTTCCTCTTGCAGGAACTGCTGACACACTCCAGCCACATGAGGTCTAGCATTGTCTTGCATTAGGAGGAACCCAGGGCCAACCGCACCAGCATTTGGTCTCACAAGGGGTCTGAGGATCTCATCTCGGTACCTAATGGCAGTCAGGCTACCTCTGGCGAGCACATGGAGGGCTGTGCGGCCCCCCAAAGAAATGCCACCCCACACCAAGACTCACCCACCGCCAAACCGGTCATGCTGGAGGATGTTGCAGGCAACAGAACGTTCTCCATGGCGTCTCCAGACTCTGTCACGTCTGTCACGTGCTCAGTGTGAACCTGCTTTCATCTGTGAAGAGCACAGGGCGCCAGTGGCGAATTTGCCAATCTTGGTGTTCTCTGGCAAATGCCAAACGTCCTGCACGGTGTTGGGCTGTAAGCACAACCCCCACCTGTGGACGTCGGGCCCTCATATACCACCCTCATGGAGTCTGTTTCTGACCGTTTGAGCAGACACATGCACATTTGTGGCCTGCTGGAGGTCATTTTGCAGGGCTCTGGCAGTGCTCCTCCTGCTCCTCCTTGCACAAAGGCGGAGGTAGCGGTCCTGCTGCTGGATTGTTGCCCTCCTACAGCCTACTCCACGTCTCCTGATGTACTGGCCTGTCTCCTGGTAGCGCCTCCATGCTCTGGACACTACGCTGACAGACACAGCAAACCTTCTTGCCACAGCTCGCATTGATGTGCCATCCTGGATGAGCTGCACTACCTGAGCCACTTGTGTGGGTTGTAGACTCCGTCTCATGCTACCACTAGAGTGAAAGCACCGCCAGCATTCAAAAGTGACCAAAATATCAGCCAGGAAGCATAGGAACTGAGAAGTGGTCTGTGGTCTCCATCTGCAGAACCACTCCTTTATTGTGGGTGTCTTGCTTATTGCCTATAATTTCCACCTGTTGTCTATTCCATTTGCACAACAGCATGTGAAATGTATTGTCAATCAGTGTTGCTTCCTAAGTGGACAGTTTGATTTCACAGAAGTGCGATTGACTTGGAGTTACATTGTGTTGTTTAAGTGTTCCCTTTATTTTTTTGAGCAGTATATACTGTACAGTGGCAAGAAAAAGTATGTGAACCCTTTGGAAATACTTGGATTTCTGCAATAATTGGTCATAAAATTTTATCTGATCTTCATCTAGGTCACAACAATAGACAAACACAGTCTGCTTAAGCTAATAACACACAAACAATTATACGTTTTCATGTCTTTATTGAACACACCGTGTAAACATTCACAGTGTAAGGTGAAAAAAGTATGTGAACTCTTGAATTTAATAACTGGTTGACCCTTCTTTGGCAACAATAACTTCAACCAAACATTTTCTGTAGTTGCGGATCAGACCTGCACAATGGTCAGGAGGAATTTTGGACCATTCCTCCTTACAAAACTGTTTCAGTTCAGCAATATTCTTGGGATGTCTGGTGTGAACTGCTCTCGAGGTCATGGCACAGCATCTCAATCGGGTTGAGGTCAGGACTCTGACTGGGCCACTCCAGAAGGCATATTTTCTTCTGTTGAAGCCATTCTGTTTTGATTTATTTCTGTGTTTTGTCCTGTTGCATCACCCAACTTCTGTTGAGCTTCAACAACTAACATTCTTGTGCAAAATGTATTGAGAAACTTGGGAATCCATTTTTCCGTTGATGATAGCAAGCTGTCCAGACCCTGAGGAAGCAAAACAGCCCCAAACTACGATGCTCCCTCCACCATACTTTACAGTTGGGATGAGGTTTTGATGTTGGTGTGCTGTGCCTTTTTTTCTCCACACATAGTGTTGTGTGTTCCTTCCAAACAACTCAGCTGTAGTTTCATCTGTCCACAGAATATTTAGCCAGTAGCGCTGTGGAACATCCAGGTACACTTTTGCAAACTTCAGACATGCAGCAATATTTTGGGGGGACAGCAGTGGCTTCTTCCGTGGTGTCCTCCGTGAACACCATTCTTGTTTAGTGTTTTACGTATCGTAGACTCTTCAACAGAGATGTTAGCATGTTCCAGAGATTTCTGTAAGCCTTTATCTGACACTCTAAGATTCTTCTTAACCTCATTAAGCATTCTGCACTGTGCTCTTGCAGTCATCTTTGCAGGACGGCAACTCCTAGAGAGAGTAGCAACAGTGCTGAACTGTTCTCCATTTACAGACAATTTGTCTTACCGTGGACTGATGAACATCAAGGTTTTCAGAGATACTTTTGTAACCCTTTCCAGCTTTATGCAAGTCAACAATTCTTAATCTTAGGTCTTCTGAGATCTCTTTTGTTGGAGGCATGGTTCACATCAGGCAATGATTCTTGTGATTAGCAAACTCAAATCTGGTGAGTGTTTTTGTAGGCCAAGGCTGCTCTAACCAACATCTCCAATCTCGTATCTCATTGATTGGACTCCAGGTTAGCTGACTCTTAACTCCAATTAGATTTTGGAGAAGTCATTAGCCTAGGGGTTCACATACGTTTTCCAACCTACACTGAATGTTTAAATGATGTATTCAATATAGACAAGAAAAATACAATACTTTGTGTGTTATTCGTTTAAGCACACTATGTTTGTCTACTGTTGACTTAGATGAAGATCAGATCAAATTTGATGACCAATTCATGTAGAAATCCAGATAATTCCAAAGGGTTCACATACTTTTTCTTTCCACTGTAGTGTAGACTTGGAATCACTGGCCACTTTAATAATGGAACACTAGTCACTTTAGTAATGTTTAAATAATGTTTACATTCTGCTTTACTCATCTCATATATATATATATATATATATATATATATATATATATATATATATATATATATACTGTATTCTATTCTACTGTATTTTAGTCAATGCCACTCTGACATTGCTCAATCTAATATTTATATGTTTCTTAATTCCATTATTTTACTTTAGATTAGTGTGTATTGTTGTGAACTGTTAAATACTACTGCACTGTTGAAGCTAGGAACACAAGCATTTCACTACAACCACAATAACATCTGCTAAATATGTACATGTGAGCAATTCAATTTGATTTGATTAGATTTTTATTGATTGGAGAAAGAAAACAAGTAGGCCCTCAGGTCATGATACATTACTGCCATCTGCAGGAAGATAACGAGATTCCACCATACCATAGTACAGTAGTACTACATTACATTTAAGTAGGGACTGGCACAGAGTCCAGTAGGACAGTGTCACAAAGCTATATAGTCATAGGCCTACACTTCACTGCTGGAGGGAATATACAGCCACCCTTGATTGTGAGCTACAATTAAACGTTGAAATAAATGTTTGCGATGTAGAGAGAGGTAAGGTGATATCACAAGGGAATCACTTAGACTTACCAGTAGGACTAGACCAGTTATCTCACATGATCTGGTAGAGAAGTAACCTATGTGAGCGCTTTAATAGTAGCCTAAACATACAATTAAAGTCTCCATCACCAATAAATTAATGAACTTCAGAGATAATAGGCTGGTTTATGCTGCGAACAACATGCTTTTATTAGCCTACTAGAATCGCCTACAAAATAGGTTTGTGATAGGCCTTCAATTGAGAGGTTTAACTTGTTATATGTAGCCTACAGTTCACAATAACAGGAACAAATAAATGTAATCACCAAAATACAATTAAGAGATAATAATTACTAGATAATAAACTTTCATGATGACACTTCGTTTATCTTTGAAGTGTTGGCTAATGTTTTACTCAAACATAAGGAAGCTATCCGATTTTCAATAGCACCGATGACAACAATCTAGCTCCTTGAGAAAGAAGCGCTCGACAGAAAGAACCATGTGCAGTGGATGGATTTGGCAGACTTTGGCAATATTTGGCAAAATAAATCCTCACAATGCAGGGATAAACTTGCTGTGGCAGTTTTATGATGTGCAGTTTTAAAGCCTCATGCAGTAGTAGCAATAATAGTAATAGTAATAATAATAATAAGAAGAAACAATTACTACCTTACATGCTGACCACACCGCTCGTACTGCATGCGCTCATGTTGCAAAATAAATGTACACATACATGTTATTCAATCATTGCACCCACACTGCTCCCGTGCGCCAACGAGTGTCTGCGTTGCCAAGCACTAAAATAGAAGTCAGTTCTATTTGTGACGCTGAACGCGGTGCAAGTCCTGCCTCTCCCATCTCCTCATTGGTTTATAGAAGCAGATACCCATGTGCCATCTCCTCATTGGTTATACCCACATGGGTGATTGAAAGATGAACTGAGGTCGGTAGTTCGTGGTAATATACCTTACTATGAAAGTAGATGCCAATCACCATATAAAGTCCTAAGAAGAAAAAGCCTGGAAGGAGGAGAGATGACTAAAAAACGATTTGGTTGACCGTTTTATGTGTGGATTAATTGTAGGAGTAGAGGACCTTGTGCATTTCTGGTAAAATAACAACTCAACGTTTATATCTCAGGACAAATTACTAGCAACAGCAAGCTAGCCAAATAGGACAAATTAGCTAGCAACTGCAAGCTAACTAGCTAAATTGCCATAAATGTTTAATGCTTTTCAACCTGTCCCCAAATTAATATAATTGGTTCAGAGTTTGATATTTCAACCTGCATGTCATGATCTCGTTTGGTGTGGGGGAACAAAATCAATTTGCGCACGATGGCGCGCGTCCGGTTTGGGCATGGTGTGAAGCTACCATTAGTCAAAAGCCATCTACTGGGCAGAAATGTCTGAGGTGCGCATGGATTATATGGACAATACTGTTGTGTGGAGTCTTTTTTATTAGCAGGAATAAGTTTAACTAATGTCTAATTGTGGGGTCTTTGGTAAACTAAAGTGTCACAATACATATTTATTAATCAGGGCTTTTGCAGCCTAGCAGAGATGGGGGCAGCTTCATCTCAATGTATTTTTGGATTTGAGTATTTTCAAATATATTACATTCTCCTTTCTGTTGTTTATATTGATGGCTATATTCTCACTGATATTCCTTGATTAAGCTTTTACATATGTATTTTTCTGTCTTTATAATAATAATTCAATCTAATCATATAACATTTGTAGACACTGGTTGAATCAACGTTATTTCCACGTAATTTCAACTAAATTACCTTGACCCAACATTTTTTTACATTTTAGCAGACGCTTTTATCCAGAGTGACTTACAGTAGTGAATGCATACATTTCATATATATATATTTTTTCGTACTGGTCCCCCGTGGGAATTGAACCCACAACCCTGGCGTTGCAAACACCATGCTCTACCAACTGAGCCACACGGGTTCAACATGGAATAGACATTGAATTGACATCTATGCCCAGTGGGAATCTTGTTGGTGCTTGCCTCTGTGAGCAAATAATTTGACCGCTGCAGTTTGAGATAATTTATTCCCTTTTATGTAGGATAAGTTGAAATAAGTTGATACTGGCCTTTATTATAAAATATACATATATATTGTAGCTTATTTAAATGTATTTATATTATGGTGTTTCTATTCCAAGAAAAACTAGAATACGTTTTACAGTACCCTATGTATTGCCTACATAACGTAAAAAAAAAAAAATTGAAACGACATATCCTAATGTTATAAAACAGAATATAAACGAGATCTAGACTACTGTGGGTGGGATAGGAAAGATGATAAAGGAAAATAAAAATGCTCTGCACAGCATGCCCAGAGCTTGTGGCTGAGCAGTACCAGAGTGAATTTGGACCAATTTTTTTTCTTCTTCATCTGCTTGAATACTGCTCTGTTCCTCGCTCCACACTCACCCACTTACATGCTCAGGGATTCAAAAGCAGCCCTGCTTTAGGCTACCAAAGAACTGTCATTGAATAATCATTTCAATGGATGGAATCAGTTAATGAATGGCAGCAGCACAGACTGGCAAGATACATAACAAATGAGGCCTAATTAGACAAAATAACAATTAAGTCGTTCAAATTAGATAAGTCGTTCAAACAACTTAGTATCTCGTTTGAACGACTCAGTATCTCATTTTTTTATATATAGGTTTTTTTGTCACTCGGGAGGCCTCCATCGAATGTTCTACTTTTTGTCTTATTGTCTTGGGCTTCAGGGCTTCTGTAGAGGATTTTCTTTTTTCAAACGAGATACTAAGTCGTTTAAAGGCGATAATTCCAAGAGTTGCGTTTTATTTTTATTTTTTGTCTTGTGCTTGTGTTGGTAAAAGTAATTATGCGAGAAATGGGGGTGGAAATGCCTTTGTGTGTAAATATTGATATAATAATCATCATATCGAAGTAAACTTGGGAGTCACACAATGACATGGTGTGTGGTTCTCCCACTATGACTCGGGAAACCATGCAGTTTATTAGCCTACAAATTAAATAAGTGATGAACTTCACAGGGGTGGTGAAAGTGCAGTGATGAGCTTGATGCTCATTTCCAATAAATATTGAGGGTCTTATTCTGGTGACATGATGATTGAAGCCTAATTGCCGTTTGACAAATAAAACAATTCTCGCTCTTATCCATAATAATCTCATCATGTAGAGTAGCGTACCCACACACCCTACCAGTGGAGTTTCCTCAGAGGAGGAAGGATAGGTCCATCCTCCTCATTGAATTTCATAAAATAAAAATAATGAAACATTAAAAAAGTTATCCTTTTTAAATAAAACTATACTAAATATATCCACGTCACCAAATAATTGATTAGAACACAATGTTTTGCAATTACGGTCTACAGTAGCCTCAGAAGCACCCTGTACGGTGGTGTAGCCAGAGGACAGCTAGCTTCCGTCCTCCTCTGGGTACATTGACTTCAATACAAAACCTAGGAGGCTCATGGTTCTCACCCATTCCATAGACTTACACAGTAATTATGACAACTTCCAGAGGACGTCCTCCAACCTATCAGAGCTCTTGCAGCATGAACTGACATGTTGTCCACCCAATCAAAGTATCAGTGAATGAATCTAGTACTGAAAGCATAAACTACAGCTAGTTAGCACTGCAGTGCATAAAATGTGGTGAGTAGTTGACTCAAAGAGAGAGAAAGACAATAATTGAACTCAACCGCCACACAGGTTGATAGCTACTCTACTGTACAGCTCAGTGGGGAAAATAAACAACCTGTTCCTCTCAAATCGGTAAGAAGCACGAATGCATGAAATAGCAATGTGCCTCATGCTTATTACCATCATCATTAGCAGTAGCAGAGCAGCAAGAGCATTATGAATGGTCAGATCCCAGCACTAATGATCATTCATATGCACACACATGCAGATACCGTGTGTGAGATGCTATAAACACAAAAGCAGTCACATATGCAGTTTTCTCCCAAGCTTCACTGTTACTCTGTGGAGCTGATGAGCTGTCGTCGTGACAGCAGGGTCATTCCCTTTCTCTCTCTCATCAACAAAATGAAGTCTCCCATCACTATTTTCTCCCTCATCCTACTTCCTACGTTTCCCATCTCTCTCTCTACATGTTGCCTGCCACCCTCTCTCCCTCCCTTGTGTGTACATTGAGTCAAGGATGACATTAGCATGGTAATCACAGTGTACTGTCAAGAGTCTTTCAGAAACATATATCTAGTATCATGAGGTATACATACCTACAAGCAGAGGAGGCTGGTGGGAGGAGCTATAGGAGGACAGGCTCATTGCAATGGTTGGAACGGAATTAATTGAATGGTACCAAACACATGGAAACAACGTGGTTGACTCCATTCCATTGATACCATTCCCAGCCTATACAATGAGTCCCTCCTCCTATAGAAACTCCCACCAGCCCCCTCTGCTACAAAGAGACTCAAAAATGATGCTTTGAGTGTACATGATGCCATATCACTGTGGAGGGATACGGCAGAAGTAATACAGCAGTTACGGTGAGATATGAACATACATAAAGCCTGTAGTCTCCGTAGCAAACCTGACTGTTGTTGTTGAGCACTTGACAGCATTCATCGGGAGCTGATGCCCAACCAGGAAAACACAACATGCCTTATTGTATCATAAACATCACATTTGTCGTTTCTTAATTCACATGTATTTTTTTTATGAAACAAAAGCAACTGTCTTGGAGTGGAGGGCTACCACTGCATGTTTTCCTGTGGGTTGAAATGCACCCTCCGTCCTCTGTCTGTTGCTCTCCATCTCAGACAAGGATTAGGGTACTGCAGTCTGAGGTTCCATCAAAAGCAGATTCAGGAAAAGATTAATTGACTCAGATAACCCCATCTAATTGAACTGCAGGCTGAAGTCCTACCAGCAAATCCCTCCACCTCATGCCCTGCATTCAGTATCTCCATAATCATCAACACTTGACTCATCTGGCAGTGAACCACTTACCACCCTGTCGTCATCAACACACACACGCACGCACGCACGCACGCACGCACACTGTCATCAACATCGCACAACAAATATTTACAGTACTGTATGTCCCCTGTTGGATGAATCAGATCACCTCTCTAGATATGACTCACCATATACACCAGTGATCGACCTTGAAGGCCTCCCACAAGGTCACACAGAAATCTCTGTCAGAGTCTGTCTTCACAGCTAAATATAAAGGCAGGGCCTGGGTTTTAACTTGCTCGAAGTTACAGGAATAATCTGATGGTGGGGAAGGGGCTGAGTGGCATGTGGCCTCCAGCTGCATATTAAATGTGCTCTGGCGTTTCATGGCCCGTCAGCTCTGACCTGCTTTGTGATGCACAAAAGACACACATTCTCATTTTCTCGCACTCACATACTGTACATATATACACACACGCATGCTAACACACACACACACACACACACACACACACACACACACAGCAAAATATGCTGTTCATTACATGGTGAAAAAAAGTAATTTATTGGTATCTGTGTTGTTGATGTAGAAAAAGGTGATAATAATGGCAGAGATCTGACAGGCTAATCCAGCTAGCTAAATAGGCAGTACTACTGCTGATTGATGAGACAGGTGGTAGATAGAGGCCTATGGTACCAGGTCCACATACACAGAGAGCTATTTTTGCTTCTAAGAACATATTTCAAAGTACAAGAAGTACAGAATTTAGACCAAAGCAAAATACTCTCGCATAGACATGTTTAATGCAGGATGATTTTAAAAAGGAGATACCAAGGATGTTAGGTGTTTTTAGTGAAGCTGTTACAAAGCTCATTGATCCAGACAACATAGCTATGACGTCAAGCTTCATCTGACGTAGTCTTGAAGTCTCATGGGGGCTCATTACTTTCATGCATGTATCTCTAAGAATGCTCTCTTTCAGAAATGCTAAAATATTTCATATTCAAACATCGCTTTCTGGAATCAAGTCACTTGTTGAGGAGACACACTTTGAAATTCAATTCACAATTCAAACACAGTCGACATGTGTGACACCAAGTCCTGGTATCCCTTAGCTGTTGGTGCATTTGTGTGTCAAATATAGCAAAACATATGGCCAGTTTGCATACCTTATGAAAGATCAGAGCAAAAAATAAAAGCGAACAGAACAACGCACCAAAAAACAAATCACATTTTCTAAACTCAGATACTGAGCATTAACATTGAGGTCAGTCTTTCCCATACATTTTCTTCACATATAGATTTATTTACTATTAAATATCGTAAATCTTTTATAAAATAATTCATCGGAATTCATTCTATGTACATAGACAAGAGTGCACAAGATGGATTGATGGTGTGACATGCCAAGGTGTTTTGGCCAGGCAGGAGTTGCTGTATTCTTGTAGATATTGGTTGTTTCTCTCTTAACCTGGTCTGTTCTCTCTCACTAGGGAATGACTGGTTTCCATACCATAACTACGGTGGCCCTAAGGGGCAAAGTAGATTTTTTAAAGTTAATTTTGCTCCTTAGGGCAACCGTACTTAATACCACTAATAAATATTAAATTCAATTAACTTCCTGCATGCTCTCAGCCAAGGGACAACACTTCAACATGACGATGACCAACTCGGTGACAATAATAGCAACACTGAATCTCAGCCCTGTCCTCTGTCCCCTCATCAGAACATGGTTTCAGGACTATCCACAATAATGGATACTAAAACCGTGTAAAAATATTATTGTTTGTTTTTCCGGCATGTTATAGCTCGATCAGCTCCATAGACAAACAGAGATGGCGTTTTTCATTAATGTGCATTGAAATACAAGGCAAAAACACACAGCACATAGCTACATACAAGGCCTGCATGCTCTGTTGCCTAGAAAAATAAATGGTTGCGCTTTAGCATTGATCTCTGATATGTCCTCCCACCATTTTTCTCCATTTTGTGGATCCTTACCAGAAATGGGAGATGTCGGCTTGGGTTATTTAGACAATGGCAATGCTGATGCTTGGCACCGGGGCAAAGTTTATCCTAGTTAGAGATCTAGGCTCAGCTTGCCCTCCCACAATCCTAACCTTTAGTGGGGAAAATGCAAAACTGACCAAAGATCAGTGTTTGGGGGCAACTTCAACCTACACCTGTTGGCTCGGTCATGGTATACAATGACATGAATGGCACTATTGCTCCAACACTGCAAATATACACAATGACAATGTGATTGTTGTTGTTGTTGTATACTTCTCTCCAAAAAACACAACAGTAAGACATCATACAGACAAGAACATTCAATATCAACCTGTGACAGAATACTTCATGTGGTTTCGGGTTTTCTTTTGGGTTGTTAAAAAAAAACCAAATCACAACGTATCGGCATCCACAGAACTCTGACGAGAGCATATATCTCTGTATATTACTAAGAAATGTTTAGCTGATAATCACAGTATATTATAGTAAGTATGCTTGTTGTTCAAAATGGCAAAAATACTAATGACTCTAAATTGCTGGTGTGTTTGCCTAAAACACTAGTACTGAGCTTCTTGAAGCACTGAAGGTACACATCAGAGAGTAGCCGATGGATTTAGTGACTCACAAAAGAGAAAGCAATCGCGTGGAGCGTTTGCTTTGGGCGAGGAATAAACGCGTGTGTTCTGTTCACACACATCCGTATTGTTTAGATATGTAATGATAATATCATACTATAGCAGTAAACATACCTTCAACAAAAGGTGCTGTATCTTGTGGTGTGGGACTCACATTCCTTTAATTAAGGAGAGAAAAAACGGTTCTGTGTACGGCTGCTCGTTGGGGGGGCTTATACGACGATGTCGAGAACGCATGAAAACAAAACAAAGAATGAAAGTTTAAAAAAAAAACAAAAAAAAACACACAAGTCGTGATGGAATAGAGCTATTCATTATTATTTGTTGTAGTTCCTAAAAAGGTGGTGAGGTTTAGAGGGAGGGATGGATGGAAGGGAGGCTGGGGCTGTCTCTCTCTTCCCCCAGTCTTTAGACTACACAGTAGTTTCATTTCTCCAGGGTCCAGTGCGTATATTCCCTGTGCTGTCTGATGCGAACACAAAACCCTCATGCAGGCCGCCTTTAAGGATCCCATTCTGATTTGGCGGTGGGTTCTGGGGGTAGGATTGTCTGCGCGGGTGCATCTCCAGGTGGTGATGCGGCACGATCAGATCCTCCTCATTGGCTTTTTTGCCACAGCCGCACAGAAAGGTGCCCGTGTCGCCCGCCTCCGCCTGGCACAGAGTGGGGAACATGTCCGCCTTGGCACAGCAAGGCACGTGCCGGTGGCAGGGGGCGTGGCACGCCAGCGCCGCCTCATGAGCCACCGCCGCTGCGGACGCATGGCACGTGTGGTGGCCTACTTCGTGGGGGGAAGCAGCCAGGTGGCAGATGTGTCCAAGGCGCTCGTGCGTGCTGTGAGGGCTGTCTGTGTGGGAGCTGTGGATAGAGCCTCCGTCTACGCTAGAGGGGATGTGGTAGGCGTACTCCCTCTCTGCCACCCCTCCTGTGCCAGCCTGCCGGTGGCGGCTAAAGTGGCGAGGCTTAGTCCTAGTGCTGCCCTTCAGGCAACGATGCAGGTGGATGCCTGGCCGGTAGCCCTCTGGGTCAGTGTGCAGGAGCACATGCGCCGTAGGCTCCTCCTCCATCAGCTGCTGGCTGTGCAGAGCGGTGCAGCAGGGCGCCACGGGGGACAGGCATGTCACATGGTTCTGTGCCGGCGTCAGGGTGCCATGCTTACAGTGACCCAAGGTGCCACTTTGGGCATGTCCTCCCAACAGGGCCTTACCTGGGCACGGCGAATCCAGGTGGCAGTGCCCGTGCCCATGCCCAATTGTATCCCCATTTACATTAACTTTTGGACACGAGTGACCATGACCGTGGCAACCGTGGTTGGTGCGTCTCCCAGGGCAGCAGGCGCACCAGCAATGCCACACGTCGTCCCGCTTTGCACAGTGGTGGATGAGCACGAAAAGGCCCAGCGTGACGGAGAAGGCACCGTACAGGCAGCTGAAGATCATGTCCAAGAAGTGGCCCTGCGACACAGCCAGTGCCCCGAAGGCCCACGTGGCCACGAACAAGAACAGGGTGAAGGCTGCTGTCCTCAGCTGGGCCTTGAACGAATGCTCGTTGGCCAGCAGAGAGGGGTTGATGGCAATGGCTGAGTGGCAGCCTGCGTGGCACTGCCCTCTGTTGGGCGGTGGTGGCAGTGCTCCGGGCTCTCCTCCCCCTCCCTGGTGGCAGTGCCCGCCCATGCATGTGACTGACGCCAGTCTCTGCTGCTCCTGAGTCAGGGCTTTCAATTCGTACTTCCTCTCTGGGTGGCGCCTCAGCTGGATGAAGGTACACAGGAAGTAGACACAGGTGACCAGGACGATGAAGGCCACAGGGCCATAGAAGGCTCCCAGGCTGGACTCCCACGCCATCCAGCAGCTGCAATACACACACACACACACACACACACACACACACACACACACACACACACACACACACACACACACACACACACACACACACACACACACACACAGTAGGCTAAATTAACATCACTGTATGACCTCAGTGTGTTTTTAATAAACACTGAAATACATAAACACAGAGAAGAGCCATAGGCATCTTGAAGCGATAAATGACCTTCAGTGATAAAGATAACAAAGGGGGGTGGGCAACATACACTGAAGTGTGACTCATATCATCAGATCTATCTATTTTTATCTAATCCATTTTGGAGGTAAATAGTCGTTGCAGGATATCGGTGCATGGAGACTAGACACAGCTGTTGATGAGGCGTCTACATTTTCTAATTTCCACTTTAAAACGTGGAAAAAATATATCTACCCCTACAAAAAATGTCCTTTAATTTTAATCCACATCTCCTGTTGCTGCAGGATTATTTTCCTGCTGTAGCAAACGGGCTAAAATTAAGATTCTACCTACCTGTGTGTGTGCGTGTGCTTAAAACTGTGACTGTGACCTTGAGAATAGGGGACTGCTGGGTGACTTACTAGGGTGACGTCTCCCCACTGCCATAGTTGTCAATATTGACGCCTGCTGTGATTCCACAGATGATGAAGGGCACTCCGCCACTGACTAAATAAAACCTGAAGAAAGAGAGAGAGAGATTATAAAATGTGTGACATATAAAAGTCACTTTACAACACCAATATCCTCTGTTTTCTGGGCTGTACTGCCAGTAATCAATAGCAGGGAGTCAGAGAGAGCCAGAGAGAGAGAAAGAGAGAGAGAGAGTCAGTGAGAGAAATAGTCAGTGAAAGAGATAGTCAGTCAGAGAGAATGTCAGAGAGAGAGAGAGATAGTCAGTCAGAGAGAGAGTGAGAGTCAGAGAGAGAGAGAGAGAGTCAGTCAGAGAGAGAGAGAGAGAGAGAGAGAGAGAGAGAGAGATAGTCAGTCAGAGAGAGAGAGATAGTCAGTCAGTCAGTCAGTCAGAGAGAGAGAGAGAGAGAGATAGTCAGTCAGAGAGGGATAGAGAGAGAGAGAGAGCGCACGAGAGAGAGAGAGAGAGAGCAAACGAGAGAGAGAGAGAGAGCGAGAGGTCATGATCAGATGAGCTCCTGCATTTTTCAGCATGTTCTTAAAAAAAGATAGGTTTAGAGTTAGATAGACTTAGATTTTTTTGTCAGGAACATATACAGGATGCTATCCTCTACAAAATACCCTTCACTCCAAATCATAACTCAAAACCTACAACCTGATTTTGGACGGAATTACAGAATCACCTGGAAGGCTTAAAACTACCAAAGATTACTATTCCAACGCTATACAGCAAATGCTCTGGAAAACAACAGAAACCGGAAAACACCATCCAACCTGGAACTGAGTGAGTAATGTTTAGTTTGAAGCTATATTTTATTTCCAAAAGTCAAGAAGAAAAATACATTACATTACTTTATAAGGACTGAATGATAAATTAAGACTGCCAAGCCTGATACAACTTAAATTAGCACTGACGTGTCAAGCGAGAGGTGTCAAAGCCCTTTAGCCCAACAATGGCAGGAGAGTCGCACAGTCTACTCCAACCAAATGGAGAGGACTTAGAAGCTGCATCCCGCCGCTGTTCAGAGGTAATTAAAATACAGTACCCTGTGAATGTAAAGAATGATAAGTGAAGAAAAGGTCACAAAATGAAGCTCCTTATGGAAAATCAAGAGACACTTTTTGCTGACTATTATAAAAACGGGAACATCAGCAACCTCATCTTCCACACAAACCATCCCCTGGCATGGCATAGTGCTATATTATCCCACTAACCCTCTGTTAAGAGAGGGGGTGTTAACGAGGGGTGGAACCTCAGGATTCTAGACAACGAGGACTCTGAGTCAGCTAATATAAATCTCTATAAGTCTGGAACAGTAATGGTACAGGGCAACCCCAAACAGTTTCAGCTGGACTTTCACCTAATCAAAGAATTAGCCCAGTAGGAGAAGATCTCCCTTGAGAAAGATACCTCCACCCCGAGCAGGTCAGACCAGACCTCTTCATTATGTAACCCCACAGACGAGCAACCCCAAGCAGAAAGTCAACATCCCAACACAGAGTACTACCTCATTGAAATGAAGGATACATTTACCCAGCTGGAGGTAAGGCAGGTGGAGCTGGAACAGCAGGTGATTACACTCCAGTCAGCACAGACCCAGACAACAGTCCAGCACAACAACACTCCCTTAACCAGACCCGGAGAGCTGGAGGTGGAGAGAGACATATCTGCACTCTGGACTGTGGTGAGACAACTTCAACAATATAAAAAGCAAGAGCAGGAGAAAAACAGAGCACTAGAGGAAAGGATCAGTGCTGGAGTAGAGGTTGAGGGGGATGGCGTGTGACAGAGAACAATCCACTAGAGAGGTGGCCTCCCCCTGCTGGCTTCTCTGCGGACAGCCCACCTCAGCTCCCAACAAAAGTCTCGACACCACAGCAGAACAGTCCACACCAGATCATGAACATGGCGTCGACATCACAGCAGAACAGACAAATGAAGAACCCCAAGCCCAGGGGACCTCACCCCCTCTGAGCACCCCCCCTGTCAGCCACCCTGATAGCCCTCCTGACAACCCCCGCACACCCACTGAGGACAAACACAAGACACAGATTGTACTCCTTATGCTCAAATGGCAAATATATACAAGTGTGTCTAAACTCTGGTGTCCAAACACCCAGCGCACCCCAGACCTTTTGTCTGAGGACAAACTAAGTTCAACTAGCCACATAATAATACACACAGGCACAAATGACCTGAGAACACAGCAGGAAAGAGTGGCCACAGCACTGAAGGGAGTGATTGAAAAAGCTTCTTCTACTTTCCCCAATGCACAAGTGGTTATCTTCAACCTGCTACCATGAAAAGACTTCCACTCTGCTACCATACAGCGGGTAAACGCAAGTATTTCCCATGACTGTGCCTCAAAACCAAATGTTTTCCTGGCCCACTCCACCCTGGACTTGAACAGTCTCTATGATCAGGTCCACCTATACAAGGCAGCAGTGCCCACCTTCGCCTGGACTCTGAAGGACATCGCTCTCAAACGCAGCCCCAACACTTCACACAGAAGCGACAGCTCAATAGACACCCCGCCCAGACCAGCGAGATACTCTCCCAGACCCCACCCCCACTCTTACACTAGCCCAAGCCATTGGCATGTACCAGATGCTCAGCAGGCTCTGCTTACACTTACTGGCCTGAGGCCAAACCACACAACCAACAACATTGGACACTTTATGAAACACAAAGCACAACTATGACAACATAACCAACAAAAACGGGTCACAACTCCTGCAGCTCTGTCGCACGCTGGGTATGTACATAGTCAATGGTAGGCTTTGAGGGGATTCCTATGGTAGGTACACCTATAGCTCATCTCTTGGCAGTAGTACTGTAGACTGCTTTATCACCGACCTCAACCCAGTCTCTCAGAGCGCTCAGTCAGCCCACTGACACCCCTATCAGACCACAGCAAAATCACAGTCTACTTGAACAGAGCAATACTCAATCATGAGGCATCAAAGCCAAAGGAACTGAGTAATATTAAGAAATGCTATAGATGGAAGGAAAGTAGTGTGGAAACCTACCAAAAAACTATTAAGCAACAACAAATTCAACCCCTTTTAGACAACTTCCTGGACAAAATGTTCCACTTTAATAGTGAAGGTGTAAACTTGGCAGTAGAACATTTTAACAGTATATTTGACCTCTCAGTTTCCCTATCAAATCTAAAAATCTCAAATAGAAAACCGAAGAAAATGAACAACAATGATAAATGGTTTGATGAAGAATGCAAAAATCTTAGAAAGAAATTGAGAAACCTGTCCAACCAAAAACATAGAGACCCAGAAAATCTGAGTCTACGCCTTCACTACGGTGAATCACTAAAACAATACAGAAATACACTACGGAAAAAGAAGGAACAGGACATCAGAAATCAGCTCAATGTAACTGAAGAATCCATAGACTCTAATCACTTCTGGGAAAATTGGAAAACACTAAACAAACAACAACACAAAGAATTATCTATCCAAAATGGAGATGTATGGGTAAACCACTACTCCAATCTTTTTGGCTCTATAACAAAGAACAAACAGCAAAAACATATACATGATCAAATTAAAATCTTAGAATCAACTATTAAAGACTACCAGAACCCACTGGATTCTCCAATTACCTTGAATGAACTACAGGACAAAATTAAAACCCTCCAACCCAAAAAAGCCTGTGGTGTTGATGGTATCCTCAATGAAATGATCAAATATACAGACAACAAATTCCAATTGGCTATACTAAAACTCTTTAACATCATCCTTAGCTCTGGCATCTTCTCCAATATTTGGAACCAAGGACTGATCACCCCAATCCACAAAATTGGAGACAAATTGGACCCCAATAACAGCAACCTTGGGGAAATCGTCTGCATTATCATTAACAGCAGACTCGTACATTTCCTCAGTGAAAACAATGTACTGAGCAAATGTCAAATTGTCTTTTTACGAAATTATCGTACGACATACCACGTATTCACCCTGCACACTCTAATTAACAAACAAACAAACCAAAACAAAGGCAAAGTCTTCTCATGATTTGTTGATTTCAAAAAAGCTTTCGACTCAATTTGGCATGAGGGTCTGCCACACAAATTGATGGAAAGTGGTGTTGGGGGAAAAACATGTGACATTATAAAACAACAAGAGTGCAGTTAAAATACACAAAAAACACACAAATTTCCAAATGGACGTGGGGTGAGACAGGGATGCAGCTCAAGCCCCATCCTCTTCAACATATATATCAACAAATTGGCGAGGGCACTAGAAAAGTCTGCAGCACCCAGCCTCACCCTACCAGAATCTGAAGTCAAATGTCTACTGTTTGCTGATGATCTGGTGCTTGTCACCAACCAAGGAGAGCCTACAGCAGCACCTAGATCTTCTGCACGGATTCTGCCAGACCTGGGCCCTGACAGTAAATCTCAGTAAGACCAAAATTATGGTGTTCCAAAAAAGGTCCAGTCGCCAGGACCACAAATACAAATTCCATCTAGACACCATCGCCCTAGAGCACACAAAAAAACTATACATACCTTGGCCTAAACATCAGCGCCACAGGTAACTTCCACAAAGCTGTGAACGATCTGAGAGACAAGGCAAGAAAGGCATTCTATGCCATCAAAAGGAACATAAAATTCGACATACCAATTAGGATCTGGCAAAAAATACTTGAATCAGTTATAGAACCCATTGCTCTTTATGGTTGTGAGGTCTGGGGTCCGCTCACCAACCAAGAATTCACAAAATGGGACAAACACCAAATTGTGACTCTGCATGCAGAATTCTGCAAAAATATCCTCTGTGTACAACGTAGAACACCAAATAATGCATGCAGAGCAGAAATAGGCCGATACCCGCTAATTATCAAAATCCAGAAAAGAGCCGTTAAATTCTACAACCACCTAAAAGGAAGCGATTCCCAAACCTTCCATCTTAGGGATCGGCGTCCCGTTAGCGGGACAGTTGTAAATCATGCAGCGCCTTGTGTCACGATCGCAGATTCTAGGGAAACAACAAATGTCGGTACATATAAGTGTCTTATATTGTCTGAAAGCTTAAATTATTTTTAATATAACTGCACTGTCCAATTTACAGTAGCTATTACTGCGAAAAAATGCCATGCTATTGTTTGAGGAGAGCTCCGAACAACAAAACACTTTTTTCAGGTTTGATAAATTCACCTCTGAAGGTGAAATGTGTACTTACATTCTGAAATCTTGCTCTGATTTATCATCCAAAGGGTCTCAGAGATAACATGAAGTGTCGTTTTGTTAGATAAAATCATTTTTCATATCCTAAAAAGGTCCATAAGCATGCATGATCGATTTTGTATTTCCACTCGTTCAATTTGTAAAGAAAGGAATCTGTATAAATCTAACCCTAAACGTTGTTTCAACCAGTCAAATCACATTTGTATGTATTCCTCAGAGATCCTAGAACGTAACCAGACTTCACTATATCATTAGGGGTGTAGTATATCCTATATGACACCAAATTTGGTCAGAGAGCGACGCCTTCATGGCACGCCGATGACGCGGCGGTCTTCACTTGATCGACTCTAACTTTGTCAAAGCTAGCTTTGTTTGACCGGGGTCAAACAAAGCTAGCTAGATAGCCAATAAGCTGGGCTTTATGGGAGTATCCCATAAATCCTGTATTTGTCGCAAAATGTAGCTACTAACCTTGTGCGACAGAATGCCTTTTCCTTTTTTGACAAAAATTTGAAGAATATTCAGAGTTATGAAGTCATAAAAAGTGGTTGTTTTGCAAATGTTGAACTTATAATATGGCTACTAATACTGGAAAAGCTAAATCAAAGTCTAAGTATACAGATTTGAAGATATTCTTGCAGAACAATGTAATATGAATGCAAATGTCTCCTTCACGATTTGTCCAAATGTACCTTGGTGACTTCACACTAAATGTCATGTAGTTCACTCATACTTCAAGTTATCCATCTGAAACTTTGCACATACACTGCTGCCATTCTGTGGACACCATCGGAATTACAACCAGAAACGGTTGTTTTTTTCTTTGTATTTTCTTCTACCAGATCTATTGTGTTATATTCTCCTACATTCAAAGTGTTTCCTTTCAAATGGTACCAAGAATATACATATCTTTGCTTCAAGGCCTGAGCTACAGGAAGTTAGATTTGGGTATGTCATTTAAGGCGAAAATTGAAAAAAAGGGGGGTATCCCTAATTATAACAAAGCCATCACCTACAGAGAGATGAACCTGGAGAAGAGTCCCCTAAGCAAGCTGGTCCTGGGGCTCTGTTCACAAACACACCCCACAGAGCCCCAGGACAGCAAAACAATTAGACCCAACCAAATCATGAGAAAACAAAAAGTTAATTCTTTCCAATGTGTCAAGAAATTAACAAAAAAAACAGAGCAAACTAGAATGCTATTTGGCCCTAAACAGAGAGTACACAGTGGCAGAATACCTGACCACTGTGACTGACCCAAACTTAAGTAAAGCTTTGACTATGTACAGACTCAGTGAGCATAGCCTTGCTATTGAGAAAGGCCACCGTAGGCAGACCTGGCTCTCAAGAGAAGACAGGCTATATGCACACTGCCCACAAAATGAGGTGGAAACTGAACTGCACTTCCTAACCTCCTGCCCAATGTATGACCATATTAGAGACACATATTTCCCTCAGATTACACAGATCCACAAAGAATTAGAAAACAAACCCGATTTGATAAACTCCCATATCTACTGGGTGAAATACCACAGCGTGCAATCACAGAAGCAAGATTTGTGACCTGTTGCCACAAGAAAAGGTCAACCAGTGAAGAAAAATTGTAAATACAACCCATATTTATGCTTATTTATTTTCCCTTTTGTACTTTAACCATTTGTACATCGTTACAACACAGTATATACACATAATATGACATTTGTAATGTCTTTATTCTTTTGGAACTTCTGTGAGTGTAATGTTTACTGTTCATTTTTATTGTTTATTTCACTTTTGTATATTATCTAGAGAGAGAGAGAGAGAGAGAGAGAGAGAGAGAGAGAGAGAGAGAGATAGTCAGTCGAGAGAGAGAGAGATAGTCAGTCGAGAGAGAGAGAGCTAGTCAGTCAGAGAGAGAGAGAGAGAGCTAGTCAGTCAGAGAGAGAGACTTTGACTTTTTGTCTTTCTTTAATAAAATATTCTCATTTCATTATTAAAACCTCACCCCCCCAAAAAATGAAACACCAAAAAATATCCTGTACTGCATACATGTACCATACTGACCTTGCCCTCTACCCCACGATACAAAACAACACCATACATCACAATAACCAAAATCCTCACCACTTCTACAACCGTATATCCAAAACATCTTCCCCAGCTATACAGACAGCCCCCCCAACACACCATATCTCCTGAAACATCTCCACACTTTTTAGAATTTTATAGAACTCAAATTCTACCCTAAGGCGCGCAGAGAGCATCCCCATTAAATACTAGTAAAGGGTCTGTTATCCCCTCCCCTAAAACCTAAAACCCACCATACTCTCTGCCCCACATACCCCCTGCCACTGATGTGCCTTCACTCCTGTTAGGCTCCTAATGTTGCTTAACTTAATGCAGAGGTTGTAGAGGGCTTTACCTCCCCACCCTTTCAAACTCCCCCAGGCTCAGAGTGTTAAAATCTAACAAGTCCTCCAGACCACCTTGCCAGTCTCCAGTCTCTGCCGTCCCCTGCAGTGTGGAAACATTGGTGGCCCCTCCCCCTTTGGCCGCTCAAACATCCCCCTTACCGGCTCAGACAGTGCCTCCTGGACTTCCTCCAGGAATTTCTCCAGCAGCCTAAGAGACGTTATTCCTGTTTGTTGTGCCAGGACTTCCGGGGATTTCCACCCCACCCGCTGCCATCAGTTGCCTCTGCAGGGTGGCCGACTGAACTGATCTCTAAGGGATGGCTGGGTTGTGGAAGATCGACTCCTCCCACACCCACAGCCCAGGCTCCACACCCCCTTCTCGTGTGGGCCTTAGCAGCTGCCAGGCCCTCAGCACTGCAGAGTAAAAGTCAGAGAGACCTGCTGTACTCAGCCTCTCCATCTTCATGAGGAACAGCTGCTGGTCCAACCCTAATCAGCCAGCTCTCCTCAGCAGAGCGCATGCTGGTTCCCTCCAGCCGACATCAGTATGGTACAGCAGTCTCTGCATTGCCTTTAGTCAGAAAGCAGCCACCCTGCTCTCCAGTTCCACCAGGCCCTGTCCTCCTTTGTGAATGGTCATGTACAATATTGCCGCCCTCAGCCAGTGATGGCCCGACCAGAAAAAGTCCACCAGCTTGCGTTGCAAGTCTGCAAGCAGACCGGCAGGGGGGTGGAGGACAGCCAGTTTATGCCAAAGAGAAGATGCCACCAGGTTGTTGATTATCAGCACCCTCCCTCTATATGACACTTGGGACAGGAGCCACCTCCATCCACCTGGCCAGTCTTGACAGCACTGCCTGTGACAGCCCCTCCCAGTTCTTCCTTTACCCACCTCTCCGAGCCCAGGTACCCCCCCCCCCAACATTTTAAGCCCTTCACAACCCCACTGCAAACTCCCTGGAAGCAGAGGAGGGGCCCTATCCCCCCATGCCCTAGTTTACCTTAGCTGACGAAGCTTCCTCGTACACCTTCAGACTAGTCTGTAGTGCCTGCATATCCTGACCATCACAGAAACATCATCTGCATATACTGACACTGCTATGCCTGTTAACACACCCATGCCTGTCCAGCACACTCCCTGCAGTCTCCTGCGTAGCAGGCCCAAAAAAGGTTCAATGGCTAGTGTATATAACTGCCCCGATAAAGGGCATCCTTGTCTAATGCGCTGTCTCACCCAGACTGGCCTACTGAGCCCCCCTTCCACCTTGACCATACATGACACCCCAGCATACAACATACAACATCTTCACATTGGTCAAAAAACATTTCCCAAACCCAAAATAAGACATCACATTAAACAGATACTCATGGTCCACTCTATAAAAAGCATTATCTTGATCTAAAGAGACCAGTCCAAAGTTCACATTAGAACCTCTCGATAAGTCCAACATGTCCCTGATTAAGAACAAGTTGTCCGTGATTGACCTGCCCGGTACACAATATGTTTGGTCCTTGTGTACTGTAGAGTCCAGATGGGACTTCAGTCTGTTAGTGAGGACCTTAGCAAATATCTTGTAATCCACACAGAGCAATGCCACAGGCCTCCAGTTCTTAAGTTCACCCAAGTCCCCTTTTTTGGGCAGGAGAATCAGAGCCGCCCAACGGCAGCTCATCGGCAACTCTCCTACCCCGACGCATTCACGCAACACGCAAAAGAAGTCCAGTCCAATTATTCCCCAGAATTTTTTATGAAGCTCCACTGGGAGCCCATCGACCCTCGGTGCACGGCCGGGGGACATCTGGGTTACGGCCTATGCCAGTTCATGGGACAACAGAGAAATGTCAATTTCATCCCTCTGTGCCAGAGAGAGCTTAGGGAGTTCTGCAAACAAGACCTGGGCACACATAGGATCACACAGTTCTGCCCTATACAACTCAGTATAAAACTCCACAGTTCGCTCCTGCATCTCCCCCACCATAGAGGTCACCCGCCCATCAGACAGCCGTAGACAATGCATACCCTTGGCTTCACCGCTCTGTCTTTCTAAACCAAAGAAGAAGGAGCTGGGAGCATCCATCTCCTTGAGCATGGAGAACCTAGCTCTTACAAGTGCTCCCTTTGCTTTAACCTGGAAAAAACTGCCCAGGATCCTACGTAATTCAGCTAAATTAGCCTGAAGGCCTACATTGCCTTGCCCCACCATCTCTACCTCCATCTCACTAATACAACGCTCAAGTTCCCCCAATACTCTCCTAGCCTCTGAGGATGAGAGAGCTGTATACTGTTGACAGATAAGCCGAATTTGGACTTCCCCACATCCCACCATTGACTCAGAAACTCATACTCCTCTCTTTGCTGCCTCCGCCTTTCCCAAAAAATCTGGAAACCTGAGCAAAAAGTAGCATCTTGTAAGAGCTTTACATTAAACTTCCAATAGGATGCATGCTGAGGACCTGGTGAAATAGACAGCCGAGCCATGGTTATGTGGTGATCTGAAAACCCCACCGGGAGAATGGTAGTGCCCAACAGCCTATTGCTCTGATTCCTGGACATGTAAAAATGATCGTGTCGGGCTGCACTCACCCTAGCTCCAAAGACCTTCACCCATGTATACTGTCTTGTGTCAGGATGTTTATTTCTCCAAACATCCACTAGGTCGAACTGATTAATGATGTCCCTTAACACTCCCACTGACCCTGAATGAGGCTCTTCCCCATTTCTGTGTTTCGTAAAATCCATTGTACAGTTCCAGTCCCCGCCAACCAACAGCTTCTCCTCATGCGCTACCTGTGAGAGTTCCTGTCTAAGACTCCCAAATAGAACCCCCCTCTCTCTTCCAGTGTTAGGTGCATACACATTTATTAAACCCATGTTGTTAATTTCTGCTTTTACAACAAGCAGCCTACCCCTACATACCTCCTTTGAGGAGCACATTTTTACAGACAGACCCAGTATAAAAAGGATTGCCCCCCCTGCACTAAAATTTGTCCCATGGCTCAACACACTTGCCCCTTTCCAACAGAGCCCCAAATCAATTTAATTCACCATATCACTATGCATCTCCTGCAGAAACAACACTTGTACTTTTTTTTGTTTTTGTTTTGTTTTGTTTTGTTTTACATATTCACCCAAAACACTCCTCTTTTCCGCATCTCTGGAATTCTTACGCTCTTGCGCTGATATTTAACAATTTGTTTACATAATGCCTGCTTACAAGACTGTAAACTTCAAAAGCGTCCCCTCCCCAACAACAAACCGAAATTCCAACTCTCAGGCATTTTACAAGAGGCTCCACGACACAGAGTTGGTTTCCTACTTTCTCTTTCTCTAACCTCTCTAGGGTAGGGGGCAGTATTTGCACGGCCGGATAAAAAACGTACCCGATTTAATCTGGTTATTAGTAATGCCCAGAAACTAGAATATGCATATAATTGTTTGATTTGGATAGAAAACACCCTAAAGTTTCTAAAACTGTTTGAATGGTGTCTGTGAGTATAACAGAACTCATATGGCAGGCAAAAACCTGAGAAGATTCCTTACAGGAAGTGCCCTCTCTGACCATTTCTTGGCCTTCTACACTCCGTTTATTGAAAACTGAGGATCTCTGCTGTAACGTGACACTTCCTACGGCTCCCATAGGCTCTCAGAAGGCAGCTGAACGTTGAATGATGACTTTGCAGTCCATTGCTGAAAAACAGTAGCGCATTTGAATAGTGGTTGATCAGAGAACAATGAGACTGGGGGTGCGTGCACGAGACGACTCCATGTTTTTATTTTTCCGTCTTTGAACGAAAACAGGGTTTCCCGGTCGGAATATTATCGCTTTTTTACGAGAAAAATCACATAAAAATTGATTTTAAACAGCGGTTGACATGCTTCGAAGTACGGTAATGGAATATTTTGAAATCTTTTGTCACGAAACGCGTCGGGCGCGTCACCCTTCGTCACCCTTCGGATAGTGTCTTGAACGCACGAACAAAACAGAGGATATTTGAGCATAACTATGGATTATTTTGAACCAAACCAACATTTGTTATTGAAGTAGAAGTCCTGGGAGTGCATTCTGACGAAGAACAGCAAAGGTAATCCAATTTTTCTTATAGTAAATCTGGGTTTGGTGAGTGCCAAACTTGGTGGGTGTCAAAATAGCTAGCCCGTGATGGCGAGCTATCTACTCAGAATATTGCAAAATGTGCTTTTGCCGAAAAGCTATTTTAAAATCGGACATAGCGATTGCATAAAGGAGTTCTGTATCTATAATTCTTAAAATAATTGTTATGTTTTTTGTGAACGTTTATCGTGAGTAATTTAGTAAATTCACCGGAAGTTTGCGGTGGGTATGCTAGTTCTGAACGTCACATGCTAATGTAAAAAGCTGGTTTTTGATATAAATATGAACTTGATTGAACAAAACATGCATGTATTGTATAACATAATGTCATAGGAGTGTCATCTGATGAAGATCATCAAAGGTTAGTGCTGCATTTAGCTGTGGTTTGGGTTTATGTGACATTATATGCTAGCTTGAAAAATGGGTGTCTGATTATTTCTGGCTGGGTACTCTGCTGACATAATCTAATGTTTTGCTTTCGTTGTAAAGCCTTTTTGAAATCGGACAGTGTGGTTAGATTAACGAGAGTCTTGTCTTTAAAATGGTGTAAAATAGTCATATGTTTGAGAAATTGAAGTAATAGCATTTCTAAGGTATTTGAATATCGCGCCACGGGATTCCACTGGCTGTTGAGTAGGTGGGACGATTTCGTCCCACATACCCTAGAGAGGTTAAGAGTCTCCATAAGAAATGGGAGAAAAGAAAAGCCAGCAAAGAAAGAGATCAATAGCAAAGCTTAAAAAAAACTGTGCCAGAAAGAAACTATTCATCTAAACTGTGTCTGAAGATAAACCTTTACACACTGTTGTGACCCACTTTCTCAACCTAAACCGTTTCCTGGGTGAGAGGACACCATGCCCCTCATTTTTCATAGAATGTTTTACTGATCTTACAAACTTTCTCAGATCAGAAAAAAAGCCTCAAGATGAACTTTTTTCCCCTTGGTCTCATTCAGGAACCTTGTCAGTTCCCTCACCGTATATTTTGACCCCTCTGCTTGACTGGCTGTCAGCTCTGGACCCATTGAAGAGGGTCCAGAGCTTGACACCCCCCCCCTAGTTTGTTACACTTCCCCACAATACTCTCCTCATCCACTAGCATAACCTGAATAGGCCCAGCCTCATCCTCACCACCATCTATAACCTGACTAGGCCCAGCCTCATCTACACCACCATCCATAACCTGACTAGGCCCGGCCTCATCTACACCACCATCCATAACCTGACTAGGCCCAGCCTCATCTACACCACCATCCATTACCTGACTAGGCCCAGCCTCATCTACACCACCATCCATAACCTGACTAGGCCCAGCCTCATCCTCACCACCATCCATAACCTGACTAGGCCCAGTCTCATCCTCACTACCATCCATAACCTGACTAGGCCCAGCCTCAGCTACGCCACCATCTCTAGACTGACTAGGCTCAGGCTCATCTACACCACCATCACTGGCATGACTAGGCCCAGCCTCTGCTGCCTGCATCTCATTGTCCCCTGCACATTGACCTCGATTTCCCCCACTGGGGGCGCTTGTACCCTCACCTTGTCTATGGCCTTTATGTGGGCACGCTAAGCTCTTATGCCCCAAATCTCCACACTCAAAACACTGTAGACTATCTGTGCTGGCAAACCCTGCGTAGAGCCCCTCCCCATGCCTTACTTTAAAATGCACATTTAGCTGTTGCTCATTGTTATTCAGAGACGTGACACTTGCCTCCAGAACGAAACAACATGCTTAACGGCATCTGCCTGAAAACCTGCCGACAGTACACGAAAACCGCAAGCAAACTTACCAGAACGACTCAGCTCTTTCCTGATTTGATCATCCGTAATAAACGGAGGCAAATTTGCAACTACCACCCTGGTCAAAAGGGGTAGAAAGAGGTGAAATTGGCACCAACACACCCCTAACAAATATTCCACTAGCAATTAGCCTACCAACCAAATTTGCTCTTTTCATGAACACAACCACAGCTTTGTTCATTCTAGAAGCGGAATGTATAAATTCAGCTCCTACCTGTTCACCGACTGCGAGCAGAACCTCCTCCACTTTAACTCCATTCTCAGGAACACAACTGAATCCATGCCGTATCAACAGCGTCTCCTCTGCGCTAGGCTGAGAAGCCATCGCGCACACCACACCTTCCAAACCCCAGGAAACTAACTCTGTCCTCTTCCACCCTAACTTTGAAAAAACCTGTGAATACCGCTAAAACAAATAGTGCATTAACCCTCCTCCAAAGGAAATACAAATTGAAAGAAAAGACAAAGGACAGAATCAAGAAAATAAGTAAGGACAGAGCCCTCCACATCAAACACTCAAACTCCCCCAAAAAAACACCCAGCATGCATTGCAAGAGACAGAGAGATAGTCAGTCGAGAGAGAGAGAGAGATAGTCAGCGAGAGAGCGATAGTCAGCGAGAGAGCGATAGTCAGAGAGAGAGAGGGAGAGAGAGATAGTAAGTCGAGAGAGTGAGAGAGATAGTCAGTCAGAGAGATATATAGTCAGTCAGAGAGAGAGAGAGTCAGAGAGAAAGAGAGAGTCAGTCAGTCAGTCAGAGAGAGATAGAGAGAGAGAGAGGGAGAGAGAGAGATAGTAAGTCGAGAGATAGTCAGTCAGAGAGAGAGAGAGAGAGAGAGAGAGAGAGAGAGAGAGAGGGAGAGAGAGAGATAGTAAGTCGAGAGATAGTCAGTCAGAGAGAGAGAGAGAGAGAGAGAGAGAGAGAAAGATAGTCAGTCAGAGAGAGAGCGATAGTCAGAGAGAGAGAGGTAGAGAGAGAGAGAGATAGTCAGTCAGAGAGGGAGAGAGAGAAAGAGTCAGTCAGAGAGAGAGAGAGCGAGATAGTCAGTCAGAGAGAGAGAGTCAGAGAGAGAGAGAGAGAGATAGTCAGTCAGAGAGAGAGATAGTCAGAGAGAGAGAGAGGGAGAGAGAGAGATAGTCAGTCGAGAAATAGTCAGTCAGAGAGAGAGAGAGAAAGATAGTCAGTCAGAGAGAGAGCAATAGTCAGAGAGAGAGCAATAGTCAGAGAGAGAGAGAGGGAGAGAAAGATAGTCAGTCGAGAGAGAGAGAGATAGTCAGTCAGAGAGAGAGAGCGAGAGATAGTCAGAGAGAGATAGTTAGTCGAGAGAGAGAGAGAGTCAGGGAGAGAGAAAGATAGTCAGAGAGCGATAGTTAGAGAGCGAGAGAGAGAGGGAGAGAGATAGATAGTCAGTCAGAGAGAGAGAGAGATAGACAGAGAGAGAGAGAGGGAGAGAGAGAGATAGTCAGTCAGAGAGAGAGAGAGATTGTCAGTCAGAGAGAGAGAGAGATTGTCAGTCAGAGAGAGAGAGAGATTGTCAGTCAGAGAGAGAGAGAGAGAGATAGTCAGTCAAGAGAGAGATAGTCAGTCGAGAGAGAGATAGTCAGTCGAGAGAGAGATAGTCAGTCGAGAGAGAGAGAGTCAGTCAGAGAGAGAGAGTCGAGAGAGAGAGAGATAGTCAGAGAGAGAGAGAGAGAGAGATAGTCAGTCGAGAGAGAGAGAGAGTCAGTCAGTAGTCAGTCAGTCAGTGTGAGAGAGCGCGAGAGACACGAAGAGAGAAAAATAAGAAAAAGAAAGAGACCTGAGGATGTGCTTCACTCTGTGTGCCGGCTTGGGTTGTAGACTGGAGATGAAGGGACAGAAAACAGAGGGAGAGAGAAAAGAGAGATAATGAGAGACAGAATGAGAGAGAGGAAGAAGTACAAATTGACCTCCAACTCTCCTCTCTCCTGTTCTGCACAGTATAAACAACTCTACAACTCCTCAACATGAGAACAGCTCTGAGACACAGTATAACACATGACAAGTAGACAAACAGATTTATTTGTGCTGGAGCATGTTCACACTGCTTGGTACATCCACTTCTCCTCAAATCGGAGATGTCTCTATTCAGGGGCGGAAATCCCGGGGGGGATGGGGGGGACACGACCCCCCCCCATCCTGGGAAAAATATGATTTGTCCCCCCCAATATATCACTGAAACATAACTATGTAATTTAAATAATATTAATAATACGCAATGAAAGCAATTGTGCTGATTATAGACACTTAATAGCGCGTTTTTAAGTTTCAAAAGATTGCAACCCCCCCACCCTTTGCCTCACAATGGTTTGATCCACTGCCAGTTCCTTAGTTGGCAAGGTAACGGATGGGTCGTGTCTACTGTCTGAAAGGCACTCAATACACGTAACTGACGTGAGGTTAATCCAGTCAATCGCGCACACACACTAGCTGAATATGCCGAGCTAGCGCGCAAATATTGACTATTAAGCTAGCTAGTACCTATTCCATTTATGTGGCGTCGTCAAAGATGGAATCAGCATGCAGATGATGTAAGTTAGTGCTTCAAAGTCCCTGTGATAAGGTTAGCGATAAACTGAAATCCAAACTGAACAGAACTACACTCTCTTCTACCATTGTCTTAAATATATTTAATGGTCTCGTTGCAAAAGCTAAATTGTCGCAAGTGAACTTTTATTTATTTATTTTATTTCACCTTTATTTAACCCGGGTAGCAAAGATTATAGCAAACACCACTGAAACTGAATTGGTGCTCGCTAGCTTTGCAAATTCAGCTATTGTTGGAAGGCAGCCAATATGAAACAAACTATTAAAATTACAAAAGGTTGCAGCATATGTTGTGTAAATGGTGAACTCATACAGCTGTCAACTCTTGTCATTTTAATCCGTTTCACATTTGCTAGCTACCTTTTAGATCGAAGCCCAAATAGAATGATTGAAGATGATAGAAGCCCGTCTTCTACTGTAAATAACCTACACCCTGTGTGTGTAGTCAGCCAGCCAGCCAGGTAGAAAAATGGCAGAAAAATAAAAGACGGACATCAGAGTATTTTTCAATACACCAAAACGCATAGTAAGAACCCTAGTAGCCTAATATCTCAAAGACTAGTTGATAAAATGTTCATAAGAAAGAAATGAAATTCTAATGGAAATGTTTCACAATGATGTCATTAGGCAGAGCAGGCAACAGATGGCACACAGACAGCAGAGTTGGGGACAGATATGCAGGGACAGACTGGCAGAGACAGGGAGTCTCAGGTAAGTTTGTTGAGTCTTTGTTTGGCAACATTATGAAAGGTTCTCAATTTTTTTTACTTGTAAAATAGGAACATAATTGGAAAATGCCATGGATACCCCCACTCTCAACTTAACCTCTTGACGGTCGCCTAGGATAGGGGGCGCCACAGTGCATTTTGAAAAAAAATTGTGCCCATTTTAAACGGCCTACTACTCAAACTCAGAAGCTAGGATATGCATATAATTAATACTTGTGGATAGAAAACACACTAAAGTTTCGAAAACTGTTTGAATGGTGTCTGTGAGTATAACAGAACTCATATGGCAGTCAAAACCCCGAGACAGATCGAAACAGGAAGTGGAATTCTGAATTGCGAACTCAACTTCATCACGTTGCCTATTAATCACACCGTGAGCTATGGTTCATTGAGCACTTCCTATTGCTTCCACTAGATGTCCCCAGTCTTTACAAAGTGATTTGAGTCTCCTACTGTGAAAACTGACAGAATGACACGCTGTGGAACGTGGTCACACGGAGAGGGCCATCACCATTATGACGCCGGCGCCCCTGGTTACCCTCCCCTTTCGAAACGTTTTGAAACCCAATGCAATCGTCCCCCTCGAATCTTATTGGCGCTCTCGTTGAAAAAGGCCCTACAGATTTATGTTATACAACGTTTGACATGTTTGAACGAACCTAAATAAGAAAAAAATGCATTTTGTTGAAAGACTAGCCCCGCGCACGTCGGAACTTTTGGTTCAGCCTTCAGAACGCGCTAACAACAACAAGCTAATGGAACATAAAGGATGAACTTTTTCGAACGAAAATACATTTGTTGTGGACCTGGGATTCCTGGAAGTGCCTAAGGATGAAGATAATCAAAGGTAAGGGATTATTGACAATAGTATACAAGACTAGATTTGATATGCGATTGTTCCAAGATGGCTAGCCTATTGCTATTGCTAGCCTATTGTTCTGAGTATCGCATCCCCTTTTATCGCAAAGTGTGATTACCCAGTAAAGTTATTTTTAAATCTGGCATTACAGGTGCTTTCAAGAGATATTCATCTATAAATCTTAGAGTGACAATATTACATTTTAAAAATGTTTTCGAATAGTAATTTAGTAAATTGTAGCGCTGTTTCATCGGATGCATTTGAGGGAAAATAGTTAGTCAACATTACGCACCGATGTAAAATGCTGTTTTTATATATAAATATGAACTTTATCGAACAAAATAATGCATGTATTGTGTAACATGATGTCCTAGGTGTGTCATCTGATGAAGATTGTCAAAGGTTAGTGCTGCATTTAGCTGTTTTTTGGTTATTTGTGATGCATGTGGTTGGTCGGAAAATGGCTATGTGGCTACTTTTACGATATACTCCTCTAACATAATCTAATGTTTTGCTTTTGCTGTAAAGCCTTTTTGAAATCGGACAACGTGGTTCGATTCAGGAGAGGTGTATCTATAAAACGATATAATTTGAATTTTTTTTTGAAAAAATTGTTTTATTAAATGTTGTTATGCTAATGGCGATATGATTTTTCGCTGGATGTCTGCTGGTGACTGAACTAAGATTTGTTAAAGGCAATGGTATTGCTGTTGTGATTAGTTGTGTAGTTTTGGGTACCGGTAGTTAGGAGTACGGCAAACACCTTATTTCTTTGGTTCCTCAATATACATTTACCATATTACAATGTAGGCTATGTTCTACAGCACTACTTTTGGTGTCCCCCTCAGGAATTGCTCTTGAGTAAATTTCATGTAATTGTCCCCTCCAATGTTGATATCAGATTTTCGCCAATGTCTCTATTACTGTTTGAGATATTTTCCTATCACTGTTTCAGCCCTGGAAAAAACACAAAGCAGGAACATGCAGTCCCCACCCTCTCTGCCTCTGTCTGTCTTGCTATTGCTCTCTCCCCTTTACACAACCCCTTCTGTCCCCACCTCTCTCCCTCTTCCCCCATCCCAAAATTCTATTACAATCAAGATGTTTGGGCAGGCAGGTGGAAGCGGGAGCATCACCGGGGCTGTCATTATCTGAGTGGGAGTGATTCCCTCAGGACACTCCAACAGAAAGTCATTTACACACATGACAAGGAGATAAGCATAAAGACGAGAGGACCAGGGGATGTTAAAGCCTAGTGCTTTATGACCCCTATTCCCCGTCTCTATCTCAACCAATCACCAGTCTACAACTCCAGCCTTCCATGCCAGGCTGACACACACATAATCACGCATGCACACAGATACACGCACGCACACACACACATACACAGGAACACATCCTTACTGTAGGTCTTTCTCTCTCATCCCCCCCTCTCTCTCTTTCTCTGTGTCTCGCTCTCGTTCTCTCTCTTATCGTATTGCTCTCCATTATAGAGTCATTTAAACTCACAACACAAAATGGCAGACAGTGCAGAGGGTGGCCACTTTTGAGATCAGTTTTGGGGAGCAGCAGCAATCATCAACTGATATAAATAGATTTCCAAAGACCCCGGAGTGAGAAGTGCCTCCTCCTTCTCTCCTCTGTCTCTGTACTGTCCTCTGTCTCTGCTCTCTGGCCCTGGACATACTACAGAGAGTGGAGCACTCAGGCCAGTCCACATGTTGTGATATTTACCGATGATGGAGGAAACTGGTGCAAAAACGGGTGAATAAAGCCGCATTGTGTAATTGGTTGCTGTGCTGCTTACCGTAACGCGTTCTATTTTTGGGTCACTGAATACTGATGCAGACACTGCATACTGACACAGACACAGCACCACTGAAGTTATTACTGTATTGCAACAACAACAAAAGAGAGAATATAGCCCAGTTCCACTGCTATTTTTAATGAAGTGAAGTGAGTGTTCAGTGAGTACCCTATCTCCTGTACTTATTTGCATCCTAAGCATTAAACCAGCAGGGCCGACACATCACACACAGGGGTCAATTGGACAAAGGTCACCGTGACAGAATGCCGGATTAGCTGACAGCCTAAATAAACCGCTGCCATCAGATTCTGTCATCTGGCTTTTTCTGGGCTGAGGAGAAGGGGGATAGGAGAAGGATGAGGAAAATGGATTTGTCTCCAGAGGCTAAGTCTCATTGCCTGGGCCCCTCTGATGGCAAGCATTAGACACACACCTCCAGAAAATTCCAGAAATTCCCCTCCCTGTGCTGCGCAGGTGGTCGAGGAGTGTGAAGAGAGGCTGAGGGTCCTTGTCCTCAATGACTTTCACTGGCATCCAGCTGCAGATGGTTCAGGAAGGAATGTGCACCGAATGCCTAATGTTGACATTACAGGCTTCCTGGATTTCATATATTGTACCATACAATAATTGAAAAGGAGGGTGTAATCAACTTTTTATTCAAGATTTTCCATGAAGCTTCTTCAAAAGAAAGAATGATGCAAGAGGAAGGTTCCCAGAACCAAACTGATACCATAAACAGATGAACATCCAGAGAACGTAATGTGCCAGCTGGGAAGTTACTTCAGCACTTTCTATTTATTCTTTGTCTCCGTTTATTTATTTACTGTTGTGACTTCAAATATTCGACAGTTCTCCTTGAGTAAAGTATCAAAGCCTGTGGCAACATATCTTTAACGCTACAATGACATTGCCATCTTCAAGATTCTATGGTAAACCTGGTGTTGGTGTGCTATCTGTCCGTCTGTCTCCCATCACCACGCGCCAACCTATCTTAGACCAACAGGCTTTCCTGTCGAATTTGCTCAAATTGAATTACACAGTAGAGTTGTGATCTGCAAAGCGCACACACAGCACTTTCCTCCAGCGAACAAGGAGTGTCTCACTGTCCCAAAGCTGATGCCAAGCATAATGAGTAATGTTGCGTTCACGTGCTATCGGAGTTTTCGGGAAGCTCTGAGAAAATGTTACAAGTAACTGCCAAAATAAAGGACACACCAACATAAAAAAAGGTGTCTTAATAGGGTGTTGGGCCACCACGAGCCAGAAAAGCTTCAATGCGCCTTGGCATAGATTCTACAAGTGTCTGTAATTCTATTGGAGGGATGTGCCATCATTCTTCCATGAGAAATTCCATCATTTGTTGATGGAATTTTACACACACTGAGCATTTTAATACATGACTCTAAGCATGATGGGATGTTAATTGCTTAATTAACTCAGAAACCACACCTGTGTGAAAGTACAGTACCTGCTTTCAATATACTGTGTCCCTAATTTACTCAAGTGTTATCTTTATTTTGGTAGTTACCTGTAGCTAAACTTTATTATTAGCAATGTTAGCAAGCTTATCAAGCTAGCTAAAATCGGATTGGTTGAAGAATTGTTCAAACTTCAAAAGCACTTGTTCGCAATCATGTCGGACCTACCACTTCTTAGTTCCCAGTTTCTATTTCCCACAAGCACGTGAAGCCAGCATATGCAGAAACAGAAATAAGTAAATTAATATAACACCGGAAGTGACGTTAAATCGGATGTGTGCACTTAAGCGGATATGAATTAAAGTCACGATCAAACGTTAAACAGATTGAGATTTGTGATAAGGTCACAGCTCTGAAAGCTGACGTACAATGCAGGCTCAGCAGGCTCACAGGCGATTGAGGCAATTGTGTCGAGCGTTGGGTGGGCACCATGGTAACAGGTAATAGTTTAAGTCTGCTCTCTCTCTCCTTTCGCCGGATCAACACTATTTCCTCTTCTCTCTCTCTCTCTCTCTCTCTCCATTATTGCTCTTCCCTCTCCCACTCTCTCCCAGCGAAGCAGTCTCAGCCAGAGGACTCAGCCAACACACAAACCAAACCCATTTATCATCATAGAAACCAAACAACTTCCTCTGTCTACCTCAATAGGTACTTGGACTCAAAACCATAAGAAGAAAAAAACGGAGGGTGAGAGTATGAGTACCTCTATAGTTTACTCTGACCCATCAGTCACCTACTACTTGGCACAGACTCTCAGACTTTTTCCCTGTATTTGAGTTTGGAATATAATTCATTGAGTCATATGTGTAACACGTCAGTTTGCAAACCATCCTTGCACAGTCACCGTAATTTGTTATCCTGCCAACGAACCGACACGTCCTGTGAGATACATTTTCCCACAGCGGCTTCCCCTCCATTTCCTACGGCTATATTGATGACAAGACGCTGAACAGTGACTGTGAAAGCGATAATGACCGGGAGATGACGATGATAATGTATATGATGATGTTAATAAACACATGTTCCCTGGACAAATGTCAGTATCTTCTCCCTCTCTACCTCCATGCTTAGTGATAGTTGCTAAGCAGCAGACAGCTCATTGAATGGCATCTCTACCACACTAACAGGAGTCTCTAAATTGAACGGGCCCCATTTCTGAAATGGGTTTGATTAAAAAGAATATCCTCGGCTCCCAGCAATCTAGGGTATTTATCAGAGTCATTTCCAAATGGTGTGTCATATTAATCAAACTAAAAGTTCTTCCCTAAAGCAGAGAGTGACTCAAGTTCAACATTTTACTTCCTGACATTAGTAAGTGTAAGAGAAGCACTAGCTAATGAGGAGCCAAACTGTATACATTCGGTGCAGTGACAGTAATATTACAATAAAGTGCATGAAGTGAACAAAGCCAAAAAGCGGGGAATGTAAACGAGCTACAGACGCCTCTTCAGATAAATGAACCAGTAACTCTCCAAGTGAAACCCATGGTAATCGTGCTATTAGAAGAAAAGACAAAAACAGACACACACAACTAAGGTTTATACAGAATCTACCAAGCATGTCTTGCTTATAATATCCTTAATTTCAAGTAACCTCCAAGTTCCTTGGTGTCCACATCACTTAGGACTTATCATGGCCCTCACACACCAGTACCGTCAGGAAGTAGGCACAGCAGTTCCTCTTCCCCATCAGGAGGCTGAAACGATTTAGCATGGCCCCTCAGATCCTGAGGAACTTTTACTGCTGCTCCATCGAAAGCATCCTGACTGGTTGTATCACCTTCTGGTATCTATTTATCCTTCTACTGGTCACTATTAATCCTGTTTACATGTATATATTACCACTAATATATTGCCATAAGTATTTACATATTCCTGCTACTAGTCACATTTCAGCCCTGTTTACATGTATATCTGCCTATCATGCCTACCCGTACAGTCTTGCGCACACACACACACACACACACACACACACACACACACACACACACACACACACACACACACACACACACACACACACACACACACACACACACACACACACACACACACACACACACAACTTATGCTGCTGCCATACTGTTTAGTATTATTATTATTATTATTTATCATCCTTATTTATCATCCTTTATCATGTACATATCAACCTCAAATACTCCAGTATCCCTGCACATTGTACATTTGGTATTGGCACGGACCCTGTATATAGCTGCCTCTCTCATTTCTTATTTCTTGTGTTTTCTTTACTATATATTTATTTATTTATTAGCTATGCTATTTTGATATTGCTTAATGCACTGTTGGGTAGGGCTTGCAAGTCAAGCATTTCACTGTACTTGTGCATTTGACAATACAACTTGAACCTCCTAAACTACAAGGCTAATGATCATTCTCTCTGTAGCTAACAGCGTTTCAGAAACAGAACATTAGAGGAAGGTTAAGACAAAGGTTCAAAATCCACACCCTCTAAAAAAAGAGAAGCAGTATCCAAAGGCTTGAATTAAGTGGGAATGAAGATTTAATAAGCACTGGCAAAAAAGAGCAGGCCAATACTATTGTGTACAGATTTGTACAAGCATCTTCGCATGAGGCATACAGTATAGCAGGGAAAGAAATTAAATAAGAAAGCATAGAATTGTGCACCGAACCAATCCTTGACCTAAAAAAGATACCAACAGCACATTAATAAACAAGCACGATCAGCTGCACGTGCGCGCACACACACACACACACACACACACACACACACACACACACACACACACACACACACACACCCAGAGAGGAGGATTGTGTTTACCTCAACATGGGCTGTTTGGGGTGAGCAGGCGGGTCACTGTCCTGGTGTTGAAGGGGCTTTTTGGTCACCTGCTTGTAAATGTTCCGGGCCATCACCCCCAGCCACAGCATGGTGGAGAGGGACGAGTAGTGTAACACCACGCCAACCTGCACCAGGGGACACAGACAGACATGGGTTACTCACTGTATCTATCTATCTTCACATCATAGAAGGCTCGTCTTCACATTCTTAATGTCCCTCTCACTTCCACTTGTTCGCACCCAGTTGATTCACAGAAAGAGTTCTTTTCTGGACACAATGAGCATGTCATGAAATGTCACTTCAAGTGTCTTTCCAGAGATCAATCCCAGCAGGAGCAGGAAGACTGACTTTTTAACTCGTGCAAAATGGCCTGCGTACTCGGGGACACACCCATCATCAATACCGTTAGAGGACTCAGGACAGTTACCATGAGCCGTCAACAATAAACAACAATATGAATGTCAGTCACGTCTACAATGCTCTTTACAAAATTCGATGCTTGTTTTCTAAACAGACATTGTATTCCCTCCTCTCTTGTTCTTGTATTCATGAATTATGCTTGAATGGGAATTGATCTCGCATTGTTTTGAGGCTTCATCAGGAGAAATAAAGACAGCTATGGGGAGAGGAAAAGAGTGAGAAAATAGGAAAGAGAGAGAGAAAATTTGAAATTCATTGCGTCTTTCTTTTCCCAATCACACTCCTCAGTTTGCTCAGCAGACCCAACACTAAGAGGCATCCAATCAAATAACTCGCTCCAGTCTGCTAGGCTTAACCAACTCTACAGGGACTAAAGGAGCCATACAGGAGTCAGACATGATACTGATTGGAAATAACCTTGAGGCTGGTTAATGGTGGAAGAAGCTCACAGTGAGTAGGTGGTGGTCTGTGATTCAATCATAGCTCTAACCCACACGCTTTGGACTGAAAGGAATGCTGGCTGAATGGACAAGCAACCACTAAGGTAGGATGGAATGGAACCCAAGTAAAAACATTTCAAGGAGTGAGTCTTATTGCCACACACTGAACCAGTCCTTGACCTCAAGAAGATATGAACAGCACATTCACAAGAGAGTGGCACAATTACCGTATAACCGATGGTTATGGATGAAGACCGTCATGAAAATAAAAGAACCGTCATAACTGAATAATTTTTTATTTTTGTCGAACGAACATCTGACTGAAGTGACCACAATGTAGCAACAGCACACATAGAAATAAAATGAATAGAACAGGCTTGGAACCTCTAACCCTTGCAATTTGACTGTTAAACTCATGGGTACACTAGCAATGGCTGCCTGATATTGTGATGCAATAATTTCCATGGTAATGTAGAATGTCATAAAAATGATGTTAACTGATGACGTTAGCACTTGCAATAGAATGTCTTTTTTGTAATGTCAGTTGAGTTGAATCAACAAATCAGAGCACAAATTTTACTTCCTGCTTTGCTCCTATGGTAGAGTGTTAGGTCACGTGACAAAATCTGGACGCTGAGTGAGAATTATACTGTTTGACGCTCGTGCTTATTATGATAAACACTGATTTAAATAGATTTGTTTTGCATTAATATTTGTTTTTATATGTTGTGAATAAAGTGTGTAAATGTCCTTCACACTTTTTTCTTCCCAATTGGTAGTTACAGTCTTGTCCCATCGCTGCAACTCCCGTGCGGATTCGGGTGAGGCGAAGGTTGAGAGCCATGCATCCTCTGAAACACGACCTAGCCAAGCCGCACTGCTTCTTGACACACTGCTCGCTTAACCCGGAAGCCAGCTGCACCAATGTGTCGGAGGCAACCGACGCCAGCGTGCATGTGCCCGGCCGCCACAAGGAGTCGCTAGAGTGCGATGGGACAAGGACATCCCAGCCGGCCAAACACTCCCCTAACCCGGACGACGCTGGGCCAATTGTGCGTCGCCTCATGGGTCGCGGCCGGCTGCGACACAGCCCGGGATTGAACCTGGATCTGTAGTGACACCTCTAACACTGATCAGTGCCTTAGACTGCTGCGCCACTCGGGAGGCCCAAAACTAAAATAAACTTCAATAAACTTAAACCTCAGATTCTTAGGAACAATTAGATATGCAGCAATTGAGACTGCATTTAGAATCGCTGTTTTTAGCTAGTCCGCTAACGTAGTTGAGGGGGAGAAAGAGAAATGTTGCTTAGCGCCTGTCCCTCGTCTCACACACACACACACACACACAGGAGAGAGAAAGGAAGGAACAATGGAGAGTAGGGAGAGGGAAAGAGAGTAGTAGGCAGAGAGGGATGAGGAGAGATAGAAAGGTGGGGGAGAATAGATTGGAGGGAATAAGAGGACCACTGACTGATAAATTCCCTCAGCAAGCACTACCAGTCCACCCACCCACCCACCCACCCACCCACAAACACACACGTAAAATTACAAATGCTCATTCTGTTTGTTTGATATTAATAGGCCTGTATTCTTCCCATGTTTAACACATATCTTGGTTGTCTAGATGACTTCTTCTACCCCTCTTCTGACCAATTAGTCTGTATAATTTAAGTATACACAAACCCACACACACAGTAGCCTAAGTCTATGTGAGGGAGGGGCATAGCCGGTGCTTCCATAAACTGAATTACATTGATAATAAAACCTAATTAGCCTACTCCTGTCTACACAGAACTAAATCAAATCAATCCAAATAGGCTACTACACCAGAAAGCATGATTTGGCCACACAAGACCATAAGCTTCTTTAAAAGAAAAATAAGCTGTGGATTGATTTAAATCGCATTTCCTACATTCTGAAGGACATTTGAAGGAAAACATAGTTTGGAAAATTGCTATTGCTGTAAAGTGAAGACAATGAAAATACTGTAATCTGTCTTTTACCCACATAAAAAAAGTATATAATATGGTATAAATACTGTAGCATACACTAGTGCAGTATTTACAGTTAACTATAGTATAAATACTGTAGTATATACTATAGTAAATAATGTGGTGTTTTTGCAGATTGTAGTATACTGTAGTATTTACTGTAGTGTTTTTGCTGACATTACTGTAGTACTTGTACAGCGTTTTTGTTTTATTATCTTTGACATAGAAGTAGAGGCTTTATCCTTAAGGAAACCTACTGGAGAAATACTAACATAACACATTTTCCATAACCTGTAGGTATGTAGGTAGGTAGGACTGGGGTCTGAGCAGATAGTTTTCTATATCCTGTAGTTAACAAAACATATGGTCTATACTTGGCATGTAGGTCTATCAATTAAGGGTGGCACAAATTGGGATATGAGGGAGGGAAATAGGCAGGGTATATGCAAATGAAATACAGTAGTATTTACTATAGTTAAAGTGTAGTGTTTTTGCGGACATTACAGTGGTATTTCCTATAGTATTATATAGTTTACTACATGATTTTATAGTAAGTACTGTAGTATTCTATAGTAAACTATAGTCTTTTTTTCACATGGGATAGTTATCAAATTTGTCGACTTAATTGAGCAAACAGTATCTTATTGGCACCAGCAGAGAACATCGGCCATATCCCCGGTGAGTGCGCACATTCACGCTTTATCACTAGCTAGGTTTCCATCCAATTGGTGACAGATTTCCATGCGAATATTCTAAAATCTACAGAAAACATTTCCCCACCAGAGGTGTTCCCATCATATTGACTTGTTGTGGATAAAAGGCTGTGCTTGATGACGTAGTGCACATAAACATAACTTTTGTGGTTACAGTCCCATGTACCAAATAAACATTTTTGTTAAATGGGTTTCCATTGCATTTTCAACTTTACTGATGGTTTTGTCACAAAAAACTAGAGCGTTAAAAAAAGTGCCCACTCCGGTATTGATACGTGCGCTCTCGCCAACAACTCGCATATACAGTACAGTGTGGGTATTGCCTACCTACAGTTGAAGTCGGATGTTTGCATACACCTTAGACAAATACATCGAAACTCAGTTTTTCACAATTCCTGACACTTAATCCTAGTAAAAAGTCCCTGTCTTAGGTCAGTTAGGATCAACACTTTATTTTAAGAATGTGAAATGTCAGAATAATTGGAGAGAGAACGATTTCATTTCAGCTTTTATTTCTTTCATCACATTCCCAGTGGGTCAGAAGTTTACATACACTCAATTAGTATTTGTAGCATTGCCTTTAAATTGTTTAACTTGGGTCGTTTTGGGTAGCCTTCCACAAGCTTCCCACAATAAGTTGGGTGAATTTTGGCCCATTCCTCCTGACAGAGCTGGGGTAACAAGTCAGGTTTGTAGGCCTCCTTGCTCGCACACGCTTTTTCAGTTCTGCCCACACATTTTCTATAGGATTGAGGTCAGGGCTTTATGATGGCCACTCCAATACCTTGACTTTGTTGTCCTTAAGCCATTTTGGCACAAATTTGGAAGTATGCTTGGGGTCATTGTCCATTTGGAAGACCCATTTGCGACCAAGCTTTAACTTCCTGACTGGTGTCTTGAGATGTTGCTTCAATATATCCACATAATTTACCATCCCCATAATGCCATCTATTTTGTGAAGTGCACCAGTTCCTACTGCAGCAAAGCACCCCCACAACATGATGCTGCCACCCCTGTGCTTCACGGTTGGGATGTTGTTCTTCGGCTTGCAAGCCTCCCCTTTTTTCCTCCAAACATAACGATGGTCATTATGGCCAAACAGTTCTATTTTTGTTTCATCAGACCAGAGCACATTTCTCCAAAAAGTAAGATCTTTGTCCCCATGGGCAGTTGCAAACCGTAGTCTGGCTTTTATATGGCGGTTCTGGAGCAGTGGCTTCTTCCTTGCTGAGCCGCCTTTCAGGTTATGTCGATATAGGACTCGTTTTACTGTGGATATAGATACTTTTGTACCTGTTTCCTCCAGCATCTTCACAAGGTCCCTTGCTGTTGTTCTGGGATTGATTTGCACTTTTCACACAAAAGTACGTTCATCTCTAGGAGACAGAACGTGTCTCCTTCCTGAGCAGTATGACGGCTGCGTGGTCCCATGGTGTTTATAGTTGCGTACTATTGTTTGTATAAATGAACGTGGTACCTTCAGGCGTTTGGAAATTGCTCCCAAGGATGAATCAGACCTGTGGAGGTCTACAATTTTTTTCCGAGGTCTTGGATGATTTCTTTTGATTTTCTCATGATGTCAAGCAAAGAGGCACTGAGTTTGAAGGTAGGCCTTGAAATACATCCACAGGTACACCTCCAATTGACTCAAATGATGTCAAATAGCCTATCAGAAGCTTCTAAAGCCATGCCATAATTTTCTGGATTTTTCCAAGCTGTTTAAAGGCACAGTCAACTTGGTGTATGTAAACTTCTAACCCACGGCAATTGTGATACAGTGAATTTTAAGTGAAATAATCTCTCTGTAAACAATTGTTGGAAAAATTACTTGTGTCATGCACAAAGTAGATGTCCTAACCGACTTGCCAAAACTATAGTTTGTTAACAAGAAATTTGTGGAGTGGTTAAAAAACGAGTTTTAATGACTCCAACCTGAGTGTATGTAAACTTCCGACTTCAACTGTATATTATTATGGACAAAAGAGCGAGAGTATTTTTATTTGTCAAATGGCAGCCAAGCATCAATCATCATGTCACCAGAATAAGACCCTCAATATTTATTGGAAAGGAGCTTCAAGCTCATCCATCACCTTGCACTTTCACCACCCTGTGAAGTTCATCATAACTTATTTCATTTGGGAAGTGGGAAGTGGGAAGATCACACAACATGTCATCGCGTGACTCCCAAGTTTACTTCGATATGACGGTTATTTTATAAATATTTGTGAATAAAAGCGTTTACACCTCCATTTCTCACATAATTAATTTTACAGACACAAAAAGATCCCACCTTGTCTAGCGCGTTTTGTTTTGTCGACATTTGGAAAGTTTACCGACACATTTGCTGTTTACATCAGGCCTGTCGTGACATTTTTTTGTATGCAACATGTTCTTTACTCGCATAAAAAGGTTGGAGAGAAACCTGGTTAGTCTTGGGTGAGTACCACTTGACAATGTATTTTTGGACTCTAATGTCGTCCTCCAGGTTAGATGGATGTCATATTGTCTTTGTGTCTTCCCTTCTCGTAGACATATTATATGGATCAGACAATGTTGTTTTTATTGATCTGTTCGTCAGTGTCAGCAGAGCAGACAGGCCTGTAATTTGTGTCATATTATAAAACGATTCTGCTAATGTCTCCAGTCATATAAAGTGTAGTAGAATTGCATGAAATATGCTTATAAAAAGGCCACATTTTTTTCCTGTGCAAACAAAGGAGAAGAAACGTGTCTGATATAGCCTATAGGCTATAAAATGTCACAATAGCGTTCGTTTTGGCTGCTGGGGGGCAAGGAGACCCCCCCAGCTTCGCTAAAACCATTGACAACTACGTGCAGTTTGGTTTTAATAACTATTTGGTTTTAATACCATCAACTCTTGAAGAGCATAGTCAGAACTACACATTTCTGAGTATTCCACATTTAGCTCTATCATCGGAGTTTTACTGCTATCAGTAAACATCAATTGATCATAGGGCGGGGCGGTATTACGTTTTTTACTATATACCGGTACTGATGCATGGACCGGTTTGGGCTTTTTACTTTACCTTCTATAATGGTATTTCAATGTTTGGTTTGTTAAATGTTGGTTTGTTAAATGTGATACACAACTCCAACTCCAATGTCTGTTTTTATAGTTTACTCCCTTGTCTTTCTCCCTTCTGCTACATGCCGCTTTCCACGCCAAGCCCTGCCCCCTGTCACTCAAGGAGAGAGCATTTGCTCAGCCATAGAGCCAGGAACACTTTCTTGCCGTTCACTCTGCAGTCTACATGGTCAGATAGATGTAACAAGATGTTGGAGACAACAATGCTGCTTTCCACAAGCATTCTATAATTACACTAGCAGTTTGAGTAGCTTACTGTCTGCAAACTGTCTGCTAGTTTGTCTTTTCTTAGCAAGTTGTGGCTAAAATAAATACTGTTAGCTGCTAATTCTACTCGCTAGTTAGCTGGCTAGCTTTGGTTCCTACGCTGTCAATAATTCCTTCCTGGCTTATTCATTTGTTGTCATGTCAAACAACAATGTATTCAAGGTGCTGCTAGTGCTGTGTCAGCCATGACATTTTGTCAGCTGGGTTATTGTCATGTAAAATAATGCAGGTCTCACGGTGATTGACTGTTAATTAACATAAACACGTTAAGCATCTCCAGGCCTCCATGCATACAAGCCGCTGATACGTGGGTCTACATTTAAAAAAGTTTAATACATCTATTTAATATACACCATAACAATAAATCCATTATTTATTGTAGGCAGGTCATTATGATATGAAGAAAATGTAATTCAGAAGAACAAAATATGAGTTGGCCTACTGTATGTTATCTGGCTATGCACCATGCCATAGGCTGTAGGCTTGTTCATTTAGCAGACAAAATATGCTTATAAATCCTTTGCGACTATTTTATATTATATGCTTTCATAGTAAGAAGAATATAATTGAATTTAGCTGAATAAAATATAAATGATATTTTCCCCATTCCAGAGCGAGTGCGCATGCATGTGGCAATGTTGGGCTTAAAAGTCATCATTTGAGTCCTGTACACTAGATTTTGCGTTATTTGGAAACTTTAGTTGTGAATGATACAAACCTTAGTATGTCTTTGAAATCAAAAACATATATAGCTAGCTATTGATGATTTGAGAAAAGTTGCTAAAAAATCTTGCTCTCTGTTCCTTGCCTCATGATGCACAGGCCAGGGACAGTGACATCCATACACCCACAAAGTTTTTTAAGATTGCAGTTATGTTGTAATCTTGGCTGGTTTTGCTTGTAAATACTTTTTACATGAGACTATTCTCAATTTAATCTTGTCTTTACTAATATGTAAAATTTGTTTTGATTTACAATGGCCCATTATCAACTGGGCAGAAAGAGGGGCAGGGGGAAAAAGACCTGCCATCCGTATGCACTCAAATAACTGATGGAGCCACTTTCCCGCTGGTTCCTTTTCGTACTCATGACAGTTAGGTGACCACATTTAAAATACCCAAATGCGGGTTGGATGGCGAGCGTTGCTGCACAGCTATTTTCAGGTCTCTCCAGAGACGTTCAATCGGGTTCAAGTCCGGGCTCTGGCTGGTCGTGGTCCTGTTGAAAGGTGAACTTTCGCCCCTGTCTGAGGTCCTGAGTGCTCTGGAGCAGGTTTGGTTCATCAAGGATCTCTCTGTACTTTGCTCCATTCATCTTTGCCTCGATCCTAACTAGTCTCCCAGTCCCTGCTGCTGAAAAACATCCCCACAGCATGATGCTGCCACCACCATGCTTCACCGTAGGCATGGTGCCAGGTTTACATACTTGACACTTGGCATTCAGGCCAAAGAGTTCAATCTTGGCTTCATCAGACCAGAGAATCTTGTATCTCATGGTCTGAGAGTCTTCAGGAGCCTTTTGGCACACTTGATTGGTGGAGTGCTGCAGAGATGGTTGTGCTTCTGGAAGGTTCTCCCATCTCCACAGAGGAACTCTAGAGCTCTGTCAGTGACCATCGGGTTCTTGGTCACCTTCCTGACCAAGACCCTTCTCCCCCAATTGCTCAGTTTGGTTGAGTGGCCAGCTCTAGGAAGAGTCTTGGTGGTTCCAAACGTAATCCATTTAAGAATGATGGAGGCCACTGTGTTCTTGGGGACCTTCAATGCTGCAGACATTTTTTGGTACCCTTCCCAGATCTGTGCCTCGACACAATCCTGTCTTGGAGCTCTACGGACAATTCCTTTGACCTCAAGGCTTGGATTTTGCTCTGACATGGACTGTCAACTGTGGGACCTTATATAGACAGGGTGTGCCTTTCCAAATCATGTCCAATAAATTGCATTTACCACAGGTGGACTCCAATCAAGTTGTAGAAACATCTCTAGGATGATCAATGGAAACAGGATGTGGTTGAGCTCAATTTCGAGTCTCATAGCAAAGGGTCTGAATACTTATGTAAATAAGGTATTTCTTTTTTTATTTTATATTCTTCAAAGTAGCTACCCTTTGCCTTGATGACAGCTTGGCACACTCTAGGCATTTTCTCAACCAGCTTCACCTGGAATGCTTTTCCAACTGTCTTGAAAGAGTTCCCACATATGCTGAGCACTTTTTGGCTGCTTTTCCTTCACTCAAAATCAAATCAAATGTTATTGGTCACATACACGTTTAGCAGATGTTAATACGAGTGTAGCGAAATGCTTGTGCTTCTAGTTCCAACAGTGCAGTAATATCTAACAAGTAATCTAATAATTAACCAACAACTACCTAATACACACAAATCTAAAGGGATGGAATAAGTATATGTACATATAAATATATGGATGAGCGATGGCCGAGCAGCATAGGCAAGGTGCAATAGATGGTATAAAGTACCGTATATACATATGAGATGAGCAATGTAAGATGTTAACATTATTCAAGTGGCATTGTTTAAAGTGACTAGTGATCCATTTATTAAAGTGGCCAGTGATATGAGTCTATTTATTTATTTGTGCATCTGTAAAAGCTTGTCAGTTTTTTTTTAGGTGTCAAGAGAAATTACTTCAGCACTGTTGCGCCTTCTTCACCACACTGTCTGTGTGGGTGGACCATTTCAGTTTGTCTGAGGAACTTAAAAAACTTGCCTCCTTCTCCACTACTGTCCCTTCGATGTGGATAGGGAGGTGCTCCCTCTGCTGTTTCCTGAAGTCCACGATCATCTCCTTTGTTTTGTTGACGTTGAGTGAGAGGTTGTTTTCCTGACACCACACTCCGAGTGCCCTCACCTCCTCCCTGTAGGCTGTCTTGTCGTTGTTGGTAATCAAGCCCACTACTGTTGTGTCATCTGCAATAATTGAGTTGGAGGCGTGACATGGGTGAACAGGGAGTACAGGAGGGGGCTGAGCATGCACCCTTGTGTGGCCCCAGTGTTGAGGGTCAGCAAAGTGGAGATGTTTTTTTTTTTTCGACCTTCACCACCTGGGGCTGCCCGTCAGAAAGTCCAGGACCCAATTGCACAGGGCGGAGTTGAGACGCAGGGCCTCCAGCTTAATGATGAGTTTGGAGGCTACTGTTGAATTCTGAGCTATAGTCAATGAACAGCATTATTACATAGGTATTCCTCTTGTCCAGATGGGATAGGGCAGTGTGCAGTGTGATGGCGATTGCATCGTCTGTGGACCTGTTGGGCGGTATGCAAACTGAAGTGGGTCTAGGGTGGCAGGTAAGGTGGAGGTGATATGATCCTTGACTAGTCTCTCAAAGCACTTCATGATGACAGAAGTGAGTGCTAAGGGCAGTAGTCATTTAGTTTAGTTATCTTTGCCTTCATGGGTACATGAACAATGTTGTCCATCTTGAAGCATGTGGGGACAGCCGACTGGGATAGGGAGCGATTGAATATGTCCGGAAACACACCAGCCAGCCGGTCAGAGCATGGTCTGGGCCAGCTGCCTTGCAAGGGTTAACACGTTTAAATGTCTTACTCATATCGGCCACGGAGAAGGAGAGGGGGGGGGGCAGTCCTTGTTAGTGGGCCGCGACGGTGGCACTGTATTATCCTCAAAGCTGGCAAAGAAGGTGGCAAGTTTGTCTGGAAGCGAGACGTCAGTGTCCATGATGTGCGGTCCAACTACCATCATCTAAAATTCCATGACCATCACAGCCCTAACAGTGGGTGGAGGAAGGGAGCGAGAGAGGAGGAGGAGACGCAGAGAGATGAGAGAGAGGTATGGGAGATAGAGAGAGAGATGGAGAGGGGCAGGGGATAGAATTGGTGGAAGGAGGTTGGTGGAGGAAGGGGATTTGCATTTTCTTTAAGTGCTGACTGAGGTTTCCAGAGTCAGTTCCAGGGCTCCTTGAAGTTTGCCTGTCAGAGGAGGTGGCGAGTAGCAGTTCCCGTGTGGGAAGTGGATCCCTGCTGGACCTGAGAGGGATCTATCCACAAGTGGGACAGAGGTTGGAGGGGTGGAGGAGGGTGGTAGGGTGTGTGTGATCACACATATCCTTAGAGCCAGCTCCTCCAGTGAATGACCATGTAATCATCCCAGATACTGCCACCACTGCTGGGAACAGGGGAACAGCCTCAAACCCATCGGGATGAGAGGAGGGGTGGACCCAAAGAATCAAACTGGACCCAAAGAATCGACTTAGGCTGTTACCCATTAAAAATGCAGTGTTTCTACATTAGGCAACGTGATTAAATCAGAAAAATAGCCAGGGGTGAGGAGCACCAGAGGTATGTGCAGAATAAACACCTGCTGTGATGATTTCATTGAGAGATGGGTAATATTTACATGTGTGTGAGAAGCATGGAGATTTGATCGATTGCAGTAGTTTCTTTACAGGCATCTCTCAAGCGGTGGCATCTCGGCAAGATGGCTGCTCATAAACGTGTTGCTAATGCATCCATGTAGACAGCGAATCTGATGGGGAATATGCTAATTGTCCCATAATAATGCGCCATTACACGGCGGGGGAACAGGTGGGTCAATGGGGGGGCGGGGGGGGGGGGGGGGGGGGGCGAGCGTTTCATGCCATTACACCGGCCGAAATGTGTCATTGGTAGACGTCAACACTCGCTTGACGGGCGTGACATGAACTGACATGAACTCTGTGATGCCAAGACTCCTGACAGGCAGCCAAAGCACGCCAGGCACTGTTGGCTTCCATAAGATAAAGTGAGCTACAGAGATCTGTGCAGCTCCATATTGAGGTGGACTCATTATATTTTAGAACAAGACGATGTCTAAACTTCTCGTGGACGGGATGGAGAGGCAGCAGCCTCAGCAGTGTCCCAAGTGACTCTGCCTGGTTCTGAAGAGAGAAGAAGAGCCTTGATGATATAAATAGAGGATGACTTGGAAGCCTTTGAAACCTCAACTGAAAGGTAGAAAGAAAGAAAAAACATAAATCTCTCACCAGCTAAATGCCCACATGCTGAGGAGAGATATCCTCTCTCGGCTGACATGTTCCAATTGATGTATCAAATTTATTTTGAAAACCTACAGTATCATCTAGATATCAATCTCCCAAAACTTAACAATGTGTCTGGTCTTCTTACTCCTTATTTTGTCAAGACACGATTGAGTCTATCGCTAACCCTGACATTTTAACACCAACCATTATATCCATCTACCTATCATCGTCCTATCAATCTTCCCAAATCAAGAATATGCATGCACACCGGAGTTTGGTTTTCTTAAGACTTCAGTATCAGTTAAGCCAACGATTGATGAAGAGGTTAGCATCTCTAGATGTATTTAAAAGCTGGAACATCTCTTACCTGGTGTCTCCAATGAGCTGCTTTATCTAAGTAAGGACTCAAGGACGTTATCCTGCCCTTGCTGCCTCCACACTCTCCTCTAAAAACAGTATCTATGGCAGGATCCTCTCACAGTGACACATCTCCCATGATCTCTTCCGTTTTAGAACGTCTCAGAGCCAAGCGTTATTGCACCCAGCAGGAGAGAAAGCACTCCCGTTAGCTAACCTACACAGGCATTCAGGCCCTGCAGTGCTGGCTGGTGCCTGTGTCTCTCTCTCTCTCCCCCTTTCGCTCTCCCTCACTATTTTATCTCTCTCTCTCTTGCCCTCTCTCTGTCTTTCTCTCTCTCGCTCACAGCCTCAAGCTAAGATATGGAGGTGCCAGCCACAGAGGCAGGCAGAGTCAACCAGTAGGCGACAGCAGTAACGGCAGCCATACTCCTACTCCCCCGGAGAACGACAGCAAAACAAAACCCTCATTAGGACAAAAGACTGCTAGGTACAAAGCCCCTGGTGGCCGAGGCGGGAAACCTGGAGGGACAGGCAACATCACAGTATAGGTATGGCCAACCAGGAAGACAGCTAGCTAGCTGTAGCATTCATGTGTGTACCATAGTGGTTGGGTATTAAGCTGTGTGGACTGTATTGTCTCACACCGTGTGTAGGGAGTCGTGCCGAAGCCTTGGTGGAGCCTATTCATCAGAGCATCAAAGAAGGACAATAGAGAGAGAGAGAGCAAGCGAGAGAGAGAGAGAGAGAGAGAGAGAGAGAGGAGGAGAGCTAGGAGTACTACACCGTGCACATAGAGCATCACAACCACCGCCACAGTGCACCTCAATAGACATTCATAATCAATTCCCCCAGAGAGCTTTGAGAGGGCAGGAATGAAAAGGCAGTGCACTTACTGCTTGACAGATGATGGGGTATTTGATTCGATTGATGCCTCCGGCAAACACAGTGAAGGTCAGAGCTGTGTGGAAACAGAAGTTGAGGAGCATGTGCCATCCCTTCCGACTGATGCGGATTGTGCTGCCAAAAGAAGAGAAACCCACACCGAATAAGCAGTCAGTCAAATAAATATGAATGGCACAGAATATCAGGGGAATGGATTAAACATGGACGCAGAGGACGTTGAAATTATGAGCGTTTAAAAAAAGAGCCGGTTCATCGTTCAGATCATTTACGAGGATACAAGGGGGGCGAGGTGTAAATCTGGTGAAATGCATTGCATCGTTTGCAAATGAAATGTTGTAAATAATCTACATATCCATTTTGATTCAATGAATGTACCGACTTCAAAGCCCAGCCATGTCATACGATTCATCATTCAGATCAGGGATGAAGAGACAATAGGGGGATGAGAAATAAGGAGATGAAAGTTCAGTCAATTGGGTCCGCTCAATAGTAAAAAAATATATATTAAAACTGATTGATTCCAGTAGACTGAGTCAATTGACATGCAACACAATAGAACCCCATATTGTGAAATAGGAAGTCAACTAGTGTTATGCACCCTTGGACATGCCACTTAACCTATATTGCTACTCCTTGTCCAGCTGTTGGAAAAAACACTAAGGCTATATGGATCAGCCAATCCAGACGCAGTATCCAGGGCAAATAAACTAGATAGAAACAAACAACATAAACAATTATCCTGACATCTATCCAGTATCCTAAATCAGCATTATCCTCATCATGTTCACCAGTGTGATTATAAATCAGGGGGGAAAAGTGTACAGGAAAGAACCTCTGTTGTCTGTGAGAAACAAACAGGCAGAGAGGGAGCGAGAGAGAGACCAGAGAGTGAGATAACAGAGAGAGAGAGAGAGAGAGGCCAGGGAGAGAGAGAATGAGTGAGAATGAGTGAAAACAAGCAAGAACAAGAGCGAGATAGGCAGATAGACAGAGATATATATATATAATATATATATATATAAATAAAAAGTGAGAAGTAATGAGATAACGAATGAGAGGGAGAAAGAGAGAGAAAGCAACAATAACATACGAGGCGTGTCTGAGTGTTATGTGCCAGAGAGGAGAGGAAGAGCTGCTGTTCAGGTGCTGAACTCTACCCAGGAGGCTCCAGGAGAGGCCCATAAATCACTGCAGCCTCTACCTGCCTCCCAGTGTTTTTCATGAGCTTGGCTATGGGCTTTCACAGGTTCAAGTGCATTAACCTGGCACCCCTCCACTTCATCGTTTCCCCGAGAAAGCATGTGGCTAAACTGCCCTGCCGCTTGTTCTCCTTGGCCGAAGGGGAAGGAATGTTCTGAAGGGTGAACTTGGAGTCCGAATGGAATGGGATCTTGATAATAGGCTCACCAGCATCGCTATTCAGTATAAACACTCCCTTTGCTTGAAATACACTAACGTTCTGAAAATCAGTGAAGCGGTGAAATTACTTCTACATGTATGGCAAAACTGACCCCTTACTTGTTCTCCTTGGCCGAGAGGGAGGGAATGTTTTGAAGGGTGAATTTAGCCCCAGTGGAATTAGCCCTTGTGTAAGCTCACCAGCATCACTATTCAGTGATGCTACATTACACACTCCCTTGTCTTGGAATACACGTTATGTCAGAAAGTTAAGTTATTTTCGACATATTTAGGACGTTATTCCGATTTGAGATCTGCCTGCACAACTCAGACTTTCACATAAATCATTCATTGATATCAAAGGGGAGACTGTTGTGCATGGATCTCAATTCCGAATGTGGCCCTTAGAGCATTTCTACTGTAAGGAAGACACGGCTTTGGGGATGGAGGGAGGCAAAGCGGTTGGAGTGTTGTACTCCTGCTGCAGCTGTGAAACGACCACTTGTTTCCTCTGACAACAAGTGTCTCCTGACTGAAATCATAGAGCCACTGACACCATCACTCCTCCCAGACTACAGTTACCATGTGTTTTCATAACCCCTCTATCCCTACAGCCCTTCATCCTGTCAATGTCTCTTTCTCTCTCTTTCTTAGAGTCGCCTCATACTGATGCCAACCGTAAAACGTGTTCATACATCTTCATGCTTCATTACAGTCTATCTATTCATCTGCTTTCCATCAGAACCAAAAGTAGTATAAAAAAATGTATAATTTAATTAATCTGTCATTTCAGAGACATTGAATAACTTTCTTTGGGGGGGAGGTCTTTTATTCTCAGCATAGTGAAAGTATAAAAGGATTGAATGATCGATCACATTAAGTTTCAGTCACTAACTCCATTGTTCGTGATCTAGTGAGTGCCTAACAAAGGGAAAATGAGGCCCCAAAAAAATAACACGCTATCCAGGTTGCCTGGAGACCACACTGGATCATCAGTAGAGGACGACTAGATGAACTGAAAGATAGCACACAGCCCTCAGGGTTCGGAGAGAGGTGACCAGATGTGGCCAGGATCTTATAGACATCAGATTGAGCCATCTCTTTGAGGCAAGCGGCAGTGGGTTACTCATACAGAGACACACACACACAAATCGTCCTCAGATGTCTGAGTCAGACAGACTGCAGAGCTTCATGCAGGCCCACAGCGGCTGACTAACAGCTCAGAAGCATGACGGAGGGAAATAAAAACAAATCCTCAAAAGTAGGAGAGGTGGTGTGTGGCGTGTTATGACGGATACATGACCTGGATGTGTGTGGTTTTTACTAAGCTTAGTTAGTTAACTAACGGTGAGAACTCACTTCAAATCCTCTGAACACAGACCTAAACACACACACACACAGTTTTGAAGGGTTTTTACCTGTGGTGCACGATATAAGTGATGATGGAGGTGAAGAGGCAGAGCAACATGACGGCCGTACAGGCATACACGACCGGGTGCAGAAACTCCCCAGGGTACGGGGGGAAAGACAGCACCTTCTTCAGATCCTACATGAGAAAGAGAGAGAGAGAGAAACATGAATTGTTTAGAAACAATGTACACGACTATGCAATTGGCCTCAATGCTTTGGCATAATCTGCATGACAACAAAGTTATTTGAATTGAATTGAGCGAGAGAAGAGATGAAGAGAGAGAAAGAGAGACAGTTGGGGGAAGTAATGGAGAGGGGAGAGAGAGAGACAAGAGACAAGTTGAGACAAGTTGCCACAAGAAAAGGGCAACCAGTGAAGAACAAACACCATTGTAAATACAACCCATATTTATGTTTATTTATTTTCCCTTTTGTACTTTAACTCGCACATCGTTACAACACTGTATATAGACATAATGACATTCGAAATGTCTTTATTCTTTTGGAACTTCTTTTTGATTGTTTATTTCACTTTTGTTTATTATCTACTTCACTTGCTTAGGCAATGTTAAGTTTCCCATGCCAATAAAGCACCTTGAATTGAATTGAGAGAGAGGGAGAGATAGAGAAAGAGGGAAAGACATCAGGGTCAGACAAAACAGATATGGTATCATATTTCACGTACCATGTAGACAAACAATGTACAAGAAACGGTTCACCCTATATGGATGAAAATACCCTCAAATTCAAGCTGATTAAATTAAAGCCGCAGCTTCATAGTCATTGTATCATTTCAAATCCAAAGCACTGGAGTACAGAGCCAAAACAACAAGCAATGTGTCAACTTTTGGAGCTCACTGAATATGGATAGTGTATAAAGATTTAGTTGGGTATATATGGATTTTTCTAAGCAGGAGGCTACTGGTTTAATCCAATAAGGTATTTGACGAGTCGTTTTGATTGGTTCAGTGAAGATAGTAAGTTGTCCTGTCAAGTGGTACATTTTTGAATATGGTGTAAAGGCTCAGGGGCTAAGAGTCAGAGCTAGTGTCGGTTACCATTATAGCCTCAGTGATGAGGATGGTGATGGTGATATGTCCAATGAGACACTTTGACCCTGAGAACTTGCCCTTCTTTGTCATCGTAACCCCTCTGGGCAGATTAAGGTCCTGTCGTTTACACATTGCCATTACGAAAGGTGAGAATTGCAGTTGTACTTGCAACCAGCCCTCCCTCTTCCTTTTGCCTAGTTCCCTCTCTTTTCCTTTCCCGCTCACACTCTCTCCCCATCTTTCCACATATACATCCTCTAGCTCTCTCTCTTTTGCCCCCTTTTTCTCTCTCCCTCTCTTCAGCTTCCTCTCTATCCCTATTTTCTCTCCCTCTCTTTCCCTGCTCTCCCTCTGCCTCTCTCGGTTCAGGCTCCATTAGACTGACTGGTGATGTTCTGAGTGGTCGTCTCTCCCTGTCACACTGTTACATATCTGTAAGAGATCTAGATCAGCCTCTGGTCACAGCCCTCCATCCCTCCCTTTCCCCTGCTCTTCTCTCCCCTGACTGGGCCTATTAGTGCTCAGCACACAGGGCAGCAGAGGTCACGGGCCCCTACAGGCCCCTGAATAAGCCTGTGGGTGAGCCCAGGGAAAGGATTCCGCATGGCTGGTCAGGGAAGTTGTGATAGAGAAGGACAACTGTGTAGAATAGACTTACAGCCATGAACACACACAGCCCTGGGGGACAGCCCTGTTCACTACCATGTATCTTCTATCTGTAGATACCTCAGCAGCGGTGCCCATTCAGTTCTACTGATGTGATGATCACAGTGCAGCCAAATCAATGGCGCTAGCTTTCGTGTGTCTTGATGGAAGGGATGTGAAAACATCGCTCCAACCCCCCTATCCCATGCAGTTGATGATCACAGTGCAGTCAAATCAATAGAGCTAAGCTAGCTTTCAGATTTCTTGATGGATATGACGTGGGGAAAAAAACATGTTTACCCAACCCTGAAAGAGGAGCAAACCATTCCCAGAGATTGACGCACATACTGTAGTTGTCACGATGATGTGTGTGTTCTAATTGTAACGTGACAGCACAGCAACGCCTCTGTGTGAGCCCTGTAAAGGGCAACATATGCTTCCAGATGTATAGCTCAGATGTAGGAGAGATGCAACTCGATGTTGAAACGTTCTTAATGAGCATCTGCTACTTTAGCAATGTGACATTAAGAGTGAGATTCATTCTGATTATCCATCTCCCCGGGAGTGCTACGTATGTTTTGTTAATTCGGAGAACACATTGACACATTGACTTGATTGTTTGCGTGACATCATTTTTTTGTTTGTGTGTGGGGGGGGGGCATTGTTCATCTAGTAATGAGCATTACGAAATGTATGTAATTCTGTGAGTTGCTTTTCTTTCGGTTGCCCAGACACAGCATGCACAATAGAAATGTACGGTATAACAATCTATTGTGTAATTTTTATTGTAAATAAGAATATAATATTTTTCTTAAAACACTTAAAGTGTAACTGACAGCTTTTTAGCAACATGAAATCTCATTAAAATCTGATCATCTGATCAAAATGGTATTTGTCACATGCGCCGAATACAACAAGTGTAGACTTTACTGTGAAATGCTTACTTACAAGCCCTTAACCAACAGTGTAGTTCAAGAAGAAGAAATATTTACCAAGTAGAATAAAATAGAAAGTAATAATAAAAGTCACACAATAAGAATACCAATAACGAGGCTATATACAGGGGGCACCGGAATCTAGTCAGTGTGCAGGAGTACAGGCTAGTTGAGGTAATCTGTACATGTAAGTGGGGCGAAGTGACTATGCATAGGTAACAAACAAAAGGGGGGGGTGACTGGAGTCTCTGACAATTTTATGGGCTCTTTCCTCTGGACCCCCACGAAGAATGACACTTTTTCTTAAAATGTTCTGACAAGCAAGCACTTAGAAATGGTAATTTTCACATTTTCATAAATTCTTAGAATGATAAATATTAACGCAACATGTAAAGTGTTGGTCCCATGTTTAATGAGCTAAAATAAAAGATCCCAGAAATGTTCCATTTGCACAAAAAGCTATTTCTCTCAAATTTTGTGCACACATTGTGCATTTCTCCTTTGCCAAGATATCAAGAAGCTGATTAAACAGCATGATCAGTACACAGGTGCACCTTGTGCTGGAGACAATAAAAGGCCACTCTAAAATGTGCAGTTTTGTCACACAACACAATGCCACAGATGTCTCAAGTTTTGAGGGAACGTGCAACTGCCATGCTGACTGCAGGAATGTCCACCAGAGCTGTTGCCTGAGAATTTAATGTTCATTTCTCTACTATAAGCAACCTCCAATGTCGTTTTAGAGAATTTTGCATTATGTTCAACCGGCCTCAAAACTGCAGACCACGTGTAACCATGCCAGCATCAGGACCTCACATCTGGCTTCTTCACCTGCAGGATCATCTGAGACCAGCCACCCGGACAACTGATGAAACTGCCTGTAATAAAGCCCTTTTGTGGGGAAAAACTCATTCTGATTGGCAGGCCCTGGCTCCCCAGTGGGTGGGTCTAGTAGGCTATCTGTCCCTATATGCACATCAACAACAACAAGATCATCAACTAATGCTAGCCAGAGCAAGATGAGAGCAAGATGAGCTAAAAATCGAACAAAGGAACATTAGATAAACCCTCTCAAACCTTTCTCGTTGGCTGGCCTTCAAAATTGCACTGATAAACAATGGGGAATAGTAAGTAGCTTGCTCGTCCTTCTGCAGCTTGCCTGCCAATGCATGCTTGTCCAAACCAAGCACCTTAGCTAATTGGCTAAAGTTGGCTAGCTTGCTGGCTAGCTAGCTAGCTAGCTACTTCCAGACACAAATGAGAGAAAACCTCACTCTGACCATTTTACTCGCCCTAGCAGAGCTGGTTAGGCTGTTTATAAGTTATCTAGAGCATTCGTGACTAACTAGTCCTTTTTTGACTACGCTTACTGACACCGATCATATTCAGCAGGTGTTGTGCATTTGTCAATTCATCGGTTATTCTGCTCTCTGGCACACTCAGACGAGAGTGCTCAGAAATCGGAGTAGAGCGCAATAGTGAATTTGCGAACGCGAGAGATATGCTAACTGGATGACAGTCATTCTGAGTTCAGCATAGCTTGCTAGCTAACCAAATGACACCTGCATCTCTAGCTGTGTAGCCACCAAAAATACGTTATGAGGGGAAAAATTCAGTCACTCACCCACTCCTCCAATGACATGACATCCTCTAAGCAGTTAGCTAGCTATAACATTAGGCTTAGTGTTTTTAGCTTGCTACATAAATACATAAGCTAGCCTTCACAGCCTTAGCTACATTTGTCAATTTATGTCCGAAATATTGAGTCATAATATTGAGCAATATTTTTTGGACTACCAAGAAATCTATTGGTCAATTATATTAATCATGCATTGAACTGCATCTACCTATTCTGCCAAAAATGCCTTACTGTACGTCATGGAATGTTGAGTCAAATAGAACCTATTTTAAAAACCTCTTATGAAGTTGATTTTGTAACATGAACTGTTTGTTTCGTTTCTGCAAAGTTGTTAAAATGATTTCAGTTCCACTTTAATAATTGAACATCTTTCTAAACACTTCTAAATTAATGTAAATGATACCATGATTATGGATAGTCCTGAATGAATAATGATGAGTGAGAAAGTTACATATGCACAATTATACAACGGGGGAGGGGGGGGGTCTAAACTTGAATGCTGATGGGTTAAAACCGCATTCCAGCCGGTGTCTATTCCACAAGATACCACTGGCTAAATCTATGACGTTACAATACCTCTTTACTCTGTTCCATCTGACTGTGCAATCCACTGTCTCATCAGCCCAGCCAAGCAATTTATAAATTTGATCTCCGCTATAAAAAGCATCTAGACCTTGTCACATTTCTTTTAGACTAACATTTAGTTTTCAAAAGCGGAGATTTGTATAAACTTTGATGTCTGTCTCTCCAACATTTGCAACATTGTTTCAATATTCAAATTCAATCTCCAGCTGTCCCATAGTAATGAACTTGTCGAGACGAGACAGACAGGCAGCGATTTTCAGCTAGTCGAAATCATGAATTAGCTGGCATCATTTTTATGGATATATATATAAAGAAATGTCATTGAATAAAGGTAAAACGAAAGAAAGTGCAGCTAGTTTGCAGTCTTTCCAGCTTCAGTTTGAAGTGATTGTGTTAGCTGTGCTGTTGACTAGCTCCTCTGAACAACAGTGTCCTGACAAGTGAGCACATTTTCTATGCCAGGCAAAATCGTACCTCATTAGCTCATTGTTCAGGATGTATCCAAATAAATGTCAGTAGAAAACAGCTAAACAAATGCAAATGCAGCTGCTTTGCTGTTATTCTGGCTGCACTTTTTGAGGTGACTGTAAGTTAGCCGTAGTTGGCTAGCTAGCAAGCAATGGATAAGAACCTTGCCAGCGAGTATGGCAAAGGAACATTTAAAACGAACCACTGGGTCACGTCCATAAATACAGAACAACTGGGTTGCATCTCTTGCAACTGAAGGGGTTAAACCAACACATCATACCTTTTAAAGGGTTAATAAATTGTGTTATGATAAACTGTAAGGTCCTGAGACCTCTGTGTGTGTGTGTGTGTGTGTGTGTGTGTGTGTGAACACCTGTTTTGAGTGTTGTGCCCTTCAGACACTATCAGAAGGTGGAAACCGCCTACGTTCATACTCCTCCTGTCTGGGCCCCACCTGGCTATCTGAGGCTCTGAGAATACAACTGGTTTCCTGAGAACACAGGCCTGATAAAAACAGCCACTTGTCAGAAGATGCTTGGACTCGTTCACCTTGTTATGACCCTATACTTGTGATGGAGGGTCAAGTTTCGGTCAAACCCACTTCTGAGCTTTTAATTGCTGACAAGATGGTTGCTGCTGTCAGGGGGAGGTTAGATTTATGAAAATGTTGTTGCCAGGGAAACTCACGCAAGGAGGGCTGGGAGAGGCTATATGAGTTACAGGATGTCTTAGACATTTTGCAGAACCTGAGGAGAGCTATCATATATGTACTCTGTACCAACTTCTGCCTACAATTGTATTACAAAAGGAGAATTTTTAATACTTAAACAAAGAGTATGTGTTTCCTTTCCATTACTAATGTATGTTTGATAACTATATAGAACTGATCAGAAATTGACCAACACAACCGAACCGATAGAACGAATGACCAGCCGACTTGGGTAGCAACCCTACATTTGTATCGGGACTATATAATTAATCAAAAATAACGTTTTTAATGTAAATATGTCAATCATTATTTTAATATGTTTGTAACCCATTGTATAAAAGTGATAATGCCTGAGAAGCCGGTGTTTGGAGGATAAATTGGCACGGGCCAATATATCGTCCAAACACCGGCTTCTCGGGCATTATCACTTAAATATCAACTGCTAACCTCCCCTGTTATTCTAATGGTGAACGCTTAGCATGTCTTGGGGGTATGATATTTGTCTGTAACTATAACATTATTTACGATTCATTCAGGACTATCTGTAATCATGGCAGCATCCACATTAATGTAGAGGGTTTAGAAACATATTATATTCTTATTTGTTTGGTCCCATTCTGAATTTACCACAGGTGTACAGTGTACGGCAAGCAGTTTTGCACTTACACTGGTGGGCCCCGGTGACAATAAATTAATGAAACCGAAAGCTTACAGTGCCTTCAGAAAGTATTCATACGCCTTGACTTCTTCCACATTTTGTTGTGTTACATACTGAATCCAAAATTGATTAAATCAACTTTTTTTCTCACTCATCAACACACAATTAAGTGATAATGCCCGAGAAGCCGGCTTCAAAGACATTATCACTTTTATACAATCGGTTAAACAACATATACATTAAACAACATTCATTACATATTTCAACTAAAAACGTTATTTTGATGAATTTAGTCATACTACTTCATCCTTCCACAAGATATAGTCCCGACACAAATCTAGGGTTGCTACTCAAGCCGGCTGGTCGTTCATTCTATTGGTTCGGTTGCTAGAGATGTAACCCAGTCGTTCAGTGTTTTTGTTCGGTATCTATGGATGCGACCCAGTTGTTCGTTCTAAATGTTCCATTGTCATACTGGCTGGAAATGTTCTTATCCCTTTCTTGCTAGCTAGCCAACTACGGCTAACTTATAGTCATGTCAAAAAACAAAGCTAGAATAAGAGCAAAATAGCCACGTTTGCATTTGTTTAAGCTGTTTTCTACTGACATTTATTTGGATACATCGATAACAATGAGCTAATGAGGTACGATTTTGCCTGGCATATAAAATGTGCTCACTTGTCAGGACACTGTTGTTCAGAGGAGCTAGCCAACAACATTGCTAACACAATCACTTCAAACTGAAGCTGGAAAGACTGCAAACTAGCTGCACTTTCTTTCTTTTTTCAATGACATTTCTTTGTATATATCCATAAAAATGATGCCAGCTGATTCATGATTTTGACTGGCTGAGAAACACTGCCTACCTGTCTGTCACTTCCCGACAAGTTCATTACTATGGGACAGCTGGAGATTGAATTTGAATATTGATACAATGTTGCAAATGTTGGAGAGACAGACAGCAAGGTTTATACAAATCTCCACTGTTGAAAACTAAATGTTAGTCTAAAAGAAATGCGAGATAATGTCTAGATGCTTTTTATAGCGGAGATCAAGTTTATAAATTGCTTGGTTGGGCTGATGAGACAGTGGATTGTGCAGTCAGATTGTAACGTCATAGATTTAGCCGGTGGTAACTTGTGGAATAGATACCGGCTGCAATGTGGTTTTAACCAATCAGCATTCAAGATTAGATCCACCCGTTGTATAATAAACCATAATGACAAGTGAAAGTGAGAACATGTTTTTTGAAATGTTTGCAAATTTATTGAAAATGAAATGCAGAAAACTAATTTCAGTAAGTATTCACACCCCTTACATGTTAGAATCACCTTTAGGAGCAATTACAGTTGTGAGTTTTTCTGGGTAAGTCTCTAAGAGCTTTGCACATTATTTTATTTTTTTAATTCTTCAAGCTTTGTCAAGTTGGTTGTTGATCATTGGTAGACAGCCATTTTCAAGTCTTGTCATAGATTTTCATGCTGATTTAAGTCAAAACTGTAACTCGGACACTCAGGAACATTCAATGTCGTCTTGGTAAGCAACTCCAGTGTATATTTGTTTTATGTTATTGTCCTGCTGAAAGGTGAATATATCTTTCAGTGTCCATTGGAAAACAGACTGAACCAGATTTTACTCTAGGATTTTGCCTGATTTTGTCTGTGCAAAATTGCCTTTTCCATTTCTTTTAATTTAAAAAAATGACTTGGTCCTCGCCAATGACAAGCTACCCATAACATGATGCAGCCACCACCATGGTTGAAAATATGGAGTGGTATTCAATGATGTGTTGTGTCGGATTAGCCCCCAAGATAGCACTTTGTATTCTGCACCTAAAGTTATTTTTGTTACCACACTTTGCAAGGCATTGTCTTTATGGTTGAATCTGTATTTGAAATGTACTGCTCAACTGCAGGACCTTACAGATAATTGTATGTGTGGGGTACAATGATGAGGTAGTCATTCAAAAAACACTACTATTGCACAGAGTGAGTCTATGAATCTTATTTATATTTAACCTTTATTTTATCAGGGAGTCATACTGAGACAATGGTCTCTTTTTTCAGATGAGTCCTGAATTACATAAAACTGAAAATACATACATCAAAAGGTAAATACAAAATCCAAGCAGAAAGAAAAACATTGTATATATGATGTCGCCAAAATCTAGGACCAATAGAAACATCAACTGAATAATCTGCTTTCTACTATTTAGCGAAAGGCAGGATCTATTTCTACAGAAGAAGCCCATTTTTAGTCTCAGCTTCTTAACGAACTCAACAATATTATTTTTAAAAGACAGCTTTTCATCTATCCAGATGACCAGATATATGTAAGCACGGACACAATCAATATGAATACCATCCAAAGTACATATGCTTAAAGCAGACATATTTTTATGCACTATAGAGAACAACATATACTTAGTTTTACCTGCATTCAGTACTAATTTAAGGTCAATAAAGTTTTTCTGTAATACAATGAAGATAGACTGTAATTCAGATAGAGCCTGGTCGACTGTGGGGGCAATAGCATACACAACAGTATCGTCATCTTAATTTATAAGTCGATATTGTTAATGTAAACAGTAAAAAGTACAGGACCCAGAATCAACCCCGGCGGGACACCTTTTGTAATATCCAGGAAACCTGATTTAACATCATAAGTAGAAATACAAAGAGTTCTATCTTTCAAGTAATTTCTTAACCAGTTACATGCAGCCTGGTCTAGGACAATTGAGGAAAGCCTCTGAATTAGCAGAGTAATCAACAGTATTGAAAGCCTTTGACAGGTCAACGAAGAGGGCAGCACAATGTTGCCTTTTATCAATACAGTTAACCACATCATTTAGAACTAGGGATGCAGCAGAGACAGGGCCGTGACCAGGTCCAAAACCCATGATGTACATTTAGAACACATTTCAATGATAAGAAATATCTTCGCTGAGAATTAATCAAAGATTCTAATATTTTAGCTAGGCAAGAAAGTTTAGAAATAGGCAGATAATTATATACACTACCGTTCAAAAGTTTGGTGTCACGTAGAAATGTCCTTGTTTTTGAGTTGCAAAGAAAAGTTGCAAAGAAAAAGCCATATCTCAGACTGGCCAATAAGGAGAAAAAAAATTAAGATGGGCAAAAGAACACTGGACAGAGGAACTCTGCCTAGAAGGCCAGCATCCTGGAGTCGCCTCTTCACTGTTGAAGTTGAGACTGGTGTTTTGCGGGTACTATTTAATGAAACTGCCAGTTGAGAACTTGTGAGGCATCTCTTTCTCAAACTAGACACTAATGCACTTGTCCTCTTGCTCAGTTGTGCACAGGGGCATCCCACTCCTCTTTCTATTCTGGTTAGAGACAGTTTGCGCTGTTCTGTGAACGGAGTAGTACACAGCGTTGTATGAGATCTTCAGCTTCTTGGCAATTTCTCGCATGGAATAGCCTTCATTTCTCAGAACAAGAATAGATGTTTCTGGCCATTTTGAGCCTGTAATCGAACCCACAAATGCTGATGCTCCAGATACTCAACTAGACTAAATAAGGCCAGTTTTATTGCTTCCTCAATCAGAACAACAGTTTTCAGCTGTGCTAACATAATTGCAAAAGGGTTTTCTAATGATCAATTAGCCTTTTAAAATTATAAACTTGGATTAGCTAACACAACGTGCCATTGGAACACAGGAGTGATGGTTGCTGATAATGGGCCTCTGTACACCTATGTAGATATTCCATGAAAAAATCTGCCATTTCGAGCTACTATAGTCATTAACAACATTAACAATGTCTACACTGTATTTCTGATCAATTTTATGTTATTTCAATGGACAAAAATTTTGCTTTTCTTTCAAAAACAAGGACATTTCTAAGTGACCCCAAACTTTTGAACGGTAGTGTAGGTCACACGGGTCACCACCTTTGTAAAGGGAGAGTACATGGGCCCTCTTCCAAACCTTGGGGATAGTACCATATATAATCATCAGGTTAAAATATGGGTTAATGATTCAGCAATCAGTGGGGCAGAGAGCTGCAGCAAAAATGGTATCAAGCATATCAGCTCAGTGATTTCTTTTTACATACATCTTAAGCACACCATCTAGCACATCACAGAGTAAATTGTTGAAATGCAAACAAAGATTCACTAGAAGTTGACAGGATAACCATCGAGTCAGCTAGAGGCTGGCAGAGGGACGAGCAGTCGATTGACTGACCAGGGTCAACAACACCACCGTTTCTCTGAAATGAAAAGCCTGCAGAGATCAAAGTATGATTCAAAGCATCACGTATCCCATTCATCTAAGTTATAATGCCAGAGTCAGATAGAACTTGCTTAGGCAGGGAAGAAGAAGAATTTGTACACTTCAGTGCATTTACAGTTTTCCCAAATGTTGAAGTACCACCAGCAGAGATAGAGCTTAAAAAGTAGCTTGATTTAGCTTTCTTAGTCGAGATAGTACATCTGTTTCTCAATTGTCTGAAAGATTGACAGTCCACTACAGAGTCAGTTTTCCTTGCTTTGGCCCAGGCCTGATTTCTCCTCTGAATGAGCTCAGAGAATTCTGAAGAAAACCAAGGGTTCGATCCATCTTTGACTCTGAATTGTTTAAAAGGGTGTGTTTATCTGCCAGAGGAATAAATATGGAGAGATTTTCAGAGTAGAACATGTCATGTAAAAATCCTGGAGCGTAAAACATTTTAAAATGTATCTTCTTAATTAAACAAGGATTAGTATTTTGCTGTTTCGTATTTCTAATACATACTATGTGTCACGTCCTGGCCAGTATAAGGTTAATTGTTTTGTAGTTTGGTCAGGGCGTGGCAGAGGGTATTTGTTTTATGTGGTTCAGGGTGGTGTGTTTTTGTAAAAAGGGTGTTTGATTAGTAATTCCGGGTGTTGGTTTATGTTAGGTATTTCTATGTAGAGTCTAGTGAGTGTATGTCTATGTTAGGTTAATTGGGGTTGGGACTCTCAGTTGAAGGCAGGTGTTGTCTATCTGCCTTTGATTGAGAGTCCCATATAGTAGGGTGTGTTTGTGTTTGGATTTTGTGGGTGATTGTTCTGTGTGTAAGCCTTATGCTTTGCCAGACTGTTTTGTCGATCGTTATTTCTGTTTTGTTATTTTTGTACGTTCATTTTGTAGCTAATAAAAGTCGAAATGAGCATACACATACCTGCTGCGTTTTGGTCCTCCTTCACCGACGACAACCGTGACAGAATCACCCACCACTCAAGGACCAAGCAGCAGAGGAAGGAGCAGACGGCGTTCGAGTTGGACTGGCGGGAGAAGTGGACTTGGGAGGAAGTTCTGGACGGGGCCGGACCTTGGCACCAGGCTGGGGAGTATCGCCGCCCGCAGTGGGAAATTGAGGCAGCCAAGGCAGAGAGGCGGTGGTACGAGGCCAGAGACGCGCTGAGGGAGAAGCACGAGAGGCACCCCCAAGAATTTTTTTGGGGGGGGCACACGGGTAGTTTGGCTAGGCGAAGGAAGAGCCGGAAGCCAGCTACCCGTGGTTATATGGAGGAGCGTATGGGGTGGAGAGCGCTATGTTTCGCTGAGAAGCGCACTCTCTCACCCATACGCACGCACAGTCCGGTGCGAGTTATTCCAGCCCCTCGCAGGTGCCGTGCTAGAGCGGGCATCCAGCCTGGTAGGAGGAGGCCTGCGCAGCGCATTTGGTCGCCGGTACGCCTCCGAGGACCAGGCTACCCAACTCCCGCTCTACGCACAGCTACCATCAGGCCCCTGCACAGCCCAGTCTGCCCTGTACGAGCACTCCGCTCGTGCAGGGCTACAAGTTCCATCCAGCCAAGGCGGGTTGTGCAGGAGGTAAGATCTAGACCGGCTGTGCGCCTCCATAGCCCTGGGTTTCCAGCTCCTGTCTCTCGTGCGGACCCGGAAGTGCGTCAACCCAGTCCGACTCGTCCTGTTCCCGCTCCCCGCACTAGCCTGCAAGTGCGTAAACCCAGCCTCACCAGTCAACAGTCGTCAGAGCTGCCCACCAGTCAACAGTCGTCGGAGCTGCCCGCCAGTCAACAGTCGTCGGAGCTGCCCGCCAGTCAACAGTCGTCGGAGCTGCCCGCCAGTCAACAGTCGTCGGAGCTGCCCGCCAGTCAACAGTCGTCGGAGCTGCCCGCTAGTCAACAGTCGTCGGAGCTGCCCGCCAGTCAACAGTCGTCGGAGCTGCCCGCCAGTCAACAGTCGTCGGAGCTGCCCGCCAGTCAACAGTCGCCGGAGTGGTCAGACTGCGCTGAACTGCCGGAGTGGTCAGACTGCGCTGAACTGCCGGAGTGGCCAGACTGCGCTGAACTGCCGGAGTGGCCAGACTGCGCTGAACTGCCGGAGTGGCCAGACTGCGCTGAACTGCCGGAGTGGCCAGACTGCGCTGAACTGCCGGAGTGGCCAGACTGCGCTGAACTGCCGGAGTGGCCAGACTGCGCTGAACTGCCGGAGTGGCCAGACTGCGCTGAACTGCCGCAGTGGCCAGACTGCCCTGAACTGCCGCAGTGGCCAGACTGCCCTGAACTGCCGCAGTGGCCAGACTGCCCTGAACTGCCGCAGTGGCCAGACTGCCCTGAACTGCCGCAGTGGCCAGACTGCCCTGAACTGCCGCAGTGGCCAGACTGCCCCGAGTGCCCAGACTGCCCCGAGTGCCCAGACTGCCCAGACTGCCCAGACTGCCCAGACTGCCCAGACTGCCCAGACTGCCCAGACTGCCCAGACTGCCCAGACTGCCCCGAGTGCCCAGACTGCCCAGACTGTCCCGAGCGGCCAGACTGCCCAGACTGTCCCGAGCGGCCAGACTGCCCGGACTGTCCCGAGCCGCCAGACTGCCCGGACTGTCCCGAGCCGCCAGACTGCCCGGACTGTCCCGAGCCGCCAGACTGCCCGGACTGTCCCGAGCCGCCAGACTGCCCAGACTGTCCCGAGCCGCCAGACTGCCCAGACTGTCCCGAGCCGCCAGACTGCCCAGACTGTCCCGAGCCGCCAGACTGCCCAGACTGTCCCGAGCCGCCAGACTGCCCAGACTGTCCCGAGCCGCCAGACTGCCCAGACAGCCTGGAACGGCCTGAGCCGGAGCCACCTCCAGAAATAGGTGGGTTGGGGAGGGGGGGTGTAGCACAGTGCCGTCGTTGACGGCAGCCACCCTCCCTTCCCTCCCTTTAGAAAAGGGGAATTTTTCTTTTTGTGTTGCTTGGGGTTATTTTTTGTTAAGGTGCTTCCGGGGTAGCACCTTTAAGGGGGGGGTACTGTCACGTCCTGGCCAGTATAAGGTTAATTGTTTTGTAGTTTGGTCAGGGCGTGGCAGAGGGTATTTGTTTTATGTGGTTCAGGGTGGTGTGTTTTTGTAAAAAGGGTGTTTGATTAGTAATTCCGGGTGTTGGTTTATGTTAGGTATTTCTATGTAGAGTCTAGTGAGTGTATGTCTATGTTAGGTTAATTGGGGTTGGGACTCTCAGTTGAAGGCAGGTGTTGTCTATCTGCCTTTGATTGAGAGTCCCATATAGTAGGGTGTGTTTGTGTTTGGATTTTGTGGGTGATTGTTCTGTGTGTAAGCCTTATGCTTTGCCAGACTGTTTTGTCGATCGTTATTTCTGTTTTGTTATTTTTGTACGTTCATTTTGTAGCTAATAAAAGTCGAAATGAGCATACACATACCTGCTGCGTTTTGGTCCTCCTTCACCGACGACAACCGTGACACTATGGACAATGATCACTGAAATGATATGCAAATACTCCACTAGACAAATATTTATGGGGTTATTAGTAAGAATTAAATCAATCAAGTAAATCAATCAACAGGGTTTTTCACATTTATTTATTTTATTTCACCTTTATTTAACCAGGTAGGCTAGTTGAGAACAAGTTCTAATTTACAACTGCGACCTGGCCAAGACGAAGCAAAGCAGTGCGACACAAACAACAACACTGAGTTACACATGGAATAAACAAACATACAGTCAATAACACAATAGAAAAAGTCTATATACAGTGTGTGCAAATGAGGTAAGATAAGGGAGGTAAGTCAATAAATAGGCCATAGTGGCGAAATAATTACAATTTAGCAATTAAACACTGGAGTGATAGATGTGCAGAAGATGATTGTGCAAGTAGAGATACTGGGGTGCAAAGGAGCAACAAAAAAAATAACAGTATGGGGATGAGGTAGTTGGATGGGCTATTTACAGATGGGCTATGTACAGGTGCAGTGATCTGTGAACTGCTCTGACAGCTGGTGCTTAAAGTTAGTGAGGGAGATATGGGTCTCCAGTTTCAGTGATTTTTGCAATTCGTTCCAGTCATTGGCAGCAGAGAACTGAAAGGAAAAGCGGCCAAAGTAGGAATTGGCTTTGGGGGTGACCAGTGAAATATACCTGCTGGAGCGCGTGCTACGGGTGGGTGCTGCTATGGTGACCAGTGAGCTGAGATAAGGCGGGGCTTTACCTAGCAAAGACTTATAGATGACCTGGAGCCAGTGGGTTTGGCGACGAATATGAAGCGAGGGTCAGCCAACGAGAGCATACAGGTCGCAGTGGTAGGTAGTATATGGGGCTTTGGTGACAAAACGGATGGCACTGTGATAGACTGCATCCAATTTGCTGAGTAGAGTGTTTGAGGCTATTTTGTAAATGACATCGCCGAAGTCAAGGATCGGCAGGATAGTCAGTTTTACGAGGGTATGTTTGGCAGCATGAGTGAAGGATGCTTTGTTGCGAAATAGGAACACGATTCTAGATTACATTTTGGATTGGAGATGCTTAATGTGAGTCTGGAAGGAGAGTTTACAGTTTAACCAGACGCCTAGGTATTTGTAGTTGTCCACATATTCTAAGTCAGAACCGTCCAGAGTAGTGATGCTGGACGGGCGGGCAGGTGCGGGCAGCGATCGGTTGAAGAGCATGCATTTAGTTTTACTTGTGTTTAAGAGCAGTTGGAGGTCACGTTAGGAGAGTTGTATGGCATTGAAGCTCGTCTGGAGGTTTGTTAACACTGTGTCCAAAGAAGGGCCAGAAGTATGCAGAATGGTGTCGTCTGCATAGAGGTGGATCAGAGAATCACCAGCAGCAAGAGCGACATCATTGATGTATACAGAGAAAAGAGTCGGCTCGAGAATTGAACCCTGTGGCACCCCCATAGAGACTGCCAGAGGTCCGGACAACAGGCCCTCCGATTTGACACATTGAACTATGTCTGAGAAGTAGTTGGTGAACCAGGCGAGACAGTCGTTATCCGTGTGGGTTTTGAGATCAATCCAGATTCAAACCCCCTAAAATGACCAACTCCCATGACATAAAAGGTGTTGAACACTCATATATAGCACCAGTAGCATCCGCCACGGCAGCAGGAAGGCAGTAAATCCCAGCAAAAAATATATGTGTATTCTGGTTTATGGACATCTTCAACCAGGAGCTCAAAACTCTTGGGAACAGAAATATTTAATGCCATGAAATTCGGATGCCATGAAATTGGGATGCCATGAAATTCGATTTTACATATATTGGCACCGCTTTCTGTAATCTGTCACATCTAAATACGTAATAATAATTTACTTTGATGTCTTTATCAGAGACAGAACCATGTTTCCGGGAGAACCAGAATGTCAGAACACAAGTCCTGTACCCAAAAGTAAATTGTGTCCATTTTTTGAATCATACTTCGCACATTTAGGTGCATTAGTCCAAGGTTCTGTTGCAGGGTTGGGGCTGTCATGGGGAGTAGGGGCATTCCAGTCCTGTCCTGGGGATGGGAGTAGGGAGGGTAACCAAAACAAGACGTGGAGGGAGGTTGTGGGGGAATTGAGGAGAGTGGTGTGGAGGGCAATGTGGCTGGCGAAGCTCCAAACTCTCAGCATATGTAGGCTGATGATGTGAATGGTACATGGTGTGGACTGCACCCTCTACAGTGTTTTGCCAGACCCTAAGGAAGTGGTCGAGCTGGGCTGAGTTGATGGGGCCTCTTTTACTGCGTACGGCTTGGGCATAGCACAGTGTATCTGCATGCAGTTCCTGGGAGAGAAGTGGTGGAGCTGTACTGAGGTGGGCCGGGTCTGGTAGCATGGGCGGGAGGGTTTAGGGGGAATTGAAGAGGGTGGTGTGTGGAGGGGGGGGGGGGCAGTGTTCCTGGCTGTTCTCCAGTCTCTGTGAAGGGACAACAGATGCAGGTCTAAAGGAGAGTCTGATTTGTGGGTTCCGATTCAACTGTTGGCTTGGTCCTGGGTTTTTGGGGTAATATTTGTAGAGTGGATGGTGGTGGCTGAGAAATTCCTGCCTTTGCTCATGTAGCTCCTGCAGGTCCTGCATGTGGCTGGTGTTGACTGTGCTGGACAGTTCCTCTCTAAGTCTGCAAACTTAAACATTTTTCATTGCACACTGCAGCTCCCAGATCTCATCCCTATGCTGACGCATCAGGCTGATTATCTCCTCTGTAAGATGCTGTGGTACTGCAGGTGTCACGTGTGAGAGGCATGCTCAGGGCTGTGTCTGCTGCAGGCGAAGGAGGGAGAGGGACGCTGGGGACTACATACTGGGGCACAGAGGGAGTAGAGGCTGTTGTAGGTAGTGGACAGCAACAATAGGTTTTATTTGGTTGAAGTAGCAAACAAATTGATCCAGACTGGCCTCCGAACCTTGAATCATCACAGTGCAGTTATTAAAAATAATAAATAAAAAATAATAGAAAAAAAATAAAATGCATGAAATGAAATGTATGCATTCACTACTGTAAGTCGCTCTGGATAAGAGCGTCTGCTAGATGACTAAAATGTAAAATGTAATTAAAAATATTAATGCTATATTTGCGGGTTGCCTCATTATTTTGTTTTCTGACATTTGAAGTTCATTGTTGGTCTTGTGGAGAGCTGTGTGCCAAGCATTAGGATCATCCATGTAGAACAGAAGGTCTCCTTTAATTTCCTTGTTCGCTTTTAGGATGAAGTCTGCCCTCAGAGTCTCTGGGGATTCTCTTAGTAACTTAAAAAAAATCGAAACATTTTCAGGATGTGAAATGATTTTCTTGCACATGATTTTATTATGTGACTTGTTAAGCAAATGTTTACTCCTGGACTTATTTAGGCTTGCCATAACAAAGGAGTTGAATACTTATTGACTCATGACATTTCAGCTTTTCATATATGGCAGCGGTAGAGTGGAACAAACTCCTGTGATTAAAGCCGTTTCTGCCAGTCATAGGTTCAAACACTCCTGCAGGGCTGTGCTAGTGGAGTGATTTGCTAGATGTGTATATTTTCCTTTTTGTATATATAGCTGTTATATATATATATATATATATATATATATATATATATATATATATATATATGGCAAGGGACCTTGGCAAAGTCTCATCTCACTCAACAAATAGCTGCAGATGACCCTATATACATATATACACTGCTCAAAAAAATTAAGGGAACACTTAAACAACACAACGTAACTCCAAGTCATTCACACTTCTGTGAAATCAAACTGTCCACTTAGGAAGCAACACTGATTGACAATACATTTCACATGCTGTTGTGCAAATGGAATAGACAACAGGTGGAAATTATAGGCAATTAGCAAGACTCCCCTAATAAAGGAGTGGTTCTGCAGGTGGGGACCACAGACCACTTCTCAGTTCCTATGCTTCCTGGCTGATGGTTTGGTCACTTTTGAATGCTGGCGGTGCTTTCACTCTAGTGGTAGCATGAGACGGAGTCTACAACCCACACAAGTGGCTCAGGTAGTGCAGCTCATCCAGGATGGCACATCAATGCGAGCTGTGGCAAGAAGGTTTGCTGTGTCTGTCAGCGTAGTGTCCAGAGCATGGAGGCGCTACCAGGAGACAGGCCAGTACATCAGGAGATGTGGAGGAGGCCGTAGGAGGGCAACAACCCAGCAGCAGGACCGCTACCTCCGCCTTTGTGCAAGGAGGAGCAGGAGGAGCACTGCCAGAGCCCTGCAAAATGACCTCCAGCAGGCCACAAATGTGCATGTGTCTGCTCAAACGGTCAGAAACAGACTCCATGAGGGTGGTATGAGGGCCTGACGTCCACAGGTGGGGGTTGTGCTTACAGCCCAAAACCATGCAGGACTTTTGGCATTTGCCAGAGAACACCAAGATTGGCAAATTCGCCACTGGCGCCCTGTGCTCTTCACAGATGAAAGCAGGTTCACACTGAGCACGTGACAGACGTGACAGAGTCTAGAGACGCCATGGAGAACGTTCTGCTGCATGCAACATCCTCCAGCATGATCCGTTTGGCGGTGGGTCAGTCATGGTTTGGGGTGGCATTTCTTTGGGGGGCCGCACAGCCCTCCATGTGCTCGCCAGAGGTAGCCTGACTGCCATTAGGTACCGAGATGAGATCCTCAGACCCCTTGTGAGACCATATGCTGGTGCGGTTGGCCCTGGGTTCCTCCTAATGCAAGACAATGCTAGACCTCATGTGGCTGGACTGTGTCAGCAGTTCCTGCAAGAGGAAGGTATTGATGCTATGGACTGGCCCGCCCGTTCCCCAGACCTGAATCCAATTGAGCACATCTGGGACATCATGTCTCGCTCCATCCACCAACGCCACGTTGCACTACAGACTGTCTAGGAGTTGGCGGATGCTTTAGTCCAGGTCTGGGAGGAGATCCCTCAGGAGACCATCCGCCACCTCATCAGGAGCATGCCCAGGCGTTGTAGGGAGGTCATACAGGCACGCGGAGGCCACACACACTACTGTGCCACATTTGGACTTGTTTTAAGGACATTACATCAAAGTTGGATCAGCCTGTAGTGTGGTTTTCCACTTTAATTTTGAGTGTGACTCCAAATCCAGACCTCCATGGGTTGATAAATTGGATTTACATTGATTACTTTTGTGTGATTTTGTTGTCAGCACATTCAACTATGTAAAGAAAAAAGTATTTAATAAGATTATTTCTTTCATTCAGATCTAGGATGTGTTGTTTAAGTGTTCCCTTTATTTTTTGAGCAATATATATATATATATATATATATTGCTCAAAAAATAAAGGGAACATATATATATATATATATATAAATAAATAAAAGTGCCCATGTCACTTGTTATGCCCTGCTGCCCTTGCCTAAAAAGAGGACCACAATGGAAACAAGTCTGACTTTGTGTTCAGATCCTCAACATATTTGGTATATGTATCTGTTACCGGGGGGTGTACAATTTGTATGTATTTTAAATGGTCAAGCAAAATAAAATCAAGGGAGATGAAAAAGAGAGACCAAAGCATGGAGGAGTGGGGGTGGACGGAGATGTCGCTTTCACCAGACCGATGCTACCGGAGGAAAAAATGGTGAAGCAAGCTGCATGGTGCCTGACTGCCTGCCCTGAACAAATAGTTTGTAGTGTTGCCAGTCCCAGTGTTTATACTCTAGGGGAGATGCTAGGAGAGACAGACAGACACAAACCCTGCCTCTAATACTGAGTACAGGGAAACAAAGACTGCTGGGTGATTGATGCCAAATACTAACAGACTGTGTCTGGCATCAACATGATCTCACAACCAATTGCTCCCATTGCATATTCTCTCAATTGCAAAACATCCTTTCATCATTATCATCGCTGGTGTTGTCTCTAGTAGCATAACATACACATCATGCAATATCCAATCATCATACTTTGCCTGTAGGGACATTAAAACAAGCCAGTATATCCCTATTTGTTTATATAGCAGTGATAATGAGTGATTATTGCAATACTTTTTAGCACGAGGCTCTGAACAATTCCCATTCCTCTCATATTCTTCCCAACCCAGCCCTACTCTCAGCGTCAGATAAGGACAGCAGCCAGCCAGCCTCCAACATGATACCTCCATCCAGACCGCTCATCATTATTACAATCTTATTACATCACAGTGAGCGCTGCCTGGCTGCCTGTGTGGACTTTATTACTGCGTTTAGCGGTGCCATGACAGCACAATTCATTACAGACTGAGCCGCAATATTACTGTGCCCAAACTGGCTGAGCCTATTCTGGATTAGCTGCCATACTCCGTCTAAACACGCCCCATTGTCCCTCTCCCCTCTGCAGCCAAACAGCCTCTTTATCCCGTGTCTGTGTTGTTGCTACACGTTTAATCCACACGGCACACGTTCTACCCCAACAGCCTCAAAATCAGATTACTAGTGTCAATTAAACCTGGCCCAATCCAATCCATAATCTCAGAAGATCCCAGTTACATTGAGAGATTACGAGTCGGTTGGGTCTGGGAGGTGCTGTGCTATGATGTTGCTGGAATCACTCACCTCTGTATACCAATATTTATTTTTATAAAGATTTAGGGATTATGATCAAATTGTCAAATTGTAGCGCATGCGCTCAATAGCTCTTCCTTGCTCTCTCTCCCTCACATGCATACGACAGAGATACAGAGGCTCACACACACACACACACACACACACACACACACACACACACACACACACACACACACACACACACACACACACACACACATTAAAATCCCTTGGTGGACTGCCTGAGGGCTCCTGACTCCATCCAGCACCATGCTTTATCATCCTTGAGCTGCCGTGCTGGAACCAAACTGGAGTGTACAAATCAAACCCATCTACAGCCACCCAATAACACTCGGGGGAGCAGGCTAGTCAAACTCCCTAGACATGCAACATTCATTAACCCCTGTAGGTCTAAGCCTTTAGATTGCAATATCTACTAAGCTAACATATGGAATTGTTTAAAGATGGTCATGAAGTTGATAATTTATTCATTTGATATAGAATTTTAGGACCCCTGTAGGTATAAAAAAATATATATCAAAAAATAAATGATGAAACATTGAATTTGGGCTTTACTGCTATTACCCATAGAAACACATTGAATAACACATTTGTTAACACAAAAAATGAATCATAAGGAGTAAGGTTTTGAAGTGTCTGTCCTATATCTGAGAGATATAAGAAACATTTTGACCTATGTTTGGTCACATTATTTGTGGCACATTTTACCCCTATGCACATTTTTACAGCCCGGTCCTTGTCCGGATCCTCTCGTGTAGAAAAAAGGGAAACTATATCGGCCGAAAGAGGAGATTGAGCTGCAGCCATTCCAATAAACGGTGAGTCTCAAGCATAAACACACAGGGAGCTATTAAATATGTGACCCATTCAGGAAACTAGGCGTATGTCGCAAGTCACAAGTCACGACTTCACAGGATAGCCTTTTGAACTTACATATGTTTTTAATCAAAATGCGTTTTTTTGGCAGAAATGCCTTCTCGAACATGTGAACTTTCATGTGCCTTAATATCAAACGTGTATGTAATCTATAAATACGAATACAATTCTTAAATTACGAGCCTAGTTGGTTTAGCAGTGAAAGACAGCAACCTTCCCGCTAGCCATGATTGGCTGAGATAATGAGTGGGCTGGACATGCCGAGAGATGACTTTGGATTGGTCTGTGGCGTTGCAACTTGTGTCTATAAAATGAGCTGCTCGTAATGCCTACATAGTTCTTTCTACAGCAGTTTTTTTCAAAAATATATCACTTTAGCCATGGAGAACTGCAAATATGTTGCTACTTCTCTCAATAACATTGCTGCCCTGAATTTATCAGGCGCTATCGACAAAGGTCAGTGGGATAAAGTTGTGATGATGGACTACTTTGTGGACGACGATCGTGCCATGCAGTGCTGACTGGAACACAACCGGTCAAACAAGCTATGCAAACTAAACGGCAACAACACAGTATGTCTTATAAAAGGGGTTGCAGTCTGCCGTGAAGCTTTCATCCATGTATACAGGTAAGAATCTAGCTACAGATTCAGATATTATGCGTTTCTAATTTTGTCAAAGTTGTTTTAATTGTTAGCTAAAGCTTGCTGTTAGCTAGTCAGCTGGGGTTCGATGGCTGGCTTGCTAACTAACAATTAACTTTAGCTTGCTATGACAATCGGTTTATATTGCTAGTAACCTTACTCTATGGATTGGGATTATATTTCATATTTTAGCTAGTTGACGTGACAAGTCTAAACAAAAGACCAAGTTAAAACTTGCTGTTAGCTAGCTAACGTCAGCTGAGGTTAGGTGGCTGGCTAGCTAACACTAACTTGTGTATGAATTGTGTGTAACGTTAGTTCTCAGAATGCCATTTCACATTGCTAGTTATAGCCTAATGTTAGCTAGCTAACATTGAACCTATTGGTTAACTTTAACTAGCTATGACAATCGGTTTGTATTGCTTGTTAAAGCTTGCTGTTAGCTAGACAGCTGACATTAGATGGCTGGCTAGCTACAGTAGCTAACATTCCCTGTATGAACTGTGTGTAGTGATATCTCAGAATGCCATTTCACATCTATTGTATAATAATGCTAAAATATTTGTATCTGGAATTTCTCTTTCAGCATCAATCAGAACACGCCTGACTCTAATCCACAAGTCATACAGTCATCAAAAAGAGAGCTGGTGCAAGCAAAGGCATCAGCTACATGGGAGAACACGTGTGGACCTGACTTGTGATAACTGCAGTGGCCAAAACAAGAACACGTTTGTGCTCTGGTATGCACAAGCTCCACCACAATCTGGACCTTCACTTCCTGATCACAAGTTTGCCTGACTGGTGCTTTGGCCTCACTTTAAGCAGCGCTTCAGAAAGACCAGAGTGTACACTTTGTCTGGTGTTGTGAAGGACAGCAGTGTGAGGGGTCAACATCCCACAGCTGGTTGGACTGGAGGATGGTACGGTGCTGGTGGAAAGCTTTGGCTGGCAACTACACCTGACTCCGTACTTCAGGCCACTGCCACAGATCAAGCAGTACCAGCACTTCAGGTAAAAAAATATTTTCATTGTATGAGGTTATTCTTATCTAAACTTTGGAGGTGAATTGATGTTGTGCAGGGTTGTAATGTCTTCAGTTTTTTTTTCTTCTCTGTTTTACAGCTTCAATGCTCTGGAGCCTGGTGTTGTCGCCAAGGCGTTATCGGACTGTCGGGACCAGGTTTCAGCTGCTGCGCATCCTTCCTCCCATAGATGGTCTGCCTGTGAAAACACCACCTGGACTGGACACAGCTAGACAAACTATATTTGACAAGCTCAGGGAGTTTTGCGACAAATAGGCTATGGACGTCACATGTCCTGCACCAAAGTCAAGGGTAGGACAAAAACAGTCTCTCCGAATATAGATTCCCTTGTTCATGCATGGTTTGGACGGACCAGTCATCAGCACTATCTGCAGTGCCTCTATTCACATGACTCCCGCCTAACATATGTTGCTGATACTATTTTTTTAACTATTTTTTAATCTAATTGTATGCATAACTACCTCGTCTATCACTGATATCGTTACTGATATTGTGTATGTTATTTATATTGACACTGCCTATTTCTGATATTGCTACTATGCAAGTAACCATCTGGCTGTACCGTTTACACCTTCTGTAGAGACCATCCACTTCGCAAAATATTGAGGTATGTGTGTGTGTGGTCGTAACATGATTTTGTGACATACCACACAACACTATCAAGTGTCCACCACATAAATATCTTTATGTACTGTACATGTGCACCTCACTCGGGTTTCAACTCCGGTTGATTGACCTTAACTTAGTATTCCATACATGTGATTCCATACAAGTGCATGTGTAACAGTATATAAAGTATGCTAATGTACTGGTGTGAAGGCATTTGGGCAGTGGTGTAAAAATACTTGAAAGTACTAAAATTGTTTTGTGGTATTTGTACATTACTTTACTTTTTTATATTTTTGGCTACTTTTACTTCACTACATTCTACACAATACATTTTCCTTGACACCCAAAAGTACTTGTTACATTTTGACAGGAAAATGGTCCAATTCCCACACTTATCAAGAGAACATCCCTACTGCCTCTGATCTGGCCGACTCACTAAAGTCAAATACTTTGTAAATTATGTTGGAGTGTGCCCCTGGCTCACGCTAATAAAAGGGAAAAAGAATTGTGCTATGTAGTTTAATATATGGAATTTGAAATTATTCATACTTTAACTCTGCCAATTTAGTACTTTTTCCACTACTGGATGTGGCTGGGGGTTATAACATTTATTTCACATGACCCATCAATACTTTTTATCTGGACACCATGTTTACCTGTAATTGTTCCTTATTGTCTGCTACTACCACTTTTAGTCTTTAATCTTTACTACACCACACACTGTTTAGCACATGACCTCTCATGTGAATCCTTAGAGTTGGGTGGGGCTGGTTTTCGAGGGTGTGAACTATGCTGAATGGGTGTAAACAAAGGAGAGCACTCCAGTAGGTACCACAACTTTCAAAGGCCCTTTTCTCAAGTGTTTTGATAAATGGATCAACTTTCAAAGCAGAATTACTTAATTGCAGTGTGTGATATAACATTTTGTAGCTCGGAGTCTACTTTAATCCAATGTAAAAAAAAATAATCAAATTTTGCTACATAAGACCGATTTGAGCTGGTCAGTCACAATTTCATAACGACATCACTGTGTGATGCATGGGTGCGTCAAACGACTCTATAAAACATTTCACTGAGGCCCCCTGGCTGCTAGTTAAATGCTCTGATAAGCTCGGAGACGGAATAAGACAGGAACACGCTCATCTTCACTCACTACCACTTAATGTTGACCGAGGCATGCACATAAGCACACTGTTGTTTAAGAGTGTAATGAAATCAAGTTCAATCAAATACAACCCCATCATATTAAGGTCCATTATGAGATAATGAATCTCATTTGATATACAGTGGAACGTCCCTCCAGACAAACATCGTTATTTAAGGGTCGTGTGTATAATTTGTGCTTTATTTATCTACTTACACATCAGAGGATACGGTTAACATCACGCCCCCAGAGTCTCTTCCTCGGCCTTAGAGTAAAATGGGGTAACATTTGCTGGTTATCATGAATTATAGCTCTAGTTACTGCAGTGTCTTTTCCTCATATACTTCAAGCTATAGGCTCTACTAAATGCTCTGTGGCGTGACCTTGATCCCGTGTGTGTCTGTGTCTGCATATGTGCAGCACAGCCCATTCACTGTTCAGCATTACATAAATGTTACTGAACCTTGATGACAACTAAGGGATTATGAGGGAATGGAACTAGATGTATAAATGAACAAATGAAACAACATGAACAAAGTCTGAAGGAGGTAATAACTTTCAAATGACTAGATAATGGATGAAATGAGACTTTATGTATCATGCTTATGCCACTCATCTGAATGTGTCAATAGAAATACATATATGGAATGGGGAAACGGGGAGGGGTTGGCTAAGGGCTACTTACTGACTTCCAAACTTAACTGAGCTAGGGCTCTCAACCTACATAGAACACACATTATTTGTTAAATACCCTGCCAGACTACTATAACATCTAAAGGTCTACTTGAACAATGCAGTGCTTTTCTAAGAGCATAAACATACACACACACACACACACACACACACACACACACACACACACACACAAGCATGCATGAATGTATGTGTGCATGTACACGCATATGCATGTGCACACACACACACACACACACACACACACACACACACACACACGCACACACATACCCCAGCACCATACCAGTGTCACCATACCAGTACATTTCATAACCGCATTTCTATGTTCTGCAGTGAAAAAGAAACAAAGAAAAGGTCCTGATAAAATCGCTCCCTACGATGTCATTGGGGGTAATTATATCAAAATAAGTGATTTTCAGCCAGGGGGAGGGCATTATTACATTAGTAGACACTGGTATGTTGCTGTAAATAATGAATATAATGTTAAAAAGGTGGTGAAGTGTCCGTTTAACAACTCTTAATGCTAGTGCAATCACAAAGCTCACCAGAGAGACTTCCTCACATCTGTTCCTGTCCAACATTTGTTTTCGCTGTCTCCTGAACCAATAGAGCCCTCCAATGGCATCAGAGTGCCGCCACCCATAAAAAGCAATGTAATGTCAGAGCCCTGATTACTATTACGATTAACATAAAAACCACATTGTTTCCAAAGCACTTCAGAATAAATTTGGCTGGTGCAGATGAAGGACTTGCCAAAGACAACCCTCAGCAATGCTGTTTAACAATACCACAGACTAGATACTGCTGAATCGCCATCAGGGCCAGACCATAACTGTGCCTACGATGATGTGTGGCAGCAATTCACAACTTGATAGGTCTGGAAGAGAAGAGAGGAGGGAAAGAGAAAGAGCTTTTCTTTTGCTTGAATGTGTCCTATTGCATTTCCATATGTGCAGTATGTCTGTGTGTATTTACAGTGTGCGTGTTTACAGTGTGTGTGAATGTGTGCACGTGTGTGTGAGTGAGGTATAACTATCTCTGAGAAACCAATGTGTGTCTCAAGTTCTGACCCCTTATGTATTCCCATTTCCCACCCCTCCCTCCTTTATTCTGCAATCTTCTCTTCCATTTTTTGATTATGGATTGCATGACAACGCCGTCCAATCCCATTTCACACACCGAAAGCTCTGCTATCTGCAGCCATTTAGACCTAAGTGACTGCTCCATCTCATCCATTTACATGTTTGGGTCTCATTATGACATTTGTAAGGCAGGCAGGCTGCCACACAGTGTCTGAATGAGCGAGGGGGAATTTCCCTGACCAGATTAGTATTCACCTTTGATACTGGAGCGTATTGCTGACCCAGTAGAATGGGCTTCGGGGTGGAGGGAGAATTGAGTGAGTTTTAAAGTTAAATCGCGGCGGTGCAAAGCCTTACCTCCAGAGAAATACAAAATGTGCAACATGACGCCGTCCTCCGCCCACAAAACCGTCCCCGTCTCGCAGACAGCCAGACACAAGAACAAGCACACACGCACGCATGGATGAAATGGCAAGAGAGCTGTTCAAATTGAAGAAAAATGATCTCAGCATTTTACCAAAATATTGTTTTTATTATGAGCCACTCTTATTCCAACCACAGCCATTTTCATTCATGTAAACTATTACTGTCAGGTCAATGAACATCAAAAGGTATTGCCATAATTATTACCATATGAAATGCAAGTCAATACATATTACGATAGTAAGTCTGTCTGGCTGCTTTACCCATATCGCATTACTGCCTGTGTGTGACTAGAGAAGAGCTACCCACGTGGAATCAAATAGCTATGCCTTGCCTCGGCAACCCTTGTCATTAAAAAAAGAAAACATTTCCCAATGTCATAAATTATCTGAGGGCAAATGCCATTAGTTCACATCCAATCATTGTTTGAACAGCTTTAATTATATAAAAAGAGCCAGGGTAAATGAAAGCTCCAGAGCAAGCCTAACTATTGACGCTTCTGAAGTACGATGAGACTTTCAACCTAATGTCAGATCCACTGTAACTAGGAACACACACACGGGCAGAACACACACACACACGCATTAACCCCTTACACTCATGGAAATTGGCATACCGGTATATGGACAGGGCCAAATTGAAATGTTTCTAACAGAAAAACTATACACTGAGAGTACAAAACATTAAGAACACCTTCCTAATATTGAGTTGCACCCCCTTTTGCCCTCAGAACAGCCCCAATTTGTCGGGGCATGGACTCTACAAGGTGTCGAAAGCATTCCACAGGGATGCTGGCCCATGTTGACTCCAACGCCTACCACAGTTGTGTCAAGTTGGCTAGACCTCTCCGAACTGTGCACAGGTTGAAACTAATTTCAATGCACTTTTATGACTCAAGGAAAATAGCCATTGTCACAGAATGGCACTTGATCCAGAAATATAAACTCAGCTCTTGCTCTGTTCAATCGTTGGGAATCTATTGAGTTCAATATCATTACATTTGGCATTTTTTATGTCCATTTTTTAGAGACAGACATGCATGAAATAATGAATAAATTATACAATCATACAATCAATTTGACTTTGTTTTTACCAATCTAACTACATAACCACATAACGGTAATAATTTATTTGAAAGGTAAATCTTTTTTGATAAACTGGGTAAATCAAGATGTAGCCTAGGTCTATTCACAATATAGGTGAATGCATATTATTCAATAGGAGTGTGATTTTATGGGGCTACAGGTGACAAGCAATCCCTTCCATTTAGGACAAATTTTATTGGCAACTGATAGGAGACATTATTTTATTGTACTGATCAACAACATATGCATAGAAGAAGCAATCTCTTTTATAAAAGTGTGCGCTGTCTCTTTAAGAAAGTAATCATTTGCGAGGCAGAATGTGGCTATGTAATCGAGTGGAAACCAGACGGGAGGCAAAAAGTGAATGAGTTTTTGGTGGCAAGAGAGACAAAGTGGATTAATAAAGTTTTTGGTGACAATCAGCTTTGAAATCAGCATATTTTGTGTTATGGTTTGCATATTATCACAAACAAAGCACTAGGGTAGTGAATTCTGCAGTAAGCTAGCAATGAAAGTTAGCCTACAATTAAAGCTGGAATCTACCAGTATCGTCTTGCATTGTAAAAGTGTTCTAGCCGTTACGGACATTGTTTTGTGAACAGTAATGAACAGTTTCAACATTTCTACATGCTGTGTTGCATTATTCAAGTGTGTTAACTTCTGTGAAGAATGAGTGGGGAGCTAACAATGCAGCCCAGACAGCTCTAGCAGTGAATGAGTAGGTGGAGCAGGCACGTGCTATAAAGGGCCTGCGCTGATAGACAGACTTGATCCTCTCAATCACACGAGACACATTTGACAGAAGTACTGAAAGTAACAAAAACGTACTACCGAATCATTTTTTTTGTATCGGAAATGTACAGAAGTTTCTGTATACAGTGCTGCACTAGTCAAAATCCATACAGCGCTTGTGAACCAGAGAACCTGAGCTCTGACGTCATGTGTAGCACATTACTGTACAGCCACTGGGTTCCAAGGCACTTATCAATGACAAAAATCGTACATTTTCAAACCATATACGGGATGACGGGCTGTGAGTGGAAAGGGCTATCGCCACCATGAAAAATGAAATATTAGAATTCTCGCTGAGTGATAAGACATTCAAAGGGTGCTTAATGGACCTAGCCACAGATATAGCCCCCTTATCTTTCCCCCTTCAAATTACACAAGTCTCATTTCCTACTGTCCTTATCGGCATTAAGAAGAGTGAACGGGGTGATAGCGCATCAATACACATGCTCTAATTACAAGGCAGCATCCAGCTGCCCACGCCTCCTTACAACATTGTCCAAGCGCTGGCCCAACATTGTCCAAGCGTTCCGAGGGAGAAGAAGCACAGAGCACAGTCCTGGCCTTGCCTGCTGCAAAGAAGGCATTCAACAATCAAATGGAGGAGGTCAGAAGGTCAAAGAGGACAGGTCACGCTGATGTGGTTGTGGAGATGTTTAGTTCCACTGCTCTGTAAATTTTGATTCCTGGTTCAATCTGATTCATGTGCACTGGAGTGGGGGTTGTGCTGTAGAATTCTTAGATGTTCGCTATTCCATATCAGTTACAGGAGCTCAAATACCCCTACTCAGTACAGTAGCCATCATGTCCGTTCAGCCCCAGCCTTGCTGAGATACTGTCTGCGGTGATATTCCCTGCTCAGTGCTCAGGCCTGGCAGCAGCTACAAAACGCATCAGGAGGGGGGCATTCTGGAAAACTGTCTTGGCAGATGAGACAGGCAGACCTGCAGCCAGCCAGCCACCGAGCGTTGAGCTGGATCACACTGTACATGGCCCTAATCGATGCAAAATAAGCTCTAAATGTGTTTGTCTAGACCAGCCAGCATGTGCAAATAAGGTGCTGTCCGTTTCGATTAAAGCGATACACAGTAACGACAAGAGCAATGTCCAAGACCTCCTCCAATCTCCTGTCCTCATTTAGACCGGGGCAGTTCCTGGAGTGGAAGAGAGGTCAAGTGGCCATTGCAAGGAGGGCTGCTGGTGGGTAGAGTAACCTGCAGATCAGCAGGTTACAGTTCACCTTAAATCATCATGATGACGTGTGTGTGTGTGTGTGTGTGTGTGTGTGTGTGTGTGTGTGTGTGTGTGTGTGTGTGTGTGTGTGTGTGTGTGTGTGTGTGTGTTGTTCCATATGCTAAATGCTTCCTCTATTTTTGTAGCACTGTTAAAGTTATGCCAAGCACATCACATCAGAATAAAAATGTAATTTAACACCATTATCTTTTATAAACAGTGTTCATCAGCATGGACAGTTTTCCAATTGAAGTGAACGCAAAGGTGCTGTCCATAAAAGCCTGTCACTGCTTACAGTTACCAATTAATCAGTTACTTTCTATAAACAACATCAAAACTGTGAAACCATTGAATAGCTCATAAACTTTCTTTGGAGCGTTCCGACTATGATTGTGAGCACAGACATATTAACTCGAAACCTCCTTGCTAGAAGCAGCACCATTATAATCCTTCATATACTGTACTTAGCTGAGGACGGGGAGCAACAGTCATTTGAATAACAATAGGTTAAAGTAATGCCATTTGTTACCAAAAGAAGGGAGGATAAAATATGGGAGGGAGGCCAATTCCATCCAATATGTTGTGTCAGGGGAAAAGAAGCCCCAACAGACTATTGGCTGACTACAGCAAAGCCGTTGATGGTTCAAATTAATGGCAGGCTGTGCAGAACTCATTATTCAGGGCGAAAACAATCTGCATCACATGCCAAATTGTTAGCAAGCTGTAATTTGTTATGGATGGTGACTATTAAAACAGTACCCAGATCAGAAAAGAGACCTCGTCGTTTAATCAGGATCCCTATGTGGCCAGGAATTTGTCCTGACCTTGTGACCTGAACAGGATAAACTCTGTGCCCTAAATGTTCTTGATCAGGTCGTATGGTCAGGAATAACTCCTGGCCCTGGTGTTTGGTTTATTCGGCTCCCCATTAGCTTTTGCCGATGCAGCAGCTATTCTTCCTGGGGTCCACAAAAAAAACACTGCTAGGCAAGGACTGTCACAAAAAATACAACAATATACAAACAATACAATAACAACAAAAATATTGTGTGTGTTAGAGTGTGTCTGTGTCCCCTCACAGTCCCCGCCATCTTTTTTTTGAAGCTGTTTACTTGAGTAATTGGAGATGGAAGGGAGTTCCATGAGATCATGGCTCTGTATAATACTGTGCATTGCTGCAAATTCGTTTTGGAATTGGGGACTGTGAACAGACCCCTGGTGGCATGTCTTGTGGGGTATATATATAGGTGCCTGAGCTGAATGTTAATTGATTATACAGACAATCTGGAATTTTCATTACAGTAGTACTTCTCATAAAAACTAGAAGAGAAGCAGTTAATCTCTCATCAACCCACAACCAGGAAAGACTAGTATGCATGTTGTTGATGTTAGTTCTGTATGTGCAGTTAAGGGCGTGCTGCTCTGTTCTGAACCAGCTGCAGCTTTGCTAGGGCTTTCTTCGCTGCACTTGACCATATTACCAGACAGTAATCAAGATGGGACAAGACCAGAGCCTGAACAACTAGTACAGTTGATTTTTGTGCCATAAACACAGATATTTTTACGACAGACTTACATCTCCCCATCTTCACTACAACTTTGTCAATATGACTTGACCGTGCTAATTGAACATCCAATGGTACACCTAGGAGTTTAGCTTCTTCAACTTGATCAATGGTCACACCCCTTAAACACAACTCCAGCTAAGGGTCTTGCTTTTAGTTTTAGATGTATTTAAGACCAGCTTATTATTAATCATCCATTCAGGTACTGACTCAGTGAGGTCACTGGCTTTGGGTGATGACATGAAGACTGTGGAATCTCCGCGTACATAGTCATTCTAGCTTTGTGTAAGGCCAGTTGCAAATCATTTGTATAAATAGAGAAGAGTAACGGCCCAAGGCCAAACACTTATTTCAACCCACAATTCAACACTTCAGTGGTACTGTCATACAACCACAGACAACACACACGGCCTGATTATTCATCCACCCAACAACATCGTATGAAGAAACCTACTTCCTATCATACCAACAGAATGGCATCTGAAATTAACCTGTGTATTCATTTGATTTTCATAATTGTCTAAATGTTATAATATTGTTCAACTGAGTGAGAAACTAAGTCACCTTCTAATCAAAAGGATCATTTATCCCCAGGTGTCCTCAAGCAGCTTCAAAACTCTTTGGAAATCTCCTCTCAGACAGTACAAAATGAGAATTGATTCTATGTTCCGGCACAGCAGACTGAATGAGTCTCTCAGTCAGAAACCAGAAGGCGTAGTGATGCTGATCTCCTACGCATACATGGGAATGGATTTGTGCTCCTCTCCATATGCATCCATCTTTAAAACAAGAGTGGGCGAGCCAGAGGTCAGAGTTAAGCATGGGTAAAGTGGCTCACAAATCGTTAGCGGTGCCCTAACCCTCATCGTTATCATGCAGTCTGACACCAACATGGTGGGGTTGTGTTTTTTGGAGGGGGAGGGGTTGTGTGTGTGGGTTTATTTGTGTGTGTATGTGTGTGTGTTTGTGCGTGCACGCATGCGTGTTGGGGTTGGGAGAGTCAAAACATGCATAATTCCACCACAATGATGCCAACAGATAAGGATGAGACAAAGAGAGTACATGTACACAGTCTCTCCTGCTTGCCATTGGTATACTCTCAATACAGATGACTATCCTCCCAAAAAATATTTCCTTTAGCCACAGTATACATAGTTTATTAATTTCCATGTTTTTGTTATTAGATGGGTTTTGTGCACTACGTGGTACAAAGGTGTATTTTAGGATTTAAAATCCCACGGCTCTAGGCATTGGGCGGAATCCAGATTGTCATACCTTCATATTGACCTTGTGCCAATGCAAGATATTCAGTAATACCAGCACTGAACAAAAGGGGCACTATTTTCAAACCCCACTGAGCTAACTAGCATTAGCGCAATGACTGGAAGTCTATGGGAATCTATTAGCATGCTATGCATGTCCGCTCAGCATCACACAGTCCGTCTCCCCTACAGGCTATAGAAATGCATCTCTCAATAGATCCTCTTCTGTTGGCTTACGACTTTGGAGCCTTTGTCATGGTTGGATACTGACAAAGCCAGCTTTTCCCTGCATTCTGCTCTCTGTAAAGGTCTGTCCTTGCATATTAAACAGGTGGGAGCACTAGAGCAATAACATGGAGAGGACTTTGGCTCCCAGACTATACCTTATGTTTAGCCCCGTATAAAAATGCCATCATGGTTGACAGTGATAGACAAACACACACACAGGTTAAAAGGGGAAAAAAATACTGTCACTGATGAAGATGAACGATCAGACTGCAATGCTGTAAATGAATGAGTCAGCCTTGCCCTCCCTACAGACACAGGCCTAGTGGGCTATAGTACACACACAAAGAAGGCAAGGGAAAGACTAGAGCTGGAGCTATCCATGGTGCTGAAACCAAGAGCATGCATGCCACAGCATGTATCTTCAATCTGAGTAACTCAAATGCAAACATATTTTATAATATAATTTGGCATTCCCAAAGGATACTGTGTGCAGGGGAGACTGGATCTGTCCATGGTTCTGAAACCTGGAGAGTCAAGCTACAGCATATCTTTCAGTTATTAACACAAACATATCACACAATATAGTGTTATGTAGAGAAGTAGATTTAGCAAGGCAAGGGGATAACTGGAACTGTCCATGGTGCTGAAACATGGTGTCCAGCATGCTACAACATGTAGCCTATCTTCAATTTCATTTAGTTACAAAAACAAACATATTTGAAATAGAATTTGGTGCTCATAAGGAGGCTAGGCTGGGGGTGGTGGAACTATCAGTGGTGCTGAACCTGGGAGCTCAGCATGCTATGTGTCTCCTATTTCTCAGATTTACTCAAATACAAACAAATCAGTGTCTTCAATAACATGAGATTCAGCAGGAAGCTCCAGAAGGAACTGTCCATGGTTCTGAAACCTGAAAGGTATCACGCTTTGAGTCTCCTATCTCTCCGATTTGTCAACATATGACTCAACAGTCAACACAGCAAGGGAGCACACCATCTCTTCTTTAATGAACCCAATACCAATTACTATCTTATAATATAATTTGGTATTCACATACTATAAGGAAATAGGTGCTATTAGTAATCTACCTGCTGTCTATTCCATGAACCAAAAGTTGTTATACACGTAATAATCTAATGTTATTCATTTCTATATTTATATTTGTATCTAGGGGCTAATCCAAACAGAAACAAAAGCTCCTTCAATGAAATTCTCCTTCTTCCTTTCATTTAGCATTCTAGTCACAGGTCTACGAGAGGGACTCTAGCATTAAATTCTCCTAAGCCAAGTCAAAAGAATCTCATTAAATTGCTTTCAATATAACAAACCATAACTGGATACCAATCCCCAGGGAAAATTGTATTGGACCGTCACACTTTTAGTGGACTAATCATCTCCACACAAGCCCCAAAGTGCTGAATGAGAACTGCCTACATTATTCGAGCTGGAGATTGCTAGTGTGCCTTTCAGACGAGATGATGGTTCTCGCTTTGCCATCTCTCAAAACTCTCTTTGATTGTTTGCCCCTGTGTCATTCTGTTCAAAGTTGTAGATTTATCCTCTAATGGTTTCTTGTCTTGTACCTGGCAGAGATTTGACTGTGGCTCATTTGAGGGCAGACAGTGCCATGTTGGCTCTACTTTATTGCAGTCCAGGCAGTGGTTCAGCTCAGAGGTGAATACTGTATCATCTGATTACACTGTGCTGCAGAACTGCCCATGTAGGATATCTGAGATGATCATACCACAGCTACATAGACTATGACCATTTCTGAAATAAATGCTTGTTTTTTTCTAATTGTAACATTACATCTATCCAGCATGACTTGTATATTCAATGACCACACTAAAAAGTTTGGGTAGAGTTTACAACTTGTTGAGATCACTAGATATAGTATTAACACAGTTGTTGTCATTCTGTACATCAAGGCAGCTGTGTTCAAGTTTTTTGGGGTGATCCAAACTTGCTTCAATGACCATGCTGGAGTCACTAACATCAGTTTATAACACATTACAAGATAACATGTGGTGGTAGACAACACATGACAAGAACAGTTCCAGCTTACCATGAGGAGATCACGCAACAAGTTCAGTAATACTGAGTCAGACAGGAGGGAGAAATCATACCGCAACAGAGATAGTGCAGAAAAAAATAGTGATGTCACGAGTCCGTAAATAAGGGTCCTTTTCTCGGGCACTGCAGATACTACTGCGGGTGTGGTGCCTGCATTAGTAAAGCGCGCGCGGTCTCCACGCAAACACAGGAACAATATAATCTGCTTTCATTGGAGAGACCAGACGGCAACAGCTACCCGCCCACCACAACTAGCACTTCCAATTGACGTGCCCAGAAGTTCAAATCATGAATCTGTTGTCAGGTCTATTCACTAAATTGCATTGCGATCTCACCTTCCTTGTGCGCTGACTACCACCATCCCAATAAAGCTTTGTAATCAAGCGAAGTGTGAAGCGTCTCCCCTAGCCCAGGTTGTATATTAAATACATAGCTTACATTGCCACAGCCCACGCAATGACAATATGACATCTGCGCTCAATCTGACAACAGCTTGATATTCCATGCACACCATCCCTTGCTCTCATTATGCCGCTTTTTCTCCCGTCTGCTTTGTAACCGGCATATATCTACCCACTGGAATAAGAACGAAATTAAAATATTCCGATAAAAGCAACTCGGGAAGACACCAACATTCCACAGAACACCACTTTCATGCACTGAAAGGACTAACCTCCCAATCTAGCGAATCCCACTCTTCGGTAAACATCCGGAGGATTTCTGTCCTTCCAAACGCGGACTAGGCAAAGAGGCACTACGGAATGACTGAGCGATGCGATGCCATTGCGCTCTCGGTATTATCCTCATGAAATCAATTTTAATAGGGGACGTCGACAGGAGAAGGTATTCGTAAATACACACCGCGACGACACCACGACCAACTTGAGCGAGATAGATTTAATGATAGCTTGCTTTACAATCGAACATTTCGGTGGAAGAAGGTTGCAACCAATTACTACACCACTTGCGCTTGACTTGCAGGCGAATACTGACAAGGCGCTCGTTCTATTGAGCATCTTTTCGATTTGAGCTGCCGTACTCCCTTTAGCAGAGGTGGCAGACAAGAAAACCAACTTCGTATTTCCAAAATGTAGAAAAAACGAGTAATACAATCCTCAGCCATGGTTCCATTGCGCATCTCCCCATTACATTTTCCTCTGTGGGAATAGGCTACAACAATAAAGCAAGATTTTGAAAGGTCCCTTATATCACGAAGTGGTTGGCAAGGCACGTGACTACTCCTTTGTGCAAAATGATGTATTGGATTCATTATAAGCAACAAGCCGCGAGATAGCCAGGGAAAGGGTGTCCTGTGAGAGGATTGGAATAAGGTCACGTCTGTACTCACCATTAGCACCGCAAAGTTATTGTGATGAGTGCAATGAATGGTGGTCGTGTTGCCCGTGGAGCCTGTTATGTGGCACCCCTCTGCCCGCCAGCCACCGTGCCCATCTAGCAGGTCAAAATCCCAATAGGCTGCAGTTGGGTCTACACCCAGCGCGAAGTGCCTGAGAGCAATGGTAACCGAGTGCACGGCGCTCCCGATGCTGCACCCATCTGCAAGAAAGCAACACATTCAATTAGGGAAACCAAGTGGAAAGTCTAAGTGCAACATCCAAGAAACGAACACACTGTCTCACACACACACACACACACACACACACACACACATTTTACTGTCCGACAGCCATACATTATTATTAATTCTGCCTATTTTCATAATGTATATCTATCTTTCATTGACATGTTTGTGTTTAAGATTTAAAAGCTATTAAACATCTGCCACAGATATCATCAGGAGGATGGTAACGACAAAATATTATAACATGAAAATAAATAGCACGCATATAAAGATTTGTCAAATGTGTTGTGAATTAGGCTGTGTTTAGCATAACAAATATTTAGACATAGTTGTGTTTTTAACAAACATATGTAACATGGATCAAATCTCTACAGGCTGCGCACTTTTTCATTTGTGCATGCATGTGCGTGTCCCTGTGTTTGTCGACAGCCGATCATACTTTTAGACAACGTTGACATCAGAGCCATGATGATCAAATGCATGCATTTCCTCTTACCTAATTTGGTGAAAGCAACTGGTGTCGAAACGCTCCTACGTTTTCCATCATCTGCAAGGTTTGACGAATTCCCTGTGCAAGGAAAGAGTTTCCCATTTCGAAAGACAATAAACTGCAGCTTGCAAGTCGAGTTATCAACAGATTGCAACGCAGAGGGGTTAGGCGTACCAGCCAGCGGTAAATGGATTGCGGCGACTGCCACGGAGTTCTGCGGATGGAATAAAAAAGAACAAAATACAAATTGAATAATGCCATTCGCTAGAGAGAGGCTGAAAATTATCACTCCAGTAGCTTGTAAGATTGACACATTGCCTCTCTCTCCAAGATTGGTAGCGAGCACAAGTAACCATGGGAATGGGTTTCACTCGGTAGACTACGTCGTCTGAAGAGCTCTCGTGCGCCTATTTGGTAAGGTTTCCTGCCGCAGAGGTGGAAATGGTTCTTAACATCTCAGCTCGAGGGCACATCAACACTGCAGCGTTGATTTAAAGAGACAACCGGCCTCACTTTATCTTCCCCTCACAGCCTATAAACGCCATGGAACCCCCGAAAATGGCATTTTGTGAGCTCTGGGAAGGATAGACAGTTTCTAAAAAGTATAGTGGCATTACATTGTACGTGGGTGTGGTTCCAGAATGGATTGAGTGCACTTAGGTGGACCAGACCCAGAGCAAGCACTCCTCATATCTGAGTTCATGTCTAATCAAATAAAAAGGTCCCAAAGGGCTAGTCATCAGCTTAGGGGCATGGGAGAATGTAGCCTACACATAAGTGAATGTGCTCTGATTAATATGTTCCTGATAAATGTTTAATAAAAAATTAGACATTATTATGACAACATAATTTCATATTTTTGCAATGGAAATGGGTTTCCACTCCAGTACGACAAGATATACCTAGTGATGTGTTTTTATCCATCCATTTATTTGGACACCCTACTCATTCGTCATTGAGAGCATTCAGGGAGAATAACCAACACAAAACAATGTTGGGTGAAACCATGATTCTACAACAGAATTCAAAGCATTGAAACGTCCATAGGTGCATGAGGTCTGTTATGGATGTATGTGACGTCAAAGGAGCCCGGCATCAGCTAGTCCCCAGGGAAAGAGGAAGAGTTGGTGAGGCAAGGGAAGGACAAACTGTCCGTGATGCTGAAACATGGAGAGATTCCCATCCTATTCCCATCCAATTCCCATTGTTATTCCATTTGCATCCCAGATTCACAGATACTTTAAGTAATGGATATTATCTACATAGGTCTATCATCCAATTCTCTGGCAATGAATGGCTCTCCTCAGGCAACCTGGCCTAACAAGATTCAAAGTTCTTCAGCTCTCTGACCATTACATTACCCTGGAGCAGGCCAATCCTGTAATGTGACATGAGCCAACAGAATACTTAAGCACCATCTCTTCTCTTTACAACCAACGTGTGTAAGGAGCCCATGCTAATTTATGACCCGGGTTTGTTAGCTATTTGTTTCTGCATTGACTCGCACTTGAAAGGCTATTGATTTTCATCCTGCAGAGAGAGATGAATCTCTGCCTTGAAATTTATGTTACATGGTTTTCCTCCAGAAAAGCTTAAGCAAGCAGTATATTTCTCAAAAGCACTGGGATACAGGCATCCCAGACCGTGTCAAAGTGGATTTGATCAGTGATGTCATCAGGGACAGGTGAAGGATACAGTGGAATCCTTGAAGGAGTGGCTCAAGGGTTTGGGCTCCTTTTCACAAAGTGTCTCAGAGTAGGAGTGCGGATCTCGGATCAGGACCTCCCTGTTCATATATAATCTACTCCATTATGATCTAAAATACTCACCTGATCCTAGATCAGCAGTCATACACCAATACGTTTTGTGATGGGCCCAGATCTCAAACAGTGAGGAATACCAGGTGACCGCACCTCACAACACAGATCCTTTCAAATGCCACAACACTGCATGAACATCTTATCTCACAAGCCCATCCTCTCTCTGCAGCTTTTCATCCTCTTTATCAGCCTTTTCGAAGGGATTTATAGCCCAGAGGGTGTGCGGTCTGTGGCATGCACAACGCCTTGCTTTAACAAACGCTCTAAGTCCGTCCGGAATGGCCTAAGAAGGTAGTAAGGCTACATTCGCATGAGGAACTCGCTGGGGACTTCACACTTCAAAGTTGATTTAACTAGAAGTGGCGCCACCGTGTGATCTTGCCTGGGCCCTTCCCCTTTCTGAAACATTGCATGCTTTAGTCTTACAGATGTAGGATTTTAATTTGAGACAGTTTGCTTCCACAGGAAAATAATCCTGCAGCAACAGGAAATGTGAATTATTATGTGGATTATAATTAATGGACTGTCAAGTCTACTCCTGCTCCTCCTCTCCAGCATTTGACGTCGACGGTTTACTCACCACTGGCCCTGGCTACCCATCATAGTTTCTGCATTGACTAGCACTTGAAAGGTGTAGTGCTTTGAAAGGCTGGTCATGGCTCACATCAACACCATTATCCCAGAAACCCTAGACCCACTCCAATTTGCATACCGCCCCAACAGATCCACAGATGATGTAATCTTCATTGTACTCAACACTGCCCTTTCCCACCTAGACAATAGGAACACCTATGTGAGAATGCTATTCATTGACTACAGCTCAGCGTTCAACAACACAGTGCCCTCAAAGCTCATCACTAAGCTAAGGACCCTGGGACTAAACACCTCCCTCTGCAACTGGATCCTGGACTTCCTGACGGGCCGCCCCCAGGTAGGTAACAAAACATCTGCTACGCTGATACTCGGGGGCCCCTCAGGGGTGCGTGCTCAGTCCTCTCCTGTACTCCCTGTTCACTCATGACTGCATGGCCAACACCATCCGCAAGCTTACCAATGACAAAACAGCCTCATCACCAACAACGATGAAACAGCCTATAGGGAGGAGGTCAGAGACCTGGCCGTGTGGTGCCAGGACAAGAACTCTCCTTCAACGTGATCAAGACAAAGGAGATGATTGTGGACTACAGGAAAAGGAGGACCGAGCACGCCCCCTTTCTTATCGACGGGGCTGCAGTGGAGCAGGTTGAGAGCTTCATGTTCCTTGGTGTCCACAACACCAACAAAGTATCATGGTCCTAACACAATAAGAAAGTCGTGAAGAGGGCACGACAAAGCCTATTCCCCCTCAGGAGACTGAAAAGAGTTGGCATGGGTCCTGAGATCCTCAAAAGGTTCTACAGCTGCACCATCGAGAGCATCCTGACTGGTTACGTCACTGCCTGATATAGCAACTGCTCGGCCTCCGACTGCAAGGCAGTACAGAGGGTAGTGCGTACGGTCCAGTACATCACTGGGGCCAAGCTTCCTGCCATCCAGGACCTCTATACCAGGCGGTGTCAGAGGAAGGCCCTAAAAATTGTCAAAGACTCCAGCCACCCTAGTCATAGACTGTTCTCTCTGCTACCGTAGGAACGGTACCGGAGTGGTACCGGAGCACCAAGTCTAGGTCCAAAGGCTTATTAACAGCTTCTACCCCCAAGCCATAAGACTCCTGAACAGCTAATCAAAGGGCTACCCAGACCCCTCTTTTACACTGCTGCTACTCTGTTTATTATCTATGCATAGTCACTTAAACTCTACCTACATGTACATATTACCTCAATTACATCGACTAACCGGTTCCCTTGCACATTGACTCTGTACCGGTACCCCCTGCCTTGCTATTGTTATTTTACTGCTGCTGTTTAATTATTTGTTACTTTTTATTTTCTATTTTTAACTTCTTTATTTTTGTACATTTTTTTCATAAAAACTTCTTAAAGCATTGTTGGTTAAGGGCTTGTAAGTAAGCATTTCACTGTAAGGTCTACACCTGTTGTATTTGGCGCATGTGACAAATAAAATTTGATTTTGATTTGATCATTACGTACACTTGTGCCTCATCATCAGGCACACCTGGACTCTATCACCTTCCTGATAACTCCCCATATATATAGCACTCTGTTGTTATTTCCCATCAAGCGTTATTCACACAGTGAATCAGAAGATCAGAGTGTGCCCACGCTTTACACTGGCCCAGCCCTCAGGTCCACAAGGGATTATGTGCCATTTCTGATAGCCGGCAGACGGAAGACGTTTACACCGAGAGGCCCAACAAACAATAGGAGAGAGTCAGCTGTCTGTATGAACTCTACTGCCATGTAATCATATAACTCAAATTAATGTCAAGCTAAAGTGCAAAAAAAAACATCTTAAGAGTGTCAAATCACAGTGCAGTTCAGCAACTTGACATAATCAGGTGTCTCTGTGCATAAGCCCGGGTTCCTACCGCCACCATGAGACTGCTGACTACGGGAGCAGAGATTTATATTGCATAGGCAGTTGGTATTCATCTTCCTCAGTGACAAGCTTTGGAGGAGATGTCCTCACCTCATTGGCTATCAAAGAATGAGTGACCAGGAAACAGATACTCTAACCTAGCAGTGACTCATCCTCATTTTAGTCTGAGCCAAATGTGAGTCAGAGAAAATGCATCATTGACTTTGTTCGCTTGTTTATATGTTTGTTTCTGAAAGACAAATGTCATGCACAATGTTTACTGATAAGTACAATAATTACATTTTCTTACATGCAGCATAATGAGAACATGGGAATTCCTTCTTAGAAGTGTTTTCTAGCAATTTTTAGGCTGCAGCCTAAATTTAAAATGATGACTCCACATCAAAATGTAATAATTATTTCAAGACGATTGCCATGTTTGAAGCTTAAATGGCCCACCACTCTTTAGTTGTGTTCAGTGTTGTGTTAGCATTACTCACCTAGTGAGAAAAATTAAAACAGGCTACATGGTTTCCATGCCAACCAGCTGCTTCGCCCAGACAAGGTTTGGATTGAGAGCAGATTGGAGCGAGGCAGGAAATACAACTGGCTCTGTGGAGACAGAACACTGTGCCTGCTTCGTCTTGGAGACAGATTCCTCTTCTTACATGGTCTTACGCAATTCTGAACTGTCTTCCAAAATGTTTCTCTCACATTTGAGAGAAATACACTATAAAACGACCTTAGCACACATTTAAATATGAGGTAAATAACATATTGTTTGATTAATCCAAAGGCAAACTGTTTTAAATGAATAACAGTCTAAGTAAATCGGAATACACTGTGCCTGGATTGAGATAATCATTCCTAGTCAATAAACATTATTTTTTTAAATAATTAATTCAAAGACAACTGTTAGAAATGAAGCCTTCTGTACTGTAGGTATATTGAATATTCTGTGCGTGGATTGAGATAATTCTTCATTGTAAATAAAACAGCTGGGGTGACGGGGCTGTTTGCCCTGAGAGCATTTCTCTTATAGACTGTAGTGTAGTACTGAGATGGATCTTAGCAGAACAGAGACAGATGCTTCTCTAATGGCACAAGGGAGAAGAGCCTATATCAGTACTGTAAATGTTGTGATGCATTAAAACACTCCGTACTAATTGCACAACAAAGGGAGTGAAAGGCGGACTGTGTGCCTGAGAGCATGACAAAAGCTGTCATCTAAGAGAGAAATAACACACTCAGTTGTTCATTCAGTTATTCATTTCATTCACTAAACTACTCAGTACATGATGCATTCACTGATAATAGAGCTGAATGACTTGAGTGGCAAACTACCTTATTAAACTGAATGATTTGCAATCAATTTTTTTCTGAATTAATCTATGTACAATTGAAGTCGGAAGTTTACATACACTTAGGTTGGAGTCATTAAAACTCATTTTTCAACAACTCCACAAATTTCTTGGTTAGGACATCTACTTTGTGCATGACACAAGTAATTTTTCCAACAATTGTTTACAGACAGATTATTTCACTTCTAATTCACTGTATCACAATTCCAGTGGGTCAGAGGTTTACATACACTAAGTTGACTGTGCTTTTAAACAGCTTGGAAAATTCCAGAAAATGTCATGGCTTTAGAAGCTTCTGATAGGCTAATTGACATCATTTGAGTCAATTGGAGGTGTACCTGTGAATGTATTTCAATGCCTACCTTCAAACTCAGTGCCTCTTTGATTGACATCATGGGAAAATCAAAAGAAATCTGCCAAGATCTCAGAAAAACAATTGTAGACCTCCACAAGTCCGGTTCGTCCTTGGGAGCAATGTCAGCCGTCATACCGCTCAGGAAGGAGACGCGTTCTGTCTCCTAGAGATGAACGTACTTTGGAGCGAAAAGTGCAAATCAATCCCAAAACAACAGTAAAGGACCTTGTGAAGATGCTGAAGGAAACAGGTACAAAAGTATCTATATCCACAGTAAAACGAGTCCTATATCGACATAACCTGAAAGGCAGCTCAGCAAGGAAGAAGCCATTGCTCCAAAACCGCCATATAAAAGCCAGACTACGGTTTGCAACTGCACATGGGGGCAAAGATCGTACTTTTTGGAGAAATGTCCTCTGATCTGATGAAACAAAAATAGAACTGTTTGGCCATTATGAACATCGTTATGTTTGAAGGAAAAAGGGGGAGGCTTGCAAGCCGAAGAACACCATCCCAACCGTGAAGCACAGGGGTGGCAGCATCATGTTGTGGGGGTGCTTTGCTGCAGGAGGGACTGGTGCACTTCACCAAATAGATGGCATCATGAGGTAGGAAAATTATGTAGATATACTGAAGCAACATCTCAAGACATCAGTCAGGAAGTTAAAGCTTGGTCGCAAATGGGTCTTCCAAATGGACAATGACCCCAAGCATACTTCCAAAGTTGTGGCAAAATGGCTTAAGGACAACAAAGTCAAGGTATTGGAGTGGCCATCACAAAGCCTTGACCTCAATCCTATAGAAACTTTGTGGGCAGAACTGAAAAGGCGTGTGCGATGAAGGAGGCCTACAAACCTGACTCAGTTACACCAGCTCTGTCAGGAGGAATGGGCCAAAATTCACCCAACTTATTGTGGGAAGCTTGTGGAAGGCTACACAAAATGTTTGACCCAAGTTAAACAATTTAAAGGCAATGCTACCAAATACTAATTGAGCAGTTGCCCTACCAGCGGTGATGGAGCCAGTCAAGATGCTCTCAATGGCGCAGCTGTGGAACTTTTTGAGGATCGGAGGGCACATGCCAAATCTTTTCAGCCTCTTGAGGGGGAAGAGGCACTGTTGTGCCACTTCACGACTGTGTTGGTGTGTTTGAACCATGATAGATCCATAGTGATGTGGACACAGAGGAACTTGAAATTCTCGACCCACTCCACTACAGCCCGTCAATGTGAATGGGGGCGTGCTCGGCCCTTCATTTCCTGTAGTCTACAATCAGCTTTTTTGTCTTGCTGACGTTGAGGGAGAGGTTGTTGTCCTGGCACCACACTGCCATGTCTCTGACCGCCTCCCTATAGGTTGTCTCATTGTCGTCGGTGATCAGGCCTACCACCGTTGTGTCATCTGCAAACTTAATGATGGTGATGGAGTTGTGCGCGGCCACTCAGTAGTGGGTCAACAGGAAGTACAGGAGGGGACTAAGCATACATCCATGAGGGGCTCCTGTGTTGAAGGTCAGCATGGCAGAGGTGTTGTTGCCTACCCTCACCACCTGGGGGCATCCTGTCAGGAAATCCAGGATCCAGTTGCAGAGGGAGGTGTTCAGTCCCAGATCCTTAGCTTAGTGGACACTATGGTGTTTAACACTGAGCTGTAGTCAATGAACAGCATTCTCACGTCGGTGTTCCTTTTGTCCATGTGGGAAAGGGCAGTGTGGAGTGCAATAGAGATTGAGTCATCTGTGGATCATTTGGGGCGGTATGCAAATTGCAGTGGGTCCAGGGTGTCTGGGATGATGGTGTTGATGCGAACAGCCTTTCAAAGCATTTCATGGCTACAGATGTGAGTGCTACGGGGCGATAGTCATTTAGACAGGTTACCTTGGCGTTCTTGGGCACATGGATTATGGTGGTCTGCTTGAAACATGTAGGTATTACAGACTGGGTCAGCGAGAGGTTGAAAATGTCAGTGAAGGCACTTGCCATCTGGTCAGCGCATGCTCTGAGTATGTGTCCTGGTAATCCATCTGATCCTGTGGCCTTGTAATTGTTAACCTGTTTTAAGGTCTTACTCACATCGGCTATGGAGAGTGTGATCACACAGTCGTCCGGAACAGCTGGTGCTCACACAAATGGTTCAGTGTTGCTTGCCTCGAAGTGAGCATAGAAGGCATTTAGCTCGTTTGGTAGTCTCGAGTCACTGGGCAGCTCGCGGCTGGCTCTCCCTTTGTAATCTGTGATAGTTTGACGAGGGTCAATGCCAGTGTAGTAGGATTCAGTTGATAATTTGCCTATTTGATGGATCGTTGGAAGGCGTAGCAGGATTTCTTATAAGCGTCTGTGTTAGTGTCCCACTCTTTGAAAACGGCATCTCTAGCCTTTAGCTCAGTGCGGATGTTGCCCATAATCCATGGCTTCTGGTTGGGATATGTATGTACGGTCACTGTGGTTACATCGATGCACTTATTAATGAAGCCGGTGACTGATGTGGTAAAGTGGGAGTGCTGCCACTAGACTTGTCTTGAAAGGTGAAATAAAGCCTTGGATTAGGCTGACATAGGGGTGTGTCTCTATTTGGCCCAATCCAGAGAAAAACAAATCATAAAATGGACCCCCTTTTTTCCATTCAGTCCTTTCAGTACAATCTCTGTATTACATTACTCTACGATTGGTTTTAACCTTCAGCAATTTAGTCTGGAGGCTGTGGGGCAAAAAGAAAACAAGATAGTACAATAAAGCAGATATGCTACTGGTCCCTGATTCAGTTATGGGTCCTAATTTTTCTGCCAGCGAAATAAGAAATGGCATTGTTTCAGACATAAAGAGGGTTTCTGTTGCCAGAAATAATAGAACAGGGGAAATTCCAAATGTGTCACTACTACCAACTTTAGCAGCATCTGTCAGAGTTAATACTGAATATGAATATTCCCAGACAGTAGGGCTGGGAATTGCCAGGGACCTCAGGATACGATATTATAATGATACTTAGGTCCCGATACGATATGTATTGTGAATCTATATGCATCACGATTCTATATGTATTGCAAATATACAGTATATTGCGATTTGATGTTCCAAACATATTTCTCACCATATGTCTGCTGCAGAGGGACATGAGAGAGCCATGAGAAAACAGGTTTTGATAAGTCATATTAATAAAGTGCTGAAAACATGTAAAAAGATTGTGGAAAACAAGTTATGGAAGAAGAAATACCGGAGTTATGGCGAAGGTACAGCCAACAAGCACTAGCTAACGTTAACTACCCTTTTTTTATACTCGTTGTCAGAGAATCGATATAATATCATCCCCCAAAATATTGCGATACACCACTGTATTGATGTTCCTCCCCATACCTACCAGACGGCGTATTGTACTCGAACAATGTGATTCAACTTGATATTCATTTGATGAGAGGGGGGGGAAAATAGTGGCTGCTTTGTGGCCGTGCAGATTGTAATTTGAGATTTGGCTCGGAGGTGGAATGAGTGTGTGACCTGGGGTGTACTCTACAGATCAACTCATTCAATTACCCTTTCAGCTACTATTTCATTTTGTGTGTGTGGTCTTTATGACAATCCCCTCAATTGTGGTTGGTCCATTGATTAAAATTGAAGTCATTTGAGTTACTGAAAGGGCTATAATTTCAGTGAGTGTAGCGTTTACATTTATCATACAATTGCATACACTGAATTCACAACAGCCTGAAATTGACTGTGTTGTAATTATCAGCACAGTACATACATCATAGATTGTGATTCCACTTCTCTTAAAGTATGAAATTAATCTCAAGAGGTTAGAAGAGGACATGCACACGCACCAATGCACAGGCACACACATGGAAAAAGACAGACACATACACACAGACACACACCTACTCTACTGATCCATTTAATCCATATTTTTCATGATGTATTGGCCGTCTTCTTTTGTAGTAATAACCTTTAAGAGATGTTGGCCCTTTTCCAATTTATGATGCAGCAGCAAGGAGGAGGTATAGCTGCAGTGCTTTTAGTGTATCTATGGTAACCTGGTTATGAAGCTCTGTGACTTAATTTCCTTGCAGGGTGCTGAGCACTGGAGTGGGAGTTAAGGGAGCAACTGGTCTCATAAACTACCATTACATCAAAGTGTAGAAACATGAATGTTTATGTTGATGACTGGTGGGGGGCTTGAGAAATGTAACCACTGTTAAACTCAAAGCGGGAGCTATGTAGGAAAGGACTGACCATCCATGATATCAAAATGATAGTTTGAACCATATTTAGTGTTTGTTTACATTTACTTTGTTAACAAACACTGGAGTATAACAAGCTTATATTTTGGGTCCTGATAGGGTACGACAGCTGAACTAAACTCATGAGGCATTTACAAGTTATATTCTTCAAGAATGAATGGGTATATACTGTGCATTTGGAAAGTATTCAGACCCCTTGACATATTCCAAATGTTATTATGTTACAGCCTTATTCTAAAATGTATTTAAAAAAACAATCCCCTCATTAATCTACACACAATAAGCAAAAAAAAGGTTTTAGAAATTTTTGCAAAATTATAAAAATATTAAACTTAAATATCACATTTACATAAGTATTCAGACCCTTTACTCAGTACTTTGTCGAAGAACCTTTGGCAGCAATTACAGCCTTGTGTCTTCTTGGGTATGACGGTACAAGCTTGGCACACCTGTATTTGGGGAGCTTCTCCTATTCTTCTCTGCATATCTTCTCAAACTCTATCTATTTTCAGTTCTCACTAGAGATCGATCGGGTTCAAGTCCGGGCTCTGGCTGGGCCACTCAAGGACATTCAGCGACTTGTCCCAAAGTCACTTCTGCTTTGTCTTGGTGTGTGCTTTGGATCGTTGACATGTTGGAAGGTGAACCTTCACCCCAGTCTGAGGTCCTGAGTGCTCTGGAGCAGGTTTTCATCAAGGATCTCTCTGTACTTTGCTCCAATCATCTTCGCCTCGATCCTGACTGGTCTCCCAGTCCGTGCCGCTGAAAAACATCCCCTAAGCATGATGCTGCCACCACCATGCTAACTGTAGGGATGGTGCCAGGTTTCCTCCAGACGTGACGCTTGGCATTCAGTCCAAAGAGTTCAATCCTGGTTTCATCAGACCAGAGGATCTTGTTTCTATTGTCTATTGGTGCCTTTTGGCAAAGTCCAAGCGGGCTGTCATATGCCTTTTACTGAGGAGTGGCTTCCGTCTGGCCACTCTACCATTAAGGCCTGATTGGTATTGGTGGAGTGCTGCAGAGATGGTTGTCCTTCTGGAAGGTTCTCCCATCTCCACAGAGGAACTCTGGAGCTCTGCCAGAGTGACCATCGGGTTCTTGGTCACATCTCCCTTGATTGCTCAGTTTGGCCGGGCGGCCAGCTCTAGCAAGAGTCTTGTTGGTTCCAAAATTCTTCCATTTAAGAATGATGGAGGCCACTGTGTTCTTGGGGACATTCAATGCTGCAGACATTTTTTGGTAGCCTTCCCCAGATCTGTGCCTCGACACAATCCTCTCTCAGAGCTCTACGGACAATTTCTTTGACCTCATGGCTTGGTTTTTGCTCTTACATGCACTGTCAACTGTGAGACCTTATATAGACAGGTGTGTGCCTTTCCAAATCATGTCCAATCAATTGAATTTACCACAGGTGGACTCCAGTTAAGTTTTAGAAACATCTAGAGAATGATCAATGGAAACAGGATGCACCTGCTTGACGCCTTGATAAGTTCCTTTCCTGAGGATGGCTCACCTCTCACAGTTCTGGGTGACTTTAACCTCCCCACGTCTACCTTTGACTCATTCCTCTCTGCCTCCTTCTTTCCACTCCTCTCCTCTTTTGACCTCACCCTCTCACCTTCCCCCCTACTCACAAGGCAGGCAATACGCTTGACCTCATCTTTACTAGATGCTGTTCTTCCACTAATCTCATTGCAACTCCCCTCCAAGTCTCCGACCACTACCTTGTATCCTTTTCCCTCTCGCTCTCATCCAACACTTCTCACTCTGCCCCTACTCGGATGGTATTGCGCCGTCGCAACCTTCGCTCACTCTCTCCCGCTACTCTCTCCTCTTCTATCCTATCATCTCTTCCCTCTGCTCAAATCTTCTCCAACCTATCTCCTGATTCTGCCTCCTCAACCCTCCTCTCCTCCCTTTCTGCATCGTTTGACTCTCTATGTCCCCTATCCTCCAGGCCGGCTCGGTCCTCCCGTCCTGCTCCGTGGCTCGATGACTCATTGCGAGCTCACAGAACAGGGCTCCGGGCAGCCGAGCGGAAATGGAGGAAAACTCGCCTCCCTGCGGACCTGGCATCCTTTCACTCCCTCCTCTCTACATTTTCCTCTTCTGTCTCTGCTGCTAAAGCCACTTTCTACCACTCTAAATTCCAAGCATCTGCCTCTAACCCTAGGAAGCTCTTTGCCACCTTCTCCTCCCTCCTGAATCCTCCTCCCCCCCTCCTCCCTCTCTGCGGATGACTTCGTCAACCATTTTGAAAAGAAGGTCGACGACATCCGATCCTCGTTTGCTAAGTCAAAAGACACCGCTGGTCCTGCTCACACTGCCCTACCCTGTGCTTTGACCTCTTTCTCCCCTCTCTCTCCAGATGAAATCTCGCGTCTTGTGACGGCCGGCCGCCCAACAACCTGCCCACTTGACCATATCCCCTCCTCTCTTCTCCAGACCATTTCCGGAGACCTTCTCCCTTACCTCACCTCGCTCATCAACTCATCCTTGACCGCTGGCTACGTCCTTTCCGTCTTCAAGAGAGCGAGAGTTGCACCCCTTCTGAAAAAACCTACACTCGATCCCTCCGATGTCAACAACTACAGACCAGTATCCCTTCTTTCTTTTCTCTCCAAAACTCTTGAACGTGCCGACCTTGGCCAGCTCTCCTGCTATCTCTCTCAGAATGACCTTCTTGATCCAAATCAGTCAGGTTTCAAGACTGGTCATTCAACTGAGACTGCTCTTCTCTGTGTCACGGAGGCTCTCCGCACTGCTAAAGCCAACTCTCTCTCCTCTGCTCTCATCCTTCTAGACCTATCTGCTGCCTTTGATACTGTGAACCATCAGATCCTCCTCTCCACCCTCTCCGAGTTGGGCATCTCCGGCGCGGCCCACGCTTGGATTGCGTCCTACCTGACAGGTCGCTCCTACCAGGTGGCGTGGCGAGAATCTGTCTCCGCACCACGTGCTCTCACCACTGGTGTCCCCCAGGGCTCTGTTCTAGGCCCTCTCCTATTCTCGCTATACACCAAGTCACTTGGCTCTGTCATATCCTCACATGGTCTCTCCTATCATTGCTATGCAGACGACACACAATTAATCTTCTCCTTTCCCCCTTCTGATAACCAGGTGGCGAATCGCATCTCTGCATGTCTGGCAGACATATCAGTGTGGATGACGGATCACCACCTCAAGCTGAACCTCGGCAAGACGGAGCTGCTCTTCCTCCCGGGGAAGGACTGCCCGTTCCATGATCTCGCCATCACGGTTGACAACTCCACTGTGTCCTCCTCCCAGAGTGCTAAGAACCTTGGCGTGACCCTGGACAACACCCTGTCGTTCTCCACTAACATCAAGGCGGTGACCCGATCCCGTAGGTTCATGCTCTACAACACCCTGCCTCACACAGGAAGCGGCGCAGGTCCTAATCCAGGCACTTGTCATCTCCCATCTGGATTACTGCAACTAGCTGTTGGCTGGGCTCCCTGCCTGTGCCATTAAACCCCTACAACTCATCCAGAACGCCGCAGCCCGTCTGGTGTTCAACCTTCCCAAGTTCTCTCACGTCACCCCACTCCTCCGCTCTCTCCACTGGCTTCCAGTTGAAGCTCGCATCCGCTACAAGACCATGGTGCTTGCCTACGGAGCTGTGAGGGGAACAGCACCTCCGTACCTTCAGGCTCTGATCAGGCCCTACACCCAAACAAGGGCACTGCGTTCATCCACCTCTGGCCTGCTCGCCTCCCTACCTCTGAGGAAGCACAGTTCCCGCTCAGCCCAGTCAAAACTGTTCGCTGCTCTGGCACCCCTATGGTGGAACAAGCTCCCTCACGACGCCAGGACAGCGGAGTCAATCACCACCTTCCGGAGACACCTGAAACCCCACCTCTTTAAGGAATACCTAGGATAGGATAAAGTAATCCTTCTAACCCCCCCCCCCTAAAAGATTTAGATGCACTATTGTAAAGTGGTTGTTCCACTGGATATCATAAGGTGAATGCACCAATTTGTAAGTCGCTCTGGATAAGAGCGTCTGCTAAATGACTTAAATGTAAATGTACATTTCAAGTCTCATAGCAAAGGGTCTGAATACTTATGTAAATAAGGTATTTTTGTTTTTAATTTTTAATACATTTGCAAGAATGTCTATAAACCTGTTTTCGCTTTGTCATTATGGGGTATTGTGTGTAGATTGATGAGGAAAAACATTTATTAAATCAATTTTAGAATAAGGATGTAACATAGCAAAATGTGGAAAAAGTCAAGGGGTCGGAATACTTTCCGAATGGACTGTATATAATTTATTTCTAAGTCAAAACATGGATGTAGCAACTAAGGATTCTAGCTTTAAGCAGGAGACCATGTCTGCGTCCCAAATGGCACCCCATTATTGCACTACATTTGGCCCAAGGGAATAGGGTACCATTTAAGACACAGCTTAAGTCATGAATCCCTCACTTTGCACCTACACACCCAAAACATATGTAAATAAATGAGATGTCAGAAAGGTAGAGGGATACGGCTGTCTGCATAGCAAAGACAAATAATAATGAGGACCCGGAACAAAGCCTCCAATATGAATCATCTCCCATCGCACATCTAAACGGCATAATGGGGGTTCTGCGATTTCATCACGGTGTTTGATGATGCGACAAGCTGACTGATTCCAGCTGAACCCTTGCTTGCAGCAGTCAGCTAGTCATCAGAGAGGAGAAATGAGCACACACACAGGCACGCATGAGCATAGAGAGCCATGCAAGTACGCACACAAACCCGCACACACACACACACACACACACACACAGCACGAACGCACACACAGCAGACAAAAACACACACACACACCAGCCCTGTTCCACCAGTCTATACAGGTGAAATATATTTGACTTGTTTGAGGAAAGTAGGCGTGTGTCGCAGGTCACTACTTCACATGAGAGGCATTTGAACGTTACACATTATATTGCTAAATCAAAATGCATTTTTTTAATAACAAACTTGTATTCCATCTGTAAATACAAACAAAATTGTTAAAGCCAAGTTTGTTAACCTGTTGGGGCTAGGGGGCAGTATTTGCACGGCCGGATAAAAAACGTACCCGATTTAATCTGGTTACTACTCCTGCCCAGTAACTAGAATATGCATATAATTAGTAGATTTGGATAGAAAACACTCTAACTTCTGATCCTGAGTAGCAGGCAGTTTAATTTGGGCACGCCTTTCATCCGGACATCAAAATACTGCTCCCTACCCTAGAGAAGTTAAGCTATGGAAAAAAACAGGAACCTTCCCACTAGCCATGAATGGCTGAGATCATGGATGGACTGAACATGCCGGGAGATGAGTTTGGATTGGTTTGTAGCATTCTTCTGTTTATAACGTGATCTGCTCAGTATGTGTTGATACTACTTTCTACCACACCGTTTTTGAAATATAGAATGTTAGCCATCGAGAACTAAAAAAGTTTTGCTACTTTTATCAACAACATTGATGCCCTTAATTTAGCAGGCGCTATCGACAGATCAGTTGAAAAAAAGTGATTTTCTACTTTCTGCACATGCCACGGTCAGTGTGAACCGGAGTGACTTGACACAACACTGGCCAAACAAAACAAAACAGAGTTAAATGGTCCAGTCTGTTGTGAAGAGGAACATGTGTACATGTCAAGATAATTGGGACCCATCCACTTAGCTAGATGTGGCTGGGGGTAGTTATAGGATTTCTTCACATGACCCATCAATTTAGACAAGCATGTCAGGTAAGTGTCATCTAATAATTATAAAATATTTCTAAAATTTTTTACCTGGACACTGTCTGTTTTTTATATTGCTACTATGCAAGTAACCATGTCACTGTACTGTTTACACCTTAAAAATCAAATCAAATCAAATTGTATTTGTCACATACACGTGTTTAGCAGATGTTAATGCGGGGTGTAGCGAAATGCTTGTGTTTCTAGCTCCAACAGAATAGTAATATCTTACAATTTCACAACAATACACACAACACACACAAATCTGAAGCAATGGGATGGAATTAATAATATTTCAATATTTGAACGAGCAATTTCAGAGCGGCATAGACTAAGATACAGTAGAAAAGGATAGAATACAGTATATACATATGAGATGAGTAATGCAAATATGTTAACATTATCAAAGTGACTAGTGTTCCATATTAAAGTGGCCAGTCATTTCAAGTCTATGTTTATAGGGCAGCAGCCTCTAATGTGCTAGTGATGGCTATTTAACAGTCTGATGGCCTTGAGATAGAAGCTGTTTTTCAGTCTCTCCGTCCCAGCTTTAATGCACCTGTACTGACCTCGCCTTCTGCTTGGGTGGTTGTTGTCCGTCATGATCTTTTTGGCGTTCCTGTGTCATCGGGTGCTGTATGTGTCCTGGAGGCCAGGTAGTTTGCCCCCGGTGATGCTTTAGGCAGACCACACCACCCTTTGGAGAGCCCTGCGGTTGCGGGCAGTGCAGTTGCCGTACCAGGAGTTGATACAGCCCGACAGGATGCTCTCAATTGTGCATCTGTAAGAATTTGTGAGAGTTTTAGGTGCCAAGCTAAATTCCTTCAGCCTCCTGAGGTTGAAGAGGCACAGTTGGGCCTTCTTCACCACACTATCTGTGTTGGTAGACCATTTGAGTTTGTCAGTGATGTGTACACTGAGGAACTTGAAGCTTTCCACCTTCTCCACTAAGGTCCCGTCGATGTGGATAGGGGGGTGCTCCCTCTGCTGTTTCCTGAAGTCCACAATCAGCTCCTTTGTTTTGTTGACATTGGGTGAGAGGTTATTTTCCTGGCACCACACTTCCAGGTCCCTCACCTCGTCCCTGTAGGCTGTCTCGTCATTTTTGGTAATCAGGCCTATGACTGTTGTGTCGTCTGCAAACTTGATGATTGAATTGGAAGCGTGCGTGGCCATGCAGTCATGGGTGAACAGGGAGTACAGGAGGGGGCTGAGCACACATCTTTGTGGGCCCCCAGTGTTGAGGATCAGCGACGTGCAGGTGTTGTTTCATACCTTCAACACCTGGGGGCGACCCGTCAGGAAGTCCAGGATCCAGTTGCACAGGGCGGGGTTCAGACCCAGGGCCTCGAGCTTAATGATGAGCTTGGAGGGTACTATGGTGTTGAATGCAGAGCTATAGTCAATGAACAGCATTCTTACATAGCTATTCCTCTTGTCCAGATGGGATAGGGGAGTGTGCAGTGCAATGGCGATTGCATCGTCTGTGGATCTATTTGGGCGGTAAGCAAATTGAAGTCGGTCTAGGGTGTCAGGTAAGGTAGAGGTGTATGATCCTTGACTAGTCTCTCAAAGCACTTCATGATGACAGAAGTGAGTGCTACGGGGCGATAGTCATTTAGTTCAGTTACCTTTGCTTTCTTGGGTACAGGAACAATGGTGGACATCTTGAAGCATGTGGGGACAGCGGACTGGGATAGTGTGACACGGAACCCAAACCGGCTGCGCACGTGCACCATCCTCCATAAATGTATTTGTCCCCCCCACACCAAACGCGATCACGACACACAGGTTAAAATATCAAAACAAACTCTGAACCAATTAAATTAATTTGGGGACAGGTCGAAAAGCGTTAAGCATTTATGGCAATTTAGCTAGTTAGCTTGCACTTGCTAGCTAATTTGTCCTGGGATATAAACATTGAGTTGTTATTTTACCTGAAATGCACAAGGTCCTCTACTCCACCAATTAATCCACACATAAAACAGTCAACCGAATCGTTTCTAGTCATCTCTCTTCCTTCCATGCTTTTTCTTCTCTTGACTTTATATTGCGATTGGCAACTTTCCAAAACTGAGGTGCATTACCGCCACTGACCTCGTTCGTCTTTCAGTCACCCACGTGGGTATTACCAATGAGGAGTTGGCACGTGGGTACCTGCTTCTATAAACCAATGAAGAGATGGGAGAGGCAGGACTTGCACCGCGATCTGCGTCAGAAATAAAACTGATTTATATTTTATCCCTTGGCAATGCAGATGCTCGTTGGCGCGCGCGAGCAGTGTGGGTGCAATAATTGAATAACATAGATTTCAAAATGTATTTTGCATGTGGTCAGCCTGTCAGATTGAATATGTCTGTAAACACTCCAGCCAGCTGGTCTGTTCATGCTCTGAGGACGTGGCTAGGGATGCCGTCTGGGCCAACAGACAGGTTAACATGTTAACAAGCGAGGGTTAACACGCTTAAATGTCTTACTCATGTCGGCCACGGGGAAGGAGAGCCCACAGTCCTTGGTAGCGGGCCACGTCAGTGGCACTGTGTTATCCTCAAAGCGGGTGAAGAAGGTGTTTAGCTTGTCCAGACGCAAGACGTCGGTGTCTGTATCCTGTGCATGTGAAAAATCTACTTATTATTTTATTTAATATAGTGTGTGTTTGCCAGAGACGGTAATGTGAAGAACAACATGACCTGCACCAAAGTCAGATTAAGATATAGGACAAGGACTATATAAAGTGTACTTTTAACTGGAGTATTTCCTTATTGTAGGCTACTACATTAACCACTTTTAGTCGTGAAATCATTGGTTGTTTACTAAACTAATCACTTGGTTTAGCAAATGGCCTCATGTGAATCTTTAAAGGGATGGGTGGGGCTAATGCTTAAGAGGGTGTGAACGATGCTGAATGGGTATAGACAAAGAATAGCTCTCCATTAGGTGTACCAAAAATATTCAAGGGACATTTTCTCAAAAGTGGGGATACAATTTATCAATTTTCAAAGCAGAATTACTTTCCCACTGTTCTTCAACTGCAGTGTATGATATACCATTTTCTAGCTCTGGGTCTCTACTTTTATCCCATGTAAAAAACACTTAAGCATTTAAAATGTTGCTACATAAGACCGAATCGAGACGGTCGTTCACATATAGGCATTGATTAAAGCTTGATGTTAAATAAAAATCTCCCTACCATCATATTTAGGTCTATATGACACCAATGTCGATGAAGAACTTGAGAACTGAAGGTTCTGGGTTTGCCTCTTAGAGGATACATTTTGACCATTTGCTTTAGTGTATAGTTTTGACATACAGTGCTTATTTGCATTTATTAGGTGGCTCTTAAAAGATGATCACCTCTAAATCCTTGCACATCTGCTGCACCAGTGACGTCCCCTTGGTGTATCCCAAGTTGTTTCCCCCTAGGTAGATGACTATGATGTTAGGGGGAGAAGTACCACAAATAGAAGCCTTCCCTGTAGCTCAGTTGGTAGAGCATGGTGTTTGCAACACCAGGGTTGTGGGTTCGATTCCCACGGGGGGCCAGCACAGGAAAAAAAAAAAAAAAAAAAATTGTATGAAACAATGTATGAAATTGTATGAAATGTAAGTCGCTCTGGATAAGAGCGTCTGCTAAATGACGTAAATGTAAGTAACACAGGCCCTATGCTGGCGCAGAACACTGAGCAGTTTGTGCCACTTCATGGCTCGCTTTCCGAGCCACCTAATGTGACAGTCAATAAGGCAGAGGTTGTGATGCTTCCTGACCACCCTGGCACGCCTCTCCAACCAGTGGATCCACAAATGCCCAACAAGCCACACAGTCTTCATGCTGACGACCATGTTGATGAATGAGTTTATATACCTGGAAACCTGCAAAAAAAGGGTGCGTAATGTAGTAGTAGTATATATGTGGAATAAATAGAACTGCATTCCAATTGGAAAATATCAAATGCAGATTCCTTTCTTGTACCCGTTTCAGGGAAGCTTTAAAATGTACAATTTAGACTTTTGCAAGGACAATAAACCATAATATGTTCTCATTTTTCAAGCAAACATTCCCATTGAAGCACCAAATCCAATCTGTTCTACCTGTTGTATTTTTATGTACTTGAGCGTAAAGGTGTTATCTCCGCTCTGAGAGTATCTCCTGCCAGACATTACCTCTCTCACTTTAATCTCTGAGATAAACTAATCTCCAATAACGACTCATAAAACAATTAATCATCACCATACAAAAAAAAAAGAAATATATTTATCAAAATATGCTTTACATTGAATTCCAGATTTGCCAGATTTTTCTGATATAGCTCAGTTTAAATAGTTAGCAGGTCTGAATTGATTTGGCGTAGGCTACTAGCTAGCAGCTAGCCAGCTAGGCCTATATATGGGCCTAGTAGGTCTATCTGATTTATTTTTTAAAGGCCAGAATCATCTTATTGAAGAATTACATTCAACGACCTAGCTGAGCCTTTACAGGTAAGTTAAACACAGACAGTAGATATATGTTTGTTGTAGGCTATGTGTCAGTCTCACCAGTTAGACCTAGACAGCCAACTAGTATGCAAACAGACCAGTGGTGAGCGACTGATAATGAGCATTGCGAGTAACAAAAACATTGGCCACAGCACGGCAATGTTAGATGTCATCCAGTCAGAAATGATGTTTGATCCGTTTTAATGGGTAGGCTACATGTTGATTATTTGTGTATTTTCCAGGAGCTTGCTCGATTGTCTTGTTAAGAAAGATCAGGGAAAAATGTTACAGTTTACTCCATAGTGGCTTAAATGGGTTGCTGGTTCAGCTGTTAATATTAAATAAATACAAACTACATTATTTCTGTTGCCATTTCTCATTATTGTTTACTTTTACTTAACTATTGATGTGTTATGCTGTATTATAATATTGTATTATACGGCCCGAGGAGTACGGCCCGGAGAGTTATGGTATATGGCCAATATTCCATGGCTGAGGGCTGTTTTTACGCACGACGCAACGTTGAGTGCCTAGATAGAGCCCTTAGCCATGGTATATTGGCCATATACCACAAACCCCGAGGTGCCTTATTGCTATTATAAACTGGTTACCAATGTAATTAGAGCAGTAAAAATATTTTTTGTGGTATACTTTCAGCCAATCAGTATTCTGCGCTCGAACCACCCAGTTTATAATGTTGCATAATCACCTTCCAGTGTAAAAACTATGGCAATTAAAAACAGAAGTAGATGTTGCTCTGAAGCCGAAAAAGAAAGGAAATTCACATGAGCACCACCTTTCCTATTCCACCCATGCTCTACCAAGGTTTTCCAGCACACAGCTTTGTCCTACTACAGTAGCTATTGTACTTCCAGCTATGTGTAGGCTGGTTGCTTAGGATTCAAACCTTCTCAAACAGCCTAATTCATACTTCTCAGAGGGATAATGGATTTACAGAGAGACAAACATAACTTTAAGCTATATATTATTTTGACAGAGGTAATGCACTGATCAGCATAGCCATTGATAAAACAGGACCATGTTTGAAACACAAGTGGTTCTGAGCTTATGTCAATATTACACAGGTAAGCTAACAGTTACAGAAATCAGGAATGCAGACAGACTCTACCTATCTGAGCTACTGTGTCCAACACATAACCTGTTGTTAAAAGAGCACCTTTTTTTATTTTATTTAACTAGGCAAGTCAGTTAAAACCTGTTAGGGATAGGGGGCAGTATTTGCACGGCCAGATAAAAAACGTACCCAATTTAATCTGGTTACTACTCCTGCCCAGTAACTAGAAAATGCATATAATTGTTTGATTTGGATAGAAAACACCCTAAAGTTTCTAAAACTGTTTGAATGGTGTCTGTGAGTATAACAGAACTCATATGGCAGTCAAAACCCTGAGACAAATCCTGACAGGAAACTGAAATCTGATGTGTGGATATCACTTCAAACATTTGCCATTGAAACACACAGGGGCTTGTGAATCATTTAGCACTTCCTATGGCTTCCACTAGATGTCCCCAGTCTTTACAAAGTGGTTTGAGTCTTCTATGGTAGTAACTGACCCAAAGAGAGGCTGTTTATCTTGGTCACAGGGGATGGGCCATTACCATTGTGACGTCGGCGCCCATGGCTACTCTCCCTTTTCGAAACGTTTTGAAAAACAATGCAACCGTTCCAATGGAATATTATTGAAGCCCTGGTTGAAAAAGCCCCTAAAGATTTATGTTATACAACGTTTGACATGTTTGAACAAACTTAAATATATATTTTTTGCTCATTCCTGACGACAAGTCAGACGCACACGGTACATTTTCACGAGCCTTCTGAGTGCGCTAACACTATTGGGACATAAATTATTTGAACTTTTTTGAACAAAACTGCATTTGTTATGGACCTGGGATTCCTAGAAGTGCCTTCTGATAAATATAATCAAAGGTAAGGGATTATTTACAATAGTATTTTTGATGGTTGATCGTTCCAAGATGGCTCCAACATTTATAGCCTAGACTTTTTTTCTGGGCATACCACGTCGTTTATTGCAAAGTGTGATTTCCCAGTAAAGTTCTTTTTAAATCTGGCAAAGCGATGGCATTCAAGACATGTTAATCTATAAGTCTTTGAATGACAATATTACATTTTAACAATGTTTTCGAATAGTAATTTTGTAAATTGTAGCGCTAATTCACCGGAAGCATTTGAGGGAAAAGATTTTCTGAACGTCATGCGCCGATGTAAAATGCTGTTTTTATATATAAATATGAACTTTATCGAACAATAAATGCATATGTTGTGTAACATGATGTCCTAGGAGTGTCATCTGATGAAGGTTGTCAAAGGTTAGTGCTGCATTTAGCTGTGTTTTGGGTATTTGTGATGCATGCTAGTTGCTTTGAAAATGGCTGTGTGATTATTTCTGGCTGGGTACTCTGCTGACATAATCTAATGTTTTGCTTTTGCTGTAAAGCCTTTTTGAAATCGGACAACATGGTTCGATTCAGGAGAGGTGTATCTATAAAACGGTGTAAAATAGTCATATGTTTGAGAAATTGAAGTTATAGCATTTATGAGGTTTTGCATTTAGCGCGACGCGATTCCACTGGCTGTTGATTAGGGTGGGACGCAAGCGTCCCACTGGCCCAGACAGGTTAACACTACTGTTGTGTCAAATGGTGTGGCTTTGTCATGTGTGCTCCCTCTCCGGCCTCTAGGTCACCAGGCTGCTCGTTATGGCGCACACCTGTCACCATCGTTATGCACATCAGCGCATTATGACACTCACCTGGACTCCATCACCTCCTTGATTACCTGCCCTTTATATGTCACTCCCTTTACTTCCTTCCCCAGGCGTCATTGTTCCTGTTTCTATTTCATGTCTGTGCGCTGTTAGTGTTTCTTGTTTTGTAATATGTTCTGTTTATTTTATTAAAACACTCACTCCCTGAACTTGCTTCCCGACTCTCAGTGCACATTGTTACAGGCTTGTTTAATTTGTATTTTACCTCATGCTCCTAAACGACTAGGGTTTTGCCAGGTTGAATGGAACAGATCTAGAGAAAAGACTGCTTTATATTCCTGTTATCATATATTAATTCTTCCCACTAATCCTTTGGCTCCACCAAATAAAACTGTGATGGCTTGGTGGTCATCTTTATCACTCTGTATGATGATGAACTCACGGGCAACAATGACAAAACAACTAGCAGCCCAGGGGGGCATTCATTATGAGTTCCCAGAGAGTGTGTCAGTGAATGATGATCTTCCTTGAACTACATGCAGATTCTGTATGTGACAGCAGCACGGGGAGGAAGAGATAGGGAAGATTCACATTTACAACCCGTGGGAAAGAAAAGTAAATTGAGATAAAGATCCAACAATACTTGTGCTAAATGAAATTAGCGAGATTCTTCAAACGATGTAGGCTCTTATAGCTCCTCAAACACTGAATAGGTTCAACGCTACTTAGTCACATCCCATTTCTTCCACTTTTAGGTCACCCTAGATCCAGAGCAACTGTTTGGCATTCTGTTAGGCACCCCTTAGTGTCTTGGCCACATTCATAGGTCTAGGCCTCTTACTACAGGGAGCAGTCGGGATGGATTTATTGCCATGTTCCTGTGGTGCAAATGCACTCTTTAATCGATCCAGCTTCACCATGGACCCTGGTCATTCAAACTCACTTCTCCTCCCCTTCCCCCTCATCAATTTATATCCCATGGCCAACCCCCCCCCCCAACAGCAGCACTGTGGAATGGCTGGGACTAAGACCAATATATACAGATAACAGCTCAAACAAAGGAAACACCAACATAAAGTGTCTTAATAGTGCGTTGGGATACCACAAATCAGGAACAGCTTCAATGCCCCTTGGTATAGATTCAATAAGGGACGCAACACCATTCTTCCACGAGACATTCAATAATTTGGTGTTTTGTTGATGGCGCTGATCCAGAGTCCAGAATTAAGTGTTCAATTGAATTGAGATCTGGTGACTGAGACACACACACACACACATACACACTCTTTAAACCCCCTAAGCTTTTTTAGACCCCTCTTTCAAAGTCACTGATATCTCTTCTTCTAGCCAAAATAATTGGCAACTGGACATTTTTATACATGGCTTAATTAAAGACATGCTCCGGAACATTGGCGACTAGTATTTTTTTTTAAACCTCCTGCTTTGGGCTGGATGTGTCAATGTTCATACATGCACAACCTATGAGCAGATCTAGGATCAGGTCCGCCTGTCCATATCATTTTATATAATATCAAGATGATCTACAGGGGAAACTGATGCTAGATCAGCACTCCTACTTTGAGACACTTTGTGTGTACAGGCCTCATAAAAAGGATCCTAAAATAAGTAAAATTTTCTCTTTGGATGATAGATAAATGGATGCTGCTGAAGATCTAAGTGTTGACATTCTCTTAATGATATTCCCGAAGGACGTGTCCTGGACTCAATCTATGGATGCCTGATCTGTTTAGCATCTGACAATGACAGTTGAACGCTGTAAGCAGTGAAGTAGTTCTCTATCCCTTATTGCAATTATGTAAATGAAGTTCAAAGCAGTGATGCTGTGGCAGCATTCTGAAGAAATCTGTGGCAGCATTGTGGAGAAGTGAGGCTGTCGTAAACATCACAGTCATTTAACCTTTATTCATACTGGTTATTCTCATTAAGATAACATCTCTTTTGCAAGAGAGACCTGTTCGCTTCTATGCTGATGTCATAGTTCATGGTCAGGTAGACAGCGATGATGATGATGATGACAGGTACTGGAGGTTCTAAGCAGAGGTGTATGATCTGACAGCCCCAACTTAAGCCAGCTGCTGTCATTTTACTCCCTTAGCCAGCTGGGTTAGCAATGGCTCTATTTCATCTCTGCCCTGCTAATACACAGCCTCCACATGACCTTGATCAGCATCAGAGGAGAAGGCACACTTTGAGACCTCCCAGTCTAAGAAGGGTTGGCATGTGGTCTAAATCGTAAACCAGTGGTGTTGTGTTAACAAGGCCATTGACTGTACAGGAATGCACAGAGAGTGAGAACGTCCATTCACTAAACATGTGTTTTCATTGTCATTTAGTCAACCTGGTCTCAGAGCATTTCATATTATTATTTACGTAAATCCGAGACACTCCATTTAGCATGATATATTACACATTTGCAAAATGTACAATATGTTTGAATTTGCAAAACGTACAATTTGTTACGAATTTACTAAATGTATGATATGTTAAGAATTACAATTTGTTGTGGCTAACATTATCTAGGTGGCTAGGTGACTAACACTAACATTAGCTAGCTGGCTAACATTAGCTAGGCTAGGGGTTAGGGTTAAGGTTAGGAGTTAGGTTAAAGGGATAAGGTTAGGGTTAGGGAAAGGGTTTGTCTTGGCTAAAAGTTGGGAAAAGACTTGATTGCATCACTTCTTGTTTTTATAAGAAACAATGTGTTGGAAAATCCCCCCAAAAAATGCATGAAATGTATGCATTCACTACTGTAAGTCGCTCTGGATAAGAGTGTCTGCTAAATGACTAAAATGTAAAATGTAAATGTAAAATGTTTGCATAGTCAACTTACATGCAGCACTGACACACACACTTACCCCACCAGACATACCACCAGAGATCTTTTCACAGTCCCCAGGTCCCGAACATATTCAAAGAAACGTACAGTATTATACAGAGCCATGAGTACATGCAACTCCCTTCCCTCTTATGTAGTGCAAGTGAACAGCAAACCTGGTTTCAAAAAACAAATAAAGCAACGCCTCACGGCAGAACGCCTCTCCCCCATGTGACCTACTTGTTGTGTGTCTGTACTGACATGTATGAGTAACTGATAGATAAACACACACACTACATGTTAATGTTTTTAAATGTTTGTAAATTGTAAAGTATTTTGTCTGTAATGTATTTTTCGTTATATGTTGGACCCCAGTAAGACTAGCTGTGATGTGTGGATCCTAATGAATAAAATACAAATAAAATCAAATAAAGATGGAGAAAACCCCACAGACCTAATTTCTGTGTTTACTAACTGTTAGGAAACATCACAAGTATCGCAGCTTTATTTTTACGAAGATTGAAAAGATCAGGGATTTGGTGCCATTGAATCTTGCTTATTGATTTCCCTCCTCGTTCCTGCTGGCCCAAGCAATTCATTATTTAGCACTCTGACATAAACTCAGCAAAAAAAGAAACGTCCTCTCACTGTCAACTGCGTTTATCTTCAGCAAACAACATGTGTAAATAAGATTCAACAACTGAGACATAAACTGAACAAGTTCCACAGACATATGACTAACAGAAATGGAATAATGTGTCCCTGAACAAAGGCGGCGGGGGGGGGGGGGGGGGGGGGGGGGCAAAATCTAAAGTGACAGTCCGTATCTGGTGTGGCCACCAGCTGCATTACGTACTGCAGTGCATCTCCTCCTCATGGACTGCACCATATTTGCCAGTTCTTGCTGTGAGATGTTACCCCACTCTTCCACCAAGGCACCTGCAAGTTCCCGGACATTTCTGGGGGGAAATGGCCCTAGCCCTCACCCTCTGATCCAACAAATCCCAGACGTGCTCAATGGGATTGAGATCTGGGCTCTTCGCTGGCCATGGCAGAACACTGACATTCCTGCCTTGCAGGAAATCCCACACAGAACGAGCAGTATGGCTGGTGGCATTGTCATGCTGGAGGGTCATGTCAGGATAAGGCTGCTGGAAGGGTACCACATGAGGGAGGAGGATGTCTTCCCTGTAACGCACAGCATTGAAATTGCCTGCAATGACAACAAGCTCTGTCCAATTATGTCCGTACTGTCTCCCCGTAGTGCTGTCTTATGCGTCTCACAGTACGGACATTGCAATTTATTGCCCTTGCCACATCTGCAGTCCTCATGCCTCCTTGCAGCATGCCTAAGGCACGTTCACGCAGATGAGCAGGTACTCTTAGCCTCTTTCTTTTGGTGTTTTTCAGAGTCAGTAGAAAGGCCTCTTTAGTGTCCTAAGTTTTCATAACTGTGAACTTAATTTCCTACCGTCTGTAAGCAGTTAGTGTCTTAATGACCGTTCCACAGGTGCATGTTCATTAATTGTTTATGGTTCATTGAACAAGCATGGAAAACAGTGTTTAAACCCTTTACAATGAAGATCTGTGAAGTTATTTGGATTTTACGAATTATCTTTGAAAGACAGGGTCTTGAAAAAGGGACGTTTCTTTTTAAAGGGACGTTTAACTTAGGTCCTTTTCGCTTTCATAAATAATCACATCTACCTTCTGCCCTCTCCCATTGCTAAACCTACCATTGATATACTAGAGCAGGGGTCTTTTCTAGCATGAGAGTTACTTGAAAAAAATGTAACATGTCGCTAGCTACTTATTTTATTCCAGCTTTCAAATAGGCACATTCTTCTCTTCTCCGCTCCAACTCTTAGTGTACAAGAGAAAGTAGTTAACTATGTTTTCTGTCAAAATACCTGGTAAAATAATGGTTAATAAACAACTCTAAGGGGGGGCCCTATAAAATCAGTGTTTTTTTTCTCCCAAATTCTGTTTCATATTTTCCTGGTTTGAGATTATTATTTTTTAATAACAATTGTTCATAGAGAAACAAGGCAATTGGATATTCTGAGTCCATGTCAATGTTTAAATCACAAAATAATAATAGTTTTTTATGTCTGGAAGAAAACAAACAAAAAAACGATTTTTGAGTGTAATTCCACTTGAATTGTGCACCTGGCCCTTTAACTGGGCATCTAGCAAGTGAGAAATGTGCCACCTAATGTGCTGGTCTAGCAATGGTTCTGTACTGCTGCTGCTCATTTCATGGCAAAGTTTGCAAATAACAAATTATATACTTACTTACTATACTTCTGCCAGGTAAGCCTACCTTGCAGTTAACATTTATTGAGAAGGTTTTGGGGAAAGTAATTCTGTCAACCCACAAGATGGTTATCAAATCAACTGGCTACACACAGACTGACAGGCAAATGCCCCCACCACATAGCAGGGGGCAATGTTACTGGAAATGAATTGGCAGATATTGTGTTAGGTTTGGCTTTTTAAGCCAATAGTTGCTAACCAAGGGTGGGATAATGTCAATGTTGCGTTGATTATATAGCTGGGTGTTTGCAGTGTCTGATACTTGTGAGATTTGTTTATGACAGTTTGCGGTGGAACACATGAAAATTGCATGTACTTTCAGAATTGTTTGGCAAGCTACTCATAGGTGGGTCGTGAGCTACTGGCAGCTCGTGATCGACCTGTTGGAGACCCCTGTACTAGAGTATTAGCATAGTGTTTGAAAGGGCTCAACTCAGTGGCTCTGATCCTAACTCCATGCCATGGGGACTGAGTCAAGAAGGATGACAGCATTAAGGCCCAGAGCTCCTTGACTCTTGCCTCTTTTATCCTGTCTCCTGCTGTTAAATATCAGTTGAGATTCAGAGGGGGTCAGATGAGTAACACATGTTTTGAGCCCCAGGGAGTGATTTATATTATTGTCTCTATCCTCAGGGACGCCACTGCGCACACACACACACACACACACACACACACACACACACACACACACACACACACACACACACACACACACACACACACACACACACCTTTCCATCAGGAGACTGAAACTCTCTCTCATCTGCCTATGTTGCTCTGACCTCCTGCTGCCAGAATAATCCAGGCCCAGACCATCCCTCTCTCCCTCTCCCAGATGAAAAAGGCCCTTGTTGCACCACTAATGGCCTTTTGCTAATGTCACAGTGATGGGATCTGCATCGGCCACCTGATGTATAGTCTAATTGGTCACTTAGGTCTCATGACATGTGCTCTAATTGGTCACTTCTAGGGGTGAGTGCCGCTGCTTTGTGTTCTAGTCTCTCCAGGATGGAAAGGATGGTACCTGTTATTAAAGTGACTGGCAAAACTGGGTCCCATAGAAACCCTTGCTGGAACCTCCAGCCCATCCACTCAACAGCTGATCTGACTACAGTAGCTAAGACCCCTTATACCCATCAGGCAGCATTACATTACTCTTTGTGCCAAATTCCGAGTCCCTATGGCTTCTACAGTAGATGTATGTCACATGCACCCAATCGCAGTGTAAGAATATTCTAAGATAAATACACAACACAGAGGACTAAAGATCAAGAGGAAATTAATGATCAATGGAAATAGTTGTTTCTGTAATGGGGAACTGAAGATTAATGGTTCAGGGACACGGAAGGAATTTCAGTCCAGGGCTCATAGTTACATGTGGCAAGTTATCATTGGTCCAAATTATTTATACATTGAGCCTGAAATGGGATACTTGTTATTTGGCCATTGGCCCATTTTTACTGCAAGGAATTCTAATTGGTCAACCACAGGCTAGGGTTGGGTTATAAACTACATCCTGTCTCTTTGTTCAGAGAAGAAAACACTGAGGACAGGGAAGAATAACCATCTACTTTCCAGCATAACAACTATGATTTGTTCTCTTTGAATAAATATATTTTTCTCCCCCTGACATACTTTGGGGTCTGTGTTATTGAAGAATAACATCAACTGCTAACAGTTGGGGGCTCCCGAGTGGCGCAGCGGTCTAAGGCACTACATCTCAGTGCTAGAGGCATCACTACAGACACCCTGGTTCGAATCCAGTCTGTATCACAACCGGCCGTGATAGGGAGTCCCATAGGCAGCGCACAATTGGCCCAGCGTCGTCCGGGTTTGGCCGGTGTAGGCCGTCATTGTAAATAAGAATTTGTTCTTAACTCACTTGTCTAGTTAAATAAAGGTTAAATATATATATTTTTTAAGCGTCAAAAGCAATGCTCATCTCACCACACTAAACCAAATGCCTTAAGAGTTTCCAGATATGTACCCATTTTTCTTACATTTAGCGTCTATCTGGGTTTTCCCATAGCACACCCTTTAGAATGGGTGTCACGTACATAGCCTACATTCACATTAATTATTGCTGAGAAAATGGGCATTACAACTCATTACTGTTTTATTAGCATATGATGTTGGTCTTGGGGAGACCCCTCCCACTCCTCGCTATAGCTGTCTGAGACATAACCCAGAGAATGTATTAATAGTAAGTCAATTATTAGAGGGAGAGTTCATGCTATGAGTGCCTCCCACTAAGCATATGAGCACTGGAAAAACAAATGAGGTGCTAGAGGAATGTGTTCATCTTAAACGCTCCGGTGAGCATATTTCTTATTTTCCATCGATTTACATTCGAATGCTGAATTCATCATCAACTAAAAAATGCTTCAAAAGCAGTTTTTATTAAATATTTATGGACATGTTTAAATGACATTCTCTAATCAGAGTTTTTGCTAATAGCGACAGGACAGCCAAACAGACAGAGAGAGAGAGAGAGAGAGAGAGAGAGAGAGAGAGAAAAAGTGACAGAGAAAACATGTGAGTCAGTGCTAGAGAGACAGTGGACCTACAGTACCTTCAGAAAGTATCCATACTCCTTGACTTATTCCACATTTTGTTGTATAAAGCCTGAATTCAAAATGGATTGAATATTTGTTTTTCTCACCCAACTACACATAATACCCCATAATGTCAAAGTGAAAACATGTTTTTAGCGAATGTTTGCAAATGTATAAAAAATGAAATACAGAAATATCTCATTTACACAGAACAAATATATAAACACAACAATTTCAAAGATTTTACTGAGTTACAGTTCATATAAGGAAATCAGTCAATTGAAATAAATAAATGAAAACCTAATATATAGATTTCACATGACTTGGAATACAGATATGCACCTGTTGGTCACAGATACCTTGAAAAAAATGAAGGGGCGTGGATCAGAAAACCAGTCAGTATCTGGTGTGACCACCACTTGACTCATGCAGCGCGACACATCTCCTCACATAGAGTTGATCAGGCTGTTGACTGTGACCTGTGGAATGTTGTCCCACTCCTCTTCAATGGCTGTGCAAAGTTGCTGGTTATTGGCGGGAACTGGAACATGCTGTCGTACGTGTCCATCCAGAGCATACCAAACATGCTCAATGGGTGACATGTCTGGTGAGTATGCAGGCCATGGAAGTACAGGGTCATTTTCAGCTTTCAGGAACTGTGTACAGCCCCCGACATGGGGCCGTGCATTATTATTCTGAAACATGAGGTGATGGAGGCGGACGAAGGGCATGACAATTGGCGTCAGGATCTCGTCACAGTATCTCTGTGCATTAAATTTGCCATTGATAAAATGCAATTGTGTTTGTTGTCTGTAGCTTATGCCTGCCTATACCATAATCCCACCACCACCATGGAGCACTCTGATCACAAAGGTGACTTCAGCAAACCGCTAGCCCGCACAATGCCATACACACAGTTTGCCATCTGCCCGGTACAGTTGAAACCAGGATTAATCCATGAAGATGGCCATCAAAGGTGAGCATTTGCCCACTGAAGTTGGTTACGACGCCGAACTGGAGTCCGGTCAAGACCCTGGTGAGGACGACGAGCACGCAGATGAGCTTCCCTGAGACGGTTTCTGACCATTTGTGGAGAAATTCTTTGTTTTTCCAAACCCACAGTTTCATCAGCTGTCTAGGTGGAGAAAGCTGGAAGAAGTGAAGAAGCTGGATGTCGAGGTCCTGAGCTGGCATGGTTACATGTTGTCTGCGGTTGTGAGGCTAGTTTGACATACTGCCAAATTCTCTAAAACGACGTTGAAGTTGGCTTATGGTAGAGAAATTAACATTCAATTCTCTGGCAACAGCTCTGGTGGACATTCCTACAGTCAGCATGCCAATTGGACGTTCCCTCAAAACTTGAAACATCTGTGGCATTGTGTTGTGTAAAAGAACCGCACGTTTTAGAGTGGCCTTTTATTGTCACCAGCACAAAGTGCACCTGTGTAATGATCATGCTGTTAAATCAGCTTCTTGATATGCCAAACCTGTCAGGTGGATGTATTATGTTGGCAATTGGAGAATTCGTCACTAACAGGGATGTAACCAAATTTGTGCTCAAAATTTGAAATAAGTAATATTTTTAGGCGTGTGGGAAAGTCTGGGACCTTTAATTTCAGCTCATGAAACATGGAACCAACACTTTACATATTGCATTCATATTTTTGTTCAGTATACATAAGTCAATACATGTTAGAATCACCTTTGGCAGCGAGTCTTTCTGGGTAAGTACAATATTTGGCCATTGTTCATTTCAAAATTCTTCAAGCACCGTCAAATTGGTTGTTGATCATTACTAGACAACCATGTTCATGTCTTGCCATAGATTTTCAATCAGATTTAAGTCAAAACTGTAACTCGGCCACTCAGGAACATTAGATCCTTTGTTCGTACCCCCCAAGGCAATTTAACTTGTCCCAGAGGCTGCTCCAAGACGCCACCGGTGGAGAAGAGGTATTCGGAGTAGACTTCTAGTCCGACTCAGGAGGCATGCACACCATTCACCGCTTCCGAGTATATTGCTTACTAATGTTCAGTCCCTGGACAATAAAGTAGATGACCTCAGGGCGAGGATCTTCTTCCAGAGAGACATCAGGGACTGTAACATACTCCGGATATACTGTCCAGGTGGATATAGCCAGCTGGGTTCTCAGTACATCACGCAGACAGGAATAAAGAACTCTCGGGGAAGAAGGATGGTGGAGGTGTATGTTTCATGATTAACTACTCATGGTGTGATTGTGATAACGTACAGGAACTCAAGTCCTTTTGTTCATCCGACCAAGAATACCTCGCAATCATATGCCGACCGTATTACCTTCCAAGAGAATTCTCTTCGGCTATAGTCACAGCCATGTATATTCTCCGATGGCCCTCAAGGAACAACACTGGACTTAGTGCAAACTAGAAACCACATATCCTGAGGCCTCATTTATTGTAGCTGGGGACTTTAACAAAGCCAATTTGCGAAAAAAAATTGTTACCGAAGTTCTATTAAAACATTGTAGTATTCGCGCTTCAAACACTTGCCCATTGTTACTCTCCCTTCTGGGACGGCTACAAGACCCTTCCCACTCTCCCTTCAGCAAATCGGATCCCAACTCAATTCTGCTCCTCCCTTCCTATAGGCAGAAACTCAAACAGGAAGTACCCGTGCTAAGGTCTATTCAACGCTGTTCTGACCAATGCTTCAAGATTGTTTTTATCACGCAGACTGGAATATGTTCCGGGTTGCCTCTGAGAATAACATTGACATACAGTGCCATCGGAAAGTATTCAGACCCCTTGACCTTTTCCAAATTTTGTTAGGTTAGAGCCTTATTCTAAAATGGATTAAATAAAAACATTTCCTCAGCAATCTACATCCAATACCCAAAAATGAAAAATCGAAAACAGGTTTTTTGAAATGTTTGCAAAAAATATAAAAAATTCCAACTTATTTACATAACTATTCAGACCCTTTGCTATGAGACTCGAAGTTGAGCTCAGGTGCATCCTGTTTCCATTGATCATCCTCAAGATGTTTCTACAATTTGATTGGAGTCCACCTGTGATAAATTCAATTGATTGGACATGTTTTGGAAAGGCACACACCTGTCCATATAAGCTCCCACAGTTGACAGTGCATGTCAGAGCAAAAACCAAGCAATGAGGTCGAAGGAATTGTAGTAGAGCTCCGAGACAGGATTGTGTCGAGGTACAGATCTGGGAAGGGTACAATTTTTTTCCAGCATTGACGGTCCCCAAGAACACAGTGGCCTCCATCATTCTTAAATGGAGGAAGTTTGGAACCACCAAGACTCTTCCTAGAGTGGGCCGCCCGGCCAAACTGAACAATCGGGCGAGAAGGGGCTTGGTCAGGGAGGTGACCAAGAACCCAATGGTCACTCTGACAGAGCTCTAGAGTTCCTCTGTGGAGATGGGATAAACTTCCTGAAGGACAACCATCTCTGCAGCACTCCACAAAATCAGGCCTTAAAGGTCGAGTGGCCAGCCGAAAGCCACTCCTAAGTAAAAGGCACATGACAGCCTGCTTACAGTTTGCCAAAAGGCTCCTAAAGACTCTCAGACCATGAGAAACAATATTCTCTGGTCTGATGAAACCAAGATTGAACTCTTTAGCCGGAATGCCAAGCGTCACGTCTGGAGGAATTCTGGCACCATTCTACGGTGAAGCATGGTCGTGGCAGCATCATCCTGTGGGGATGTTTTTCAGCAGCAGGGACTCAGAGACTAATCAGGATCGAGGCAAAGATGAATGGAGCAAAGTACAGAGAGATCCTTGATGAAAACCTGCTCCAGAGCTGGGGCGAAGGTTCACCTTCCAACAGGACAATGACCCTAAGCACACAGCCGAAACAACGCAGGAGTGCATTTTGCTATACCTGCAAGACCATCTGCTAAATATGTGTATGCGACCAATAAAATTTGATTGGATATTGTCCTGATAAACTTCCCAGTCCTGAACAATTACAAGCATACCCATAACATGATGCAGCCACCACTATGCTTGAAAATATGGAGAGTGCTACTCAGTAATGTGTTGTATTGGATTTTCCAGGACAAAAATGTAATTGTTTTAACAATTAATATTGTTGATCCAGCCTGAGATTTTTTCTTATCACAGGCCTCATGGTGAAATCCCTGAGTGGGTTCCTTCCGCTCTGGCAACTGAGTTAGGAACGACGCCTGTATCGTTGTAGTGACTGGGTGTATTGATACACCATCCAAAGTGTATTCATAACTTCAACATGCTCAAAGGGATATTCAATGTCTGCTTTTTTTACCATTCTACCAACAGGTGCCCTTATTTGCAAGGCATTGGAAAACCTCCTTCTGTGTTTGAAATTCACTGCTCGACTAAGGAACCTTAGTTGACTAAGGAACCTTAATTGCATGTGTGGGGTAAAGAGATGAAGTAGTCATTCAAAGATCATTTTAAACACTATTATTGCACACAGAGTGAGTCCATGCAACTTATTATGTGACTTGTTAAGCAACTTTCACTCCTGAACTTATTTAGGCTTGCCATAAGAAAGGGGTTGGATACTTATTGACTCAAGACATTTCAGCTTTTCATTTTTAATTAATTTGTAATTTTTTTTTGAAAAATACAATTCCACTTTGACGTTATGGGGTATTGTGTGTAGGCCAGAAACCAAAAACCTAAATTGAATACATTTTTAATTCAGGCTGTAACACAACAAAATGTGGAAAAAGTCAAGGGGTGTGAATACTTTCTGAAGGCACTGTAGATCTCCTCAGTCAAGGGTAAATCAAAACATAATGCACATTTAGATTCTAATTGGGATGCCACATAATGCAATCTCATCTGTCAGAATCAAGCAGATAACAACAAAAGAGCAAAAGAGCCAATGCAGTATTTCTGCTACATCAAGTTGCATCCACTTACAAACGGAGAAGATAGAAGACAGAAGAGAGGGGGAGAGGAGGAAAAACAGCATGCTGAGGCAATGGGAGTCGCACACCTTCCTTAAACAAAAAGCTAGAAAAGTGGGGCTGCAAAACTGCAGCCTGCCAGGAATTGCTATCTGCATGAAAATGCCTATTTCAGAGAGGCTAGCACCAGCCTAGCTTTGGTTACGCTCCAGGGATAGACCTGCTTTCCCATGTCAGTATAAATATACATTTCACCCAGTAAACCGCTCAAGGCATCATCTCCCCTTGGATCCCGGATTAAGGTGTGAGACTGTGTCAGAGGTGCATGAGTGTGTGCGTGTGCATGCATGTGTGTGTATAAGACATATAGACAGACAGACAACAGATATTTAAAGGCCTTTTCATTGACGCAGCGACAACTGCAGCAACTCCCTATCTCCTTGGCTGAACACCATTCCGCCTTATCTCCCTGACAATCCACAGGCAGAGCTCCATACCTCCGTCCCAGCAACCAGAGAGAGCGAGGTGGGGATGAGACGGTACTGACGCTGTGGCATGCTTCGCCTCAGAGTACAACAACGACCGACCTTCACAGGGCCGGCCCAGAGGGAGGTCTGGGTATAGTTATATTTCAGAGGAAAGGTATCTTTATCTCTGATCTAGAGCTACGTGCTTTCGCTTAGCACATGCATTTATAGCACATACACGTTGGCTACAACACATACAGATCTAGGTCAAGGCTAGAAAAAAGGGCTGACTAAAACAAACATGTGGTTTAACATCTTCTACCTCTTGTAGTATTTTAGATCTATAATTATCATATACACACACATTTCAGTCTCAAGAAATGAGAATGCATAAGCAGAACATAACCTCATACCGACTGTAAAATATGGTGGTGGATCTTTGATGTTATGGGGCTATTTGTGACTCGTTTCAGGAAACTAGGAGTATGTTGCACATCACAACTTTTTTGGTCAGAAATGCCTTCTGGAACATGTGAACTTTCACGTGCATTAATAACAAACTTGTATTCCATCCGTAAATACGAATAACATTTTTAAATACGAGCCTAGTTTGTTTAGCCACGGAAAAAAACAGGAACCTTCCCGCTAGCCATGATTGGCTGAGATAATGGATGGGCTGGACATGCTGGGAGATGAGTTTGGATTGGTCTGCCATGTAGCATGCTTCTGTCTATAACGTGAGCTGTTCAGTATGTGTTGATAGTCCTTTCTACCATGCTGATTTTAAAGATATAACGTTTGCCATCGAGAGCAACAAAAGTTTAGCTACTTTCTCAACAACATTGATGCCCTGAATTTAGCAGGTGCTATTGACAGATCAGATGGAAAAGTGATGGGCTACTTTCTGCACACGCCACGGTCAGTGTGAACAGGATTGACTTGACACAATGCTGGACAAACAAGATGTAGCTGCAAACAAAACGGAGTTAAATGGTTCCAGTCTGCTGAGAAGCGTTCATCCATGTATACGGGTAAGAGTCTTGGTACATTTTCATATATTATGTGTCTAATTTTGTCAGAAAGTTGTTAAAGCGTACTGCTGGCTAGCTAGCAGACATTAGCTTGCAGGCTCGCTAGCTAACGTCAGGTGTATGATCTGTGTAGTAAAACTATTTGAATCAGAAATCCACTTGCATTGCTAGTTTTAGCCTAATGTTGTCCCGTGTGGCTCAGTTGGTAGAGCATGGTGTTTGCAACGCCAGGGTTGTGGGTTCGATTCCCACGGGGGACCAGTACGGAGAAAAAATGTATGAAATGTATGTATTCACTACTGTAAGTCGCTCTGGATAAGAGCGTCTGCTAAATGACTAAAATGTAAATGTAAACCTACTTGGTTAGCTTTAGCTACCTGCAGATTCATACTATAGCTATGACAATGTTTGTATTGGTTGGTAGTAGTATGAGTTGGGATTATGCCGGTTCATTACTTAGCTAGCTAGCTACATGTCTAAACAAAAGACTTCACTTCGCCAGATTATTACATGACCCATCAAGTTAGCCAGGTGTATCTGGGGGTGATTACAGCCATCTATTGTATTTCATGAACATGTGTACATGTCTAGACAATAGTGACCCATCCACTTAGCTAGATGTGGCTGTGGGGTAGTTATAGCATTTCCTTCACATGACCCATCAATTTAGACTAGTGTGTCGGGTAAGAGTAATCCAATAATTATAACATATTTATAAAATATTTGTATCTGGACACTTTCTGTTTTCGTTATTGCTGCTATGCAAGTAACCTGTACCGTTTACACCTTCTGTATCCTGTGCATGGGACAAATAAACTTAGATTGTATATGATATAGTGTGTGCTCACCAGAGACGGTAATGTGAAGAACAACATGACCTGCACCAAAATCAGATTAGGATATACGCCAAAGACTAGATAGTGTATTTTTACCTGGAGTTTTTCCTTATTGTAGGCTACTACTTTTACCACTTTTAGTCTTGAAATCTTTGGTTGTTCACTAAACTACTCACTCTGTTTAGCACATGGCCTCACGTGAATCGTTAAAGAGATGTGGCTAAGGCTTAAGAGGGTGTGAACAATGCTGAATGTGTGTAGACAAAGAAAATCACTCCAGTAGGTGTACCAAAACATTCAAGGGACAATTTCTCAAAAGTGGGGTTACAAGTTTATCAACTTTCAAAGCAGAATTACTTTCCCATTGTTCCTCAACTGCAGTGTATGATATACCATTTTCTAGCTCTGAGTTTCTACTTTTGTAAATGTAAAAAAACACAATTTCAAATTTTGCTACATAAGACCAAATCAAGGCTGTCAGCCACATTTTGCTTCCACTGGTCCTGGGGCTCTTGTTAAGGTCAATGCCATCTTTGAACTTTACACAGTAGCAGGACATTTTAGCCAAAAACCTGGTTGCCTCTGCCAGGAGGCTGAAACTTGGCTGCAAGTGGATCTGGAAGCAAGACAATAACCCCAAGGACACATCAAAATCCACAGAGAAATTGTTAATTGGCCACAAAATCAAGATTTAGCATTGGCCATCTCAGTCTCCGTACTTTAAACCTATTAAAAACCTGTGATATGAATTGAAGAGGGCAGTACATATGTGCAGACAAAGGATATTAAGGATCTGGAAGGATTCTGATGGAGGAATGGTTTAACCCTAACCCAAACCCTCCCAATGTGTTCTCTAACTCATAAAACATTTTAGAAAATGGCTCAGTGCCGTTATCCTTAAAAGGTAAGGTATTGAAAACAAGGGTGTCAATAATTTTTACCCCTACCCTTTTGAGAAAAAAGGTATTACTTGTTAAACAAAATCTCTTTCTCTGAGCAACTGTATTAGTATAAATTATATAATTTTCCTATTTTTTGCATACTATATAGCCCCTTATTTGAATTATTGATTTTATACGGTCATTTTTGTTCATCTTTATCAAGGGTGTCAATTTCGGACCCCAATTTAACTTAAATTATCAAAAACTGCTGAAAATATCACAGAGTGGGCCTTACATGGTCACTATCCTGGAAGATTTCTCGCATTAGTATCTGGAAGATTTCTCGCATTAGCTTGGCAGCAGCTACTCTTCCTGGGGTCTAAACAAGATTAAAGCAATTATATACAAAATAAAACAGTGCATCACACAACACATTATTACACACTACTCTATCACAACCTATTTATAATACAAAATCCATAATACAGCAATATAACAATATTACAATGTATGTGTGTGTAGAGTGCGTGTTAGCATGTGTGTGCGTATGTGCCTGCGTGTGTCTTCACAGTCCGCGCTTTTCCGCAAGTTGCAGTTTTATCTGTTTTTTTTATCTGATTTTACTGCCTGCATGAGTTACTTGATATAGAATAGAGTTCCATGTAGTCATTGCTCTATGTAGTACTGTGCATTTCCCATAGTCTGTTCTGGATTTGGGGACTGTGAAGAACCCTCTGGTGGCATGTCTTGTGGGGTATGCATGGGTGTCTGAGCTGTGTGCTAGTCGTTTAAACAGTCGTTTAAACAATGAGATAGGGTGCAGGCCAGGCAGCAGGCTGTTAGCCAGCCTGCCAGATTAGTGGAGTATGCCACTAGCACAGTCAGTGTAGTCAGCTTAGCTATCCCCATTGAGACCGTGTCTGTGCCTCGATCTAGGTTGAGCAAAACAAAACATGGCGGTGTTCGCCTTAGCAATCTCACTGGAATAAAGACCTCCTCCATTCTTGTCATTATTGAAAGAGATTGTGATATCTCACATCTCAAAATAGGGCTACTTAATGTTAGACCCCTCACTTCCAAGGCAGTCATAGTCAATTAACTAATTACTGATCATAATATTAATGTGATTGGCCTGACTGAAACATGGCTCAAGCCTGATCAATTTAACCCAAAAAATGACAGCATTTTCGTCTTTTGAGCTTCTAGTCATGAAATCTGTGCAGCCTACTCAATCACTTTTTATAACTACTGTATACAGGCCTCCTGGGCCGAATACAGCGTTCCTCACCGAGTTCCCTGAATTCCTATTGGACCTTGTAGTCAATTTTTGGTGACTTTAATATTCAGATGTGATGGATTCTGTCAAAATGTAAAATGTTTCATGTTAAACTGTAGTTTGTTTGTATCCTGTGTAGTGAATGATTACAGTGAGTATTAATGGAGTTAAGGCCATGAAACTGTGTGTATGCTAATTTAGAAATGTTGACCTAATCAGATAAGAGGAAATTGTCTAGGATAAGAGAGCAGGGTCAGGCCAAGAACAGAAGATGGACAGGGTGTGCCAAAAAAAAGGTCAGCTAGTTTCTTACCAATACCTCCTGTGCCCCATAAGGGCCATCTGCCCTTTCTGTTTTATCCCTCAGTCATGTTTTTTGAGGTTGCTGAAAAAAAGCATCTGTAGGAGTGTGAAGTTTCAATTTGTTTACGTGAAACCATTGTTGTCGGGAGGGGTATCCCGAAAGAAAGTAATGGCACAGACTATTGTTAGTAGTTTGGGGGAAGGACTGTCTAGCACAGGTCTATAGAAGGTCTCCTGGTGGGGGCCTAGGTGCTCCAGCAAGGGAATTACGGTCGGAATCTAACTCCGCAGTCGTGCGAAGGGTTAATACAGCCACAGTGAAAGTCACTAACGGTGGTTTTAATGGCCAAGTTAAGACAAAGAAACATAGTGAAAAAACATCAAAGCGTACACATTGGAAGAATGCATCTAGAGTGGTAATAGAGCCTACTACACCCGGTGCATTTGGAGGGAATGCAGCAATGTAAGCGTTTTTTATCTTTGACAAAAGAACAGCAGCAAACACTGTTAAAGGCAGCGGAGCAGGAAACTTTTAAATAGCGGCGTATGGCATCGGTTCAATCAACATTGGTTCATAGAGATGACGTTACATGCGAAGGGAGACATCTCAGACAACTTTTTAATAGATGACTGGGATCTATTAACCATGTCTTTGAACATAGGTCCAGTAACAATACTCAGATCATTTTACATGTATGGAAGTGGAGACGATTTTGGGGTTGGAAAATCCTTGCGAGAATCAAAGACAATGGAGGGTAAAAGGTAAAAGGTAGTTGGAATCGGAACGGGAAAAATACTCCTTGTAAACTCAGAAAACATTGGGGGGTTTCTAATCTCGTGAGACATTTTATTTAGTCTTATTCTGAAATAGATTTATAGAATTGATGAAGGGTGGATGGTCACGGGAAATTAGATGAGATTTAATTAGAGTTGGGGTTACCAAACCTAAAAATACATTTAAAAAAATATTGTAGTGCCGTGGTTATGGAAAATCATGGAGAAGAGAGACCAGTCATTACGGGAGTGAACCGTTGGACTTGGTGGTGAGATAAATGTTGCCGTGTCTAAGGGTAGTACATGCTAAATTAAGCACATATAAACAATGGGGTGGATTAAAACAAACGATTAATGATTGGAGGGATGACAGTGGATTTATCATTATCAAGTTTGGTTTGAAATTAAAATGTATGAGTTGCTGATTAAGATGTTGCATAGTGAATGCCAACGAAATGTACACTTTCTCTTCCAGGAGAGGAGGGGTGTCATATTCTTTCTCTTTGGAAGGATTAGGCCATAAAATGAGCTCCAAGATAAGTAAGACCTGGCCATGTGTGTGTTTTCGCCATACGGTTTACCATACACATACCAGCACGCAAACACAATTGACCGATTACATATATATATGGGTTAGTGGTGTTAATATCGTGGGATTTATTGTCGGGGTCTTTTCAATTTGGTTTTAAATTGGGTATGCAGAATGATGAAAATGTTTTAAATGGTTTCTGAAGGAAATGGAAAGAAATGGAAAGGAAATACTTAACTTCTTAAAGTATAGGGGGCAGTATTTTCACGGCCGGATGAAAAACGTACCCACATTAAACTGGCTACTACTCTGGCCCAGAAACTAGAATATGCATATTATTAGTAGATTTGGATAGAAAACACTCTGAAGTTTCTAAAACTGTTTGAATGGTGTCTGTGAGTATAACAGAACTCATATGGCAGACAAAAACCTGAGAAGAATTCAACCAGGAAGTGGGAGATTTGAGAATTGTAGTTCTTCTTTCTAATCCCTATCGAAACTACAGTGTCTGTGGGGTCACGTTGCACTTCCTAAGGCTTCCATTGGCTGTCAAAAGCCTTCAGAAAAGCCTTTTTTCATCCGTCTCCTGTAACCGGGCAGAGAATAGGAGCTCAGTCAATGAGTGGACTGCCTGGGGACAAAGGGATTGATGATGCGCGATCCTGCAAGCGCGCCGTTCCTTTTTTTCTTCTTGAATGAATACGCTATTGTCCGGTTGGAATATTATCGCATTTTTACATTAAAAATACCATAAAGATTGATTTTAAACAACGTTTGACACGCTTCTAAGAACGGTAATGGAACATTTTGACTTTTCGTCTCTGGTACTGCGCTCGCGCGTTATGCCTTTGGATAGTGATCTGAACGCATGAACAAAACGCAGGTATTTGGATATAAATATGGATTATTTCGAACAAAAACAACATTTCTTGTGGAAGTAGCAGTCCTGGGAGTGCATTCTGATGAAGATCAGCAAAGGTAATAGAATATTTATAATACTAATTCTGAGTTTAGGTGACCCCAGAACTTGGCGGGTGTCTGTATAGCTTGCTTTGATGGCGAGCTATGTACTCAGAATATTGAAAAATGTGCTTCGCCGAAAAGCTATTTTAAAATCTGACACAGCGGTTGCATAAAGGAGTACTGTATCTATAATTCTTAAAATAATTGTTATGTATTTTGTCAACGTTTATGAGTATTTTTGTAAATTGATGTGGTCATTCACCGAAAGTTTTGGTGGGAATACATTTTCTGAACATCACGCGCCAATGTAAAATGCTGTTTTTGGATATAAATATGAACTTTATCGAACAAAACATACATGTATTGTGTAACATGATGTACTAGGAGTGTCATCTGATGAAGATCGTCAAAGGTTAGTGCTTCATTTAGCTGTGTTTTGGGTTTTTGTGACATATATCCTTGCTTGGAAAATGGCTGTGTGGTTATTTTTGTCTATGTACTCTCCTAACATAATCTAATGTTTTGCTTTAGCTGTAAAGCCTTTTTGAAATCGGACAATGTGGTTACATTAAGGAGAAGTGTATCTTTAAAATGGTGTAAAATAGTCGTATGTTTGAGAAATTGAAATTATGATATTTTTGCTGTTTTGTATTTCGCGCCATGCTCTTTCACTGGCTGTTGAATAGTGTGGGACGGTTACGTCCCACCTTGCCCAGAGAAGTTAATGGTGGTGAATGACCTTTGTCCTGACTTTCTGGTGAGGCCTGATCAATCTTACTAGAAATAATGGAAAATAGGATATTTAACCTCTTACAGTACAGTCTATTTTACCATTACCTTACCGGATAAAGTTATTTTCTTATAGAGTTATCAAGAGTTGTAATTCTAATTGGATATTAATAGCTTAAGTTGTTTATCTTTGATTTAACAGGCAGTGTTATTATGTCGGTTAGTGTTTCTGTATTTGCTTTGATACAAACTTTCACCAGATTGGGGATGCTGTATTGTTGGGATATCTTACAAGAGGTTAGCGATATAACTCCTTGACCCGGTATCTGCTGTGAGGTAGACAGTATGACAAGGGAGTATAGGACAATTCGGAAAATGGTTTCAACAGTGTGTGGTTATGCTCTTTGGCATTATCGTTATAGGGAATTGGGAGAGCAGAATGGAATGTGACTGGAGGTGGCTCATAAATTCAGGAAGTGGGTAATAGAGTCTCTGTGAAAAGGTACCACTCTATGTATATTGTTACAGAAGATAGCTCGTAGGAGAGGACAGCTAACTGCACAATATAGAATATAGAGACTAGTATGACGTGAATTGAATGTCACACAGACCCAGATGATGGTGATAGTAGCAGAGATAGTATTGTCAGTTCAGACATTATTGTCAACTTTCAATGAGGGGTTTGTCAAAGGTATAACGCTTAAAAGGAAAGCCACAAATTCCTGTATACAGGAGGCCACATCAACAGAAGGGAAGTTTGCTGTAATAATATCATCTCCTGAAGAGTGTGATTAAGGAACATATTACTCAGTTGGTTAGGTTGGATACCATTCCAACGCCACCACAGGACTCGTGCCTCATGAAGGGGTTACTGGATGGGAGTACCGGGTGCTGTTATTCATGTCACAAATTAGTGATTTGGCCATACTGGGAGAGTCTATTTTGTCCTATTGTTAGGAAATGACCCATGCGTTGCAATGTGTATCTTCCCAGGTGAAAGGGGCCCACCCGGCTCTAGCACACTCACAAGAAGCCGGGAGACGAGATGTGCTTGAAAATCCATCAACTGGTTACCTTTCAGCCCAGGTGGACCGGACCTCACTGTCCTACTAGTGACTGACACAGCAGTGAAGGTGTCGGGGAGGAAGGCCTGGAATCACGTGTCCCAGGTGAAAGCTGCACCAACACCTACTGACTTGGGAGAGGCAGAGCAAGATGGAGAGGCTAGAGCAAGTTTTGATAGAAGAGGTGATGATGGAAAAGAAGAAGGCATGTAGAGCACACTGTAAAAGGGCAATAATGTGGGCCTAGGGACATTTTTAGTTGGGGTAGTGTTTATGGCGGCTGCTGTAATCACTACCACTCCAAGGGGAGAAGATCAAATAACACTTTATATAAAGTGGATAGCTCGATACGAAGATACTCGGGTTCATTGTGAGAGGGTAACATCCAAAGTTGCTGAAGCCGTGAGCGTAACTAAATCATAAGGGCATGGTGATATGGGTGGCTCCATTATAAAATATGTCTAGTGTCCTAGATGTAGGATGTTCTGATAAGGGGATGGTTCTCTTACAAACAGGAATTTGGAAAGAATACAATGGAACAGATAGTTTGAGGAATGAAACTAGAATCTCGTCCCTCCCTCAACATTGTGTGCAATAGACTCCAGTTAAAAGAACAGCAGTTGCTAACATTCAAGTTAGTGTGGGCAGAGGACAAAACTTCTGAGAGTTCTACGACACAGGACGTCAAGCCAGGTGAAGCTACACAAACGAAAGAGAGGGGATTTTATCGGAGCAAGAGGTTTTACATACCGTACTCCGTATTACCCAACACCAACAGGAATGAAATGGTCTGGGAAGATTTTAGATAGTGAGAGACCGAGGACCTGGGGAGGAATAGCTTGTTGGGGAAATCAGACCCTGGACGATATTATGCGAAGAGAGTATAATGACCAGATAGTCCTTATTGTTAAACGGCATGAGGTTAGTGAGGGATATGAGCAGATGAAGACTTATTTACAGGCTCGGTTATCCCTACTTTAGTTCATGAGAGAAATATACTCCAATGTCTGTGGCAGAGTGGGGGAAGTACAGGACATTCCTATGGAGTGTTGGTGTCGGATTTGGGGGTAACCCATGTAAGCCCTCTCCAGGGTATTCTGAAAACCAAGGCCATAGTATTTACAGGGGCAGGAAATAGAGGAATAAATGTGACACAGGCGTTGGGATGCCTCGCCTATAAATTAAGAAAATGGGTGATAGACTCATTAGAGAATGACACCACTCCACTGTGTAGAGTTATACAGGGAATAGTGTGTAGTGTGGGAAAGACAGTGGTCTGCGCAGAGTGGAAGGACTACTATGAGGATAAGCTCAACATGGAGGACTCTATGAGGATGGTCATAACCGTTGCTGAAATATTTTATAATTTCAGACTTTAATATCCACATTTGGAGAAGGTTTTACTGATGAGGGAACAACTTTGTAACATCTGCTGATGTAAAAAGGGCTTTATAAATACATTTGATTGATTGATGAGATTGATTGCTGCTTTCAACATGTCAATACCTCTCACAAAGACAAGTACTGATGCAGTCAATCTCTCCTCTACCTTGAGCTAGGAGAGCTTGACATGCATGTTATTGATGTCAGCAGTCCGTGTACATTTAGGGGCCAGCCGTGCAGCATTGTTCTGGGCCAACTGTAATTTGCCTATGTCCCTCTTTGTGGCACTTGACCATATGACTGGGAAGTAGTCCAGGTGTGACAAAACTAGGGCCTGTAGGACTTGTTTTGTTGATAGCGATGTCAAGAAAGCAGAGCAGTGCTTTATTACGAACAGACCTCTTCCCATATTATCTACCGTTGCATCAATATGTTTTGTCCGTGAGTTTACAATCCAGGGTTACACCAAGCAGTTTAGTCTCCTCAACTTGCTCAATTTCGACATTATTCATTACAAGATTTAGTTGAGGTTTAGGGTTTAGTGAATGATTTGTCCCAAATACAATGCTTTAAGTTTTTGAAATATTTAGGACTAGCTTATTTCTTGCCACCCATTCTAAACCGGACTGTGTTGCAGTGATTTCTCATGCTGTGGTAGCTGATGTGTATAGTGTTGAGTCATCAGCATACATAGACACACAGGCTTTACTCACTGCCAGTGGCAGGTTCTTAGTAAAAACATGCTTTACAAGTAAGGGGCATAGACAGCTGCCTTGGGGAATGCCTGACTTATGTTGGAGAGGATTCCATTAAAGAACACCCTTTGTGTTCTGTTAGACAGGTACAGTGGCTTGCGAAAGTATTCACATCCTTGGCATTTTCCTAATTTTTTTGCCTTTTGGGGGGGGGTTGTATCATTTGATTTACACAACATGCCTACCACTTTGAAGATGCAAAATATTTTTTTATTGTGAAACATACAAGAAAGAAGGCAAAAAATAAACAACTTGAGCATGCATAACTATTCCCCCCCCAAAGTCAATATTTTGTAGAGCCACCTTTTGCAGCAATTATAGCTGCAAGTCTCTTGGGGTATGTTTCTATAAGCTTGGCAAATCTAGTCACTGGGATTTTTGCCCATTCTTCAAGGCAAAATTACTCCAGCTCCTTCAAGTTGGATGGGTTCCGCTGGTGTACAGCAATCTTTAAGTCATACAACAGATTCTCAATTGGATTGAGGTCTGGGATTTGACTAGGCCATTCCAATACATTTAAATGTTTCCCCTTAAACCACTTGAGTGTTGCTTTAGCAGTATGCTTAGGGTCATTGTCCTGCTAAGTCTCAAATCTCTGGAAGACAAACAGGTTTCCCTCAAGAATTTCCCTGTATTTAGCACCATCCATCATTCCTTCAATTCTGACCAGCTTCCCAGTCCCTGCCGATGAACAACATCCCCACAGTATGATGCTGCCACCACCATGCTTCACTGTGGGGATGGTTTTCTCAGGGTGATGAGAGGTGTTGGGTTTGCGCCAGACATAGCATTTTCCTTGATGAACAAAAAGCTCAATTTTAGTCTCATCTGACCAGAGTACCTTCTTCCATATGTTTGGGGAGTCTCCCACATGCCTTTTGGCGAACACCAAACATGTTTGCTTATTTTTTTCTTTAAGCAATGGCTTTTTTCCTGGCCACTCTTCCGTAAAGCCCAGCTCTGTAGACTGTACGGCTTAAAGTGGCTCTATGGACAGATACTCCAATCTCCGAGGTGGAGCTTTGCAGCTCCTTCAGGGTTATCTTTGGTCTCTTTGTTACTTCTCTGATTAATGCCCTCCTTGCCTGGTCCGTGAGTTTTGGTGGGCGGCCCTCTCGGCAGGTTTGTTGTGGTGCTATATTCTTTCAATTTTTTTTTACAATTGATTTAATGGTGCTCCGTGGGATGTTCAAAGTTTTGGATATTTTTTATAACCCAACCCTGACCTGTACTTTTCCACAACTTTGTCCCTGACCTGTTTGGAGAGCTACTTGGTCTTCATGGTGCCGCGTGCTTGGTGGTGCCCCTTGCTTAGTGGTGTTGCAGACTCTGGGGTCTTTCAGAACAGGTGTATATATACTGAGATCATGTGACAGATCATGTGACACTTAGATTGCATACAGGTGGACTTTATTTAACTAATTATGTGACTTCTGAAGGTAATTGGTCGCACCAGATCTTATTTAGGGGCTTCATAGCAAAGGGGGTGAATACATATGCACGCACCACTTTTCCGTTTTTATTTTTGTAATTTTTTTTAAACAAGTCATTTTTTAAATTTCACTTCACCAATTTGGACTATGTTGTGTATGTCCATTACATGAAATCCAAATAAAAATCAATTTAAATGACAGGTTGTAATGCAACAAAATAGGAAAAATGCAAAGGAGGATGAATACTTTTGCAAGGCACTGTAACTCTCAATCTATAATATAGCAGGAGATGTAAAGCCAATGAACACATTCTATATTTCCATCAGCAGATTATGATCGCTAATTTCAAAAGCTGCACTGAAGTCTAACAAAACAGCTCCCACAATCTTCTTATTATCAATTTCCTTCAGCCAATCATCAGTCATTTGTGCCATACATGATGAGTGCCCTTCCCTAGAAATGCTGAAAGTCCATTGTTATTTGTTTACTGTGAAATAGCATTGTATCTGGTCAACAACAAAAAAATTATCCAAAACTTTACTAAGGGTTGGTAACAGGCTGATTGGTCGGCTGTTTGAGCCAGTAAAGGGTGCATTGTTATTCTTGGGTAGCGGAATTACTTTTGCTTCCCTCTAGGCTTGAGGGCACCCAATTTTCTGTTGGCTTAGATTGAAGTAATGGCAAATAGGAGTGGCAATATAGTCTGCTATCATCCTCAGTAATTTACCATCCAAGTTGTCAGACCCCTGTGACTTGTCATTGTTGATAGTCAAAAATAATTTGTTCACCTCTTCCACACTCACTTTATGGAATTCAAAATTACAATGCTTGTTTTTCATTATTCGGTCAGTTATGCATGGATGAGTAGGTACAGAATTTGTTTTTGACATGTAATCCCTAAATTTGCTAATCTTGACAATGAAAAAATAATTAAAGTAGTTGGCAATATCAGTGGGTTTTGTGATGAAGGAGCCATCTGAATTAATTAGCCTTTTTCCCAAAATGTATTTAAGCTCCAAAGCTTTTTACTATTATCATTTAAATAATTTATCTTTATTTCATAGTACAGTTTATTTTTTATTTTTGTATAGTTTAGTCACATGATTTCTAAAATTTACAGTACGTTTGGCAATCGGCTGTGCAACTAGACTTATTTGCCATTCATTTTGCTTCATCCCTCAACCGTACAATGTTTCAAATCCTCATCATTCCACATGGATTCAACAGTTTTTACTGTTATTTTCTTAATGGGTGCATGCTTGTTAGTAAATGGAGTAAGCAATTTCATAAATTTGTGTGCAGCATCTAGTTGCTCGTCATTACACACCACAGACCAGCAAATATTCTTTAACATATAAGAATCACTACAAAAACTCTTGTATGATTTCTTTATACGCTTTCTTATACACTTTGTATTTTCTAGATATGGCTATTACAGGTGAAGTCGGAAGTTTACATACACTTAGGTTGAAGCTATTAAAACTCGTTTTTCAACCACTCCACAAATATCTTGTTAACAAACTATAGTTTTGGCAAGTCGGTTAGGACTTCTACTTTGTGGATGACACAAGTAGTTTTTCCAACAATTGTTTACAGACTATTATTTCAATTATAATTGTCACAGTATCTAACGAAGGTGGCGCCCCTCCTCGGTCGGGCGGCGCTCGCCGGTCGTCGTCGCCGGCCTATTAGCTGCCACCGATCGTTGTTTCTGTGTCTTTTGGTTTTGTCTGTCTATCCCGCACCTGTTTTGTGTTTGTCATTAGTGGGGGGTTATTTAATGTGTATTTTCAGTTGGGGTTCTCGTGCGGGATTGTTCATTTGTTCACGAAGGACAGTTGTAATTGTATCCGATTAAGAAGACATTATATTGCCGGGCTGCGCCCCGCGCGCTGTTTGTTTTCCAGTGCGCTTATTTGTTTTTTTGAGAAAAGTGTTTTCTCCTGGCGGACTTCGCCACGCGCCCTGTGCCCAACGGCTATTACGTCTGGTATTTATTATTAAAACTCAGTTGCTCCGGCCCTCTGTCTCCTGCTCCTGATTTCACATATCTACTGGTCCTAGACATTCGTGACAGAATCCCGCACCAATAAAATGGAATCAGCAGGAGCAGAAGCGCTGTCCATGGCTGAGCAGGTCTCTCAACACGCCAGCCTCCTCCACCGCCTAGGCTCGGCCATGGACCAGGTGTTGGCCCGGTTGGAGAACTGGGAGAGAGGTGCTTCCCCAGCTGGACCAGCTCCGGTCCCTCACCCTGCGCCCCTACACACACCCCCTGAAGCGGGCGCCGGTGGTATCCGGATTACTCCTCCCCGGGAGTTCGATGGGACGGCCGCTGGGTGCAAGGGGTTCTTGCTCCAATTGGAACTCTACCTGGCGACCGTCCGCCCCCCCCCTCCGACGAAGAGAAGGTGAGCGTCCTCGTCTCCTGTCTCACGGGTCAAGCCCTAGAATGGGCCAATGCGGTCTGGGATGGCCCAGACTCGGCTCGGGGCGACTACCCTGAGTTCACCCGGTTTTCGATCATCCCCCGGAGGGCAGGGCGGCGGGTGAGCGGTTATTCCATTTGAGACAGGAGACGAGGAGCGCTCAGGATTTCGCCCTGGAATTCCGGACTCTCGCCGCTGGATCGGGGTGGAACGAGCGGGCCTTGATAGACCACTATAGGTGTAGCCTTCGCGAGGACGTCCGCCGGGAGCTGGCCTGTAGGGACAACGCCTCCACCCTCGACCAACTGGTGGACTTGTCCATTAGACTGGACAACCTGCTGGCTTCCCGGGGACGTTCCAGTCGGGGCCTGTTCGTTCCGCCTCCCAGTCCCCCCGCTCCACAGCCCATGGAGATAGGGGGGGCTGCGTTGAGGAGGACCGGAGGGGGGGGTCTCTCCTGCACCCGATGTGGACGCAGAGGACACACTGTGGACCGGTGCTGGAGTGGTCCCCCCGGGAGTTCGGAGGGCAGGCAGAGCACTACTTCGAACCCCCAGGTGAGTCCGCACCAGCCACACCCAGAGCCCCCTGTCGACCACATGTACACCTCGGTTTGTTTTCCAGATTTTTCCCCTCACTTCCAGTATAAGGCACTAGTCGATTCAAGTGTAGCTGGGAGTTTATTGGACCATGGGTTAGCGAAGAGGTTAGGGATTCCCCTGGTTCAGCTGGACCACCCCTTCCCCGTGCACGCCCTAGATAGTCGACCGCTAGGGTCAGGCCAAGTAGGGGAGGTCACAGTGCCACTGGTGATGCAGACGTGGGGGGGTCATGAGGAGCGTATCAGCCTGTTCCTCATTGACTCCCCAGCGTTTCCGGTGGTACTGGGAATCCCCTGGCTGGCTACGCACAACCCTCAGATTTCGTGGAGACAGAGGGCTCTTACGGGGTGGTCGAGGGAGTGCTCAGGTAGGTGCATAGGAGTTTCCATCGGTGCGACTACGGTGGAGAGTCCAGACCAAGTCTCCACCGTGCACATTCCCTCAGAGTATGCCGATTTGGCTATCGCCTTCAGTAAGACGAAGGCGACTCTATTACCACCCCATCGACGAGGGGATTGTGCGATAAACCTCCAGTCACTGAATCCTTGAGACAGGGATACATTCGGCCATCTAAGTCCCCCGTCTCCTCGGGTTTTTTTTTTGTGAAGAAGAAGGAGGGAGGTTTGCGCCCGTGCATTGACTATAGAGGTCTAAATGCTATCACAGTGGGTTTCAGTTACCCGCTACCTCTCATTGCTACGGCAGTGGAGTCATTTCACGGGGCGCGCTTCTTCACGAAATTAGATCTCAGGAGCGCATATAACCTGGTGCGTATCCGAGATGGAGACGAGTGGAAAACCGCATTTAGTACCACATCGGGCCATTATGAGTACCTCGTCATGCCGTATGGGTTAAAGAACGCTCCCGCTGTCTTCCAATCCTTTGTGGACGAGGTCCTTCGGGACATGCTCGGGCAGGGTGTGGTGGTGTACATCGATGACATCCTGATTTGCTCCGCCACACGCGCCGAGCATGTGTCCCTGGTGCGTAAAGTGCTTGGGCGGCTGCTGGAGCATAACCTATACGTCAAGGCGGAGAAATGTGAGTTCTCCAAACGAGCCGTCTCATTTCTAGGATATCGCATTTCCACCTCGGGGGTGGAGGTGGAGTGTGACCGCGTGACGGCTGTGCGTAATTGGCCAACCCCAACCACTGTGAAGGAGGTGCAGCGGTTCTTGGGGTTCGCTAATTATTATCGGAGGTTTATCCGGGGTTTTGTTCAGGTGGCGGCTCCCATTACCTCACTGTTGAAGGCGGGGCCGGTGCGGCTACGATGGTCAGCAGAGGCGAACAGAGCCTTCCTTCGTCTGAAGGTTCTGTTTACCAACGCACCTGTCCTGGCGCATCCGGACCCCTCTTTGCCATTCATAGTGGAGGTGGACGCGTCCGAGGCTGGGGTAGGAGCTGTGCTATCGCAGCGCTCGGGCGTTCCTCCGAAGCTCCGCCCATGTGCCTTCTTTTCTAAGAAGCTGAGCCCGGCGGAGCGCAACTATGATGTGGGGGACCGGGAGCTGTTAGCTGTGGTCAGGGCTTTGACGGTGTGGAGACATTGGCTTGAGGGGGCACGTCACCCTTTTCTCATCTGGACCGACCACCGTAACCTGGAGTATATCCGGGCAGCGAGGAGGCTTAATCCCCGTCAGGCAAGGTGGGCCATGTTTTTTACGAGGTTTAACTTCACTCTCTCGTACATTCCAGGTTCCCGGAACCGGAAGGCTGATGCACTGTCGCGTCTCTACGACACCGAGGAGCGGACCATCGATCCTACTCCCATACTTCCCGCCTCCTGTCTGGTGGCGCTGGTGGTATGGGAGGTGGATGCGGACATCGAGCGGGCGGGTCGGTCAGAACCCACTCCACCGCAGTGTCCCGTGGGCCTGAAATACGTTCCGCTTGGTGTTCGCGATCGACTGATCCGATGGTCCCACACTCTACCCTCCTCGGGTCATCCTGGGGTGGAACGGACAGTGCGGGGCCTGAAGGGAAGGTACTGGTGGCCCACCTTGGCTGAGGATGTTCGGCGTTATGTCTCTTCCTGTTCGGTGTGCGCTCAGTGCAAGGCTCCTAGGCACCTGCCTCGAGGGAAATTACAGCCCCTCCCTGTTCCGCAACGACCTTGGTCTCACCTCTCGGTGGATTTCCTCACGGATCTCCCGCCGTCCCAGGGGAATACGGCGATCCTGGTCGTTGTGGACAGGTTCTCTAAGTCCTGCCGTCTGCTCCCTTTGCCCGGTCTTCCTACGGCCCTGCAGACCGCGGAGGCCCTGTTCACCCATGTCTTCCGGCACTATGGGGTGCCCGAGGACATCGTATCTGATCGGGGTCCCCAGTTCACGTCCAGGGTGTGGAGATCGTTTATGGAGAGGCTGGGGGTCTCGGTCAGCCTGACCTCGGGTTTCCACCCCGAGAGTAATGGGCAGGTAGAACGCATCAACCAGGAGGTGGGCAGGTTTCTGCGGTCATATTGCCAGGACCGGCCAGGGGAGTGGGCGCAGTTCGTGCCATGGGCCGAGATGGCCCAGAACTCTCAGCGCCACTCCTCTACCAACCTGTCACCCTTCCAGGTGGTCTTGGGGTATCAGCCGGTCCTGGTGCCATGGCAACAGAGCCAGACGGAGGCTCCTGCGGTGGAGGCATGGGTGGAGCGCTCTCAGGAGACCTGGAATGGTGTCCAGGAGTGCCTAAGGAGAGCTGTTGAACGACACAAGGAGAGCGCTGACCGCCACCGCAGTGACGCCCCCGTGTATAATCCGGGGGACAGAGTCTGGCTCTCGACGCGGAACCTGCCCCTCCGCCTGCCCTGCCGGAAGCTGGGTCCGCGGTTTGTGGGGCCGTTCAAAGTCCTGAGGAGGATAAACGAGGTGTGTTACAGGTTACAACTCCCTACATATTACCGCATTAACCCCTCGTTTCATGTGTCTCTCCTCAGGCCGGTGGTAGCTGGTCCACTGCAGGACGATGAGGTGCTGGAGGTCCCCCCGCCCCCCCTGGACATCGGGGGGGCCCCGGCGTACACAGTCCGAACCATCCTGGACTCCCGACGTCGGGTAGGGGGCCTGCAGTACCTCGTGGACTGGGAGGGGTACGGTCCGGAGGAGAGGTGCTGGGTTCCGGCGGCGGACATTCTAGATCCACCGATGCTACAAGAATTCCACCGTCGCCGTCCGGATCGGCGCGCGGGTCAGGGGAGGGGTACTGTCACAGTATCTAACGAAGGTGGCGCCCCTCCTCGGTCGGGCGGCGCTCGCCGGTCGTCGTCGCCGGCCTATTAGCTGCCACCGATCGTTGTTTCTGTGTCTTTTGGTTTTGTCTGTCTATCCCGCACCTGTTTTGTGTTTGTCATTAGTGGGGGGTTATTTAATGTGTATTTTCAGTTGGGGTTCTCGTGCGGGATTGTTCATTTGTTCACGAAGGACAGTTGTAATTGTATCCGATTAAGAAGACATTATATTGCCGGGCTGCGCCCCGCGCGCTGTTTGTTTTCCAGTGCGCTTATTTGTTTTTTTGAGAAAAGTGTTTTCTCCTGGCGGACTTCGCCACGCGCCCTGTGCCCAACGGCTATTACGTCTGGTATTTATTATTAAAACTCAGTTGCTCCGGCCCTCTGTCTCCTGCTCCTGATTTCACATATCTACTGGTCCTAGACATTCGTGACAGAATCCCGCACCAATAAAATGGAATCAGCAGGAGCAGAAGCGCTGTCCATGGCTGAGCAGGTCTCTCAACACGCCAGCCTCCTCCACCGCCTAGGCTCGGCCATGGACCAGGTGTTGGCCCGGTTGGAGAACTGGGAGAGAGGTGCTTCCCCAGCTGGACCAGCTCCGGTCCCTCACCCTGCGCCCCTACACACACCCCCTGAAGCGGGCGCCGGTGGTATCCGGATTACTCCTCCCCGGGAGTTCGATGGGACGGCCGCTGGGTGCAAGGGGTTCTTGCTCCAATTGGAACTCTACCTGGCGACCGTCCGCCCCCCCCCTCCGACGAAGAGAAGGTGAGCGTCCTCGTCTCCTGTCTCACGGGTCAAGCCCTAGAATGGGCCAATGCGGTCTGGGATGGCCCAGACTCGGCTCGGGGCGACTACCCTGAGTTCACCCGGTTTTCGATCATCCCCCGGAGGGCAGGGCGGCGGGTGAGCGGTTATTCCATTTGAGACAGGAGACGAGGAGCGCTCAGGATTTCGCCCTGGAATTCCGGACTCTCGCCGCTGGATCGGGGTGGAACGAGCGGGCCTTGATAGACCACTATAGGTGTAGCCTTCGCGAGGACGTCCGCCGGGAGCTGGCCTGTAGGGACAACGCCTCCACCCTCGACCAACTGGTGGACTTGTCCATTAGACTGGACAACCTGCTGGCTTCCCGGGGACGTTCCAGTCGGGGCCTGTTCGTTCCGCCTCCCAGTCCCCCCGCTCCACAGCCCATGGAGATAGGGGGGGCTGCGTTGAGGAGGACCGGAGGGGGGGGTCTCTCCTGCACCCGATGTGGACGCAGAGGACACACTGTGGACCGGTGCTGGAGTGGTCCCCCCGGGAGTTCGGAGGGCAGGCAGAGCACTACTTCGAACCCCCAGGTGAGTCCGCACCAGCCACACCCAGAGCCCCCTGTCGACCACATGTACACCTCGGTTTGTTTTCCAGATTTTTCCCCTCACTTCCAGTATAAGGCACTAGTCGATTCAAGTGTAGCTGGGAGTTTATTGGACCATGGGTTAGCGAAGAGGTTAGGGATTCCCCTGGTTCAGCTGGACCACCCCTTCCCCGTGCACGCCCTAGATAGTCGACCGCTAGGGTCAGGCCAAGTAGGGGAGGTCACAGTGCCACTGGTGATGCAGACGTGGGGGGGTCATGAGGAGCGTATCAGCCTGTTCCTCATTGACTCCCCAGCGTTTCCGGTGGTACTGGGAATCCCCTGGCTGGCTACGCACAACCCTCAGATTTCGTGGAGACAGAGGGCTCTTACGGGGTGGTCGAGGGAGTGCTCAGGTAGGTGCATAGGAGTTTCCATCGGTGCGACTACGGTGGAGAGTCCAGACCAAGTCTCCACCGTGCACATTCCCTCAGAGTATGCCGATTTGGCTATCGCCTTCAGTAAGACGAAGGCGACTCTATTACCACCCCATCGACGAGGGGATTGTGCGATAAACCTCCAGTCACTGAATCCTTGAGACAGGGATACATTCGGCCATCTAAGTCCCCCGTCTCCTCGGGTTTTTTTTTTTGTGAAGAAGAAGGAGGGAGGTTTGCGCCCGTGCATTGACTATAGAGGTCTAAATGCTATCACAGTGGGTTTCAGTTACCCGCTACCTCTCATTGCTACGGCAGTGGAGTCATTTCACGGGGCGCGCTTCTTCACGAAATTAGATCTCAGGAGCGCATATAACCTGGTGCGTATCCGAGATGGAGACGAGTGGAAAACCGCATTTAGTACCACATCGGGCCATTATGAGTACCTCGTCATGCCGTATGGGTTAAAGAACGCTCCCGCTGTCTTCCAATCCTTTGTGGACGAGGTCCTTCGGGACATGCTCGGGCAGGGTGTGGTGGTGTACATCGATGACATCCTGATTTGCTCCGCCACACGCGCCGAGCATGTGTCCCTGGTGCGTAAAGTGCTTGGGCGGCTGCTGGAGCATAACCTATACGTCAAGGCGGAGAAATGTGAGTTCTCCAAACGAGCCGTCTCATTTCTAGGATATCGCATTTCCACCTCGGGGGTGGAGGTGGAGTGTGACCGCGTGACGGCTGTGCGTAATTGGCCAACCCCAACCACTGTGAAGGAGGTGCAGCGGTTCTTGGGGTTCGCTAATTATTATCGGAGGTTTATCCGGGGTTTTGTTCAGGTGGCGGCTCCCATTACCTCACTGTTGAAGGCGGGGCCGGTGCGGCTACGATGGTCAGCAGAGGCGAACAGAGCCTTCCTTCGTCTGAAGGTTCTGTTTACCAACGCACCTGTCCTGGCGCATCCGGACCCCTCTTTGCCATTCATAGTGGAGGTGGACGCGTCCGAGGCTGGGGTAGGAGCTGTGCTATCGCAGCGCTCGGGCGTTCCTCCGAAGCTCCGCCCATGTGCCTTCTTTTCTAAGAAGCTGAGCCCGGCGGAGCGCAACTATGATGTGGGGGACCGGGAGCTGTTAGCTGTGGTCAGGGCTTTGACGGTGTGGAGACATTGGCTTGAGGGGGCACGTCACCCTTTTCTCATCTGGACCGACCACCGTAACCTGGAGTATATCCGGGCAGCGAGGAGGCTTAATCCCCGTCAGGCAAGGTGGGCCATGTTTTTTACGAGGTTTAACTTCACTCTCTCGTACATTCCAGGTTCCCGGAACCGGAAGGCTGATGCACTGTCGCGTCTCTACGACACCGAGGAGCGGACCATCGATCCTACTCCCATACTTCCCGCCTCCTGTCTGGTGGCGCTGGTGGTATGGGAGGTGGATGCGGACATCGAGCGGGCGGGTCGGTCAGAACCCACTCCACCGCAGTGTCCCGTGGGCCTGAAATACGTTCCGCTTGGTGTTCGCGATCGACTGATCCGATGGTCCCACACTCTACCCTCCTCGGGTCATCCTGGGGTGGAACGGACAGTGCGGGGCCTGAAGGGAAGGTACTGGTGGCCCACCTTGGCTGAGGATGTTCGGCGTTATGTCTCTTCCTGTTCGGTGTGCGCTCAGTGCAAGGCTCCTAGGCACCTGCCTCGAGGGAAATTACAGCCCCTCCCTGTTCCGCAACGACCTTGGTCTCACCTCTCGGTGGATTTCCTCACGGATCTCCCGCCGTCCCAGGGGAATACGGCGATCCTGGTCGTTGTGGACAGGTTCTCTAAGTCCTGCCGTCTGCTCCCTTTGCCCGGTCTTCCTACGGCCCTGCAGACCGCGGAGGCCCTGTTCACCCATGTCTTCCGGCACTATGGGGTGCCCGAGGACATCGTATCTGATCGGGGTCCCCAGTTCACGTCCAGGGTGTGGAGATCGTTTATGGAGAGGCTGGGGGTCTCGGTCAGCCTGACCTCGGGTTTCCACCCCGAGAGTAATGGGCAGGTAGAACGCATCAACCAGGAGGTGGGCAGGTTTCTGCGGTCATATTGCCAGGACCGGCCAGGGGAGTGGGCGCAGTTCGTGCCATGGGCCGAGATGGCCCAGAACTCTCAGCGCCACTCCTCTACCAACCTGTCACCCTTCCAGGTGGTCTTGGGGTATCAGCCGGTCCTGGTGCCATGGCAACAGAGCCAGACGGAGGCTCCTGCGGTGGAGGCATGGGTGGAGCGCTCTCAGGAGACCTGGAATGGTGTCCAGGAGTGCCTAAGGAGAGCTGTTGAACGACACAAGGAGAGCGCTGACCGCCACCGCAGTGACGCCCCCGTGTATAATCCGGGGGACAGAGTCTGGCTCTCGACGCGGAACCTGCCCCTCCGCCTGCCCTGCCGGAAGCTGGGTCCGCGGTTTGTGGGGCCGTTCAAAGTCCTGAGGAGGATAAACGAGGTGTGTTACAGGTTACAACTCCCTACATATTACCGCATTAACCCCTCGTTTCATGTGTCTCTCCTCAGGCCGGTGGTAGCTGGTCCACTGCAGGACGATGAGGTGCTGGAGGTCCCCCCGCCCCCCCTGGACATCGGGGGGGCCCCGGCGTACACAGTCCGAACCATCCTGGACTCCCGACGTCGGGTAGGGGGCCTGCAGTACCTCGTGGACTGGGAGGGGTACGGTCCGGAGGAGAGGTGCTGGGTTCCGGCGGCGGACATTCTAGATCCACCGATGCTACAAGAATTCCACCGTCGCCGTCCGGATCGGCGCGCGGGTCAGGGGAGGGGTACTGTCACAGTATCTAACGAAGGTGGCGCCCCTCCTCGGTCGGGCGGCGCTCGCCGGTCGTCGTCGCCGGCCTATTAGCTGCCACCGATCGTTGTTTCTGTGTCTTTTGGTTTTGTCTGTCTATCCCGCACCTGTTTTGTGTTTGTCATTAGTGGGGGGTTATTTAATGTGTATTTTCAGTTGGGGTTCTCGTGCGGGATTGTTCATTTGTTCACGAAGGACAGTTGTAATTGTATCCGATTAAGAAGACATTATATTGCCGGGCTGCGCCCCGCGCGCTGTTTGTTTTCCAGTGCGCTTATTTGTTTTTTTGAGAAAAGTGTTTTCTCCTGGCGGACTTCGCCACGCGCCCTGTGCCCAACGGCTATTACGTCTGGTATTTATTATTAAAACTCAGTTGCTCCGGCCCTCTGTCTCCTGCTCCTGATTTCACATATCTACTGGTCCTAGACATTCGTGACAATAATTCACTGTATCACAATTCCAGTGGGTCAGAAGTTTACATACACTAAGTTGACTGTGCCTTTAAACGGCTTGGAAAATTCCAGAAAATTATGTCATGGCTATAGAAGCTTCTGATAGGCAAATTGACATCATTTGAGTCAATTGGAGGTGTACCTGTGGATGTATTTCAAGGGGCTACCTTCAAACTCAGTGCCTCTTTGTTTGACATCATGGGAAAATCAAAAGAAATCAGCCAAAACCTCAGAAGAAAAATTGTAGACCTCCACAAGTCTGGTTCATCCTTGGGAGCAATTTCCAAACGCCTGAAGGTACCACGTTCATCTGTACAAACAATAGTACACAAGTATAAACACCATGGGATCACACAGCCATCATACCTCTCAGGAAGGAGATGCGTTCTGTCTCCTAGAGATGAACGTACTTTGGTGCGAAAAGTGCAAATCAATCCCAGAACAACAGTAAAGGATCTTGTGAAGATGCTGGAGGAAACAGGTACAAAAGTATCTATATCAACAGTAAAACGAGTCCTATATCGACATAAACTGAATGGCTGCTCAGCAAGGAAGAAGCCACTGCTCCAAAACCGCCATATAAAAGCCAGACTACAGTTAGCAACTGCACATGGGGACAAAGATCGTACTTCATGGAGAAATGTCCTCTGGTCTGATGAAACAAAAATATAACTGTTTGGCCATAATGACCATCATTATGTTTGGAGGAAAAAGGGGGAGGCTTGCAAGCCGAAGAAAACCATCCCAACCGTGAAGCATGGGGGTGCCAGCATCATGTTGTGGGGGTGCTGTGCTGCAGGAGGGACTGGTGCACTTCACAAAATAGATGGCATCATGAGGGAGGAAAATGATGTGGATATTTTGAAGCAACATCTCAAGACATCAGTCAGGAAGTTAAATCTTGGTCGCAAATGGATCTTCCAAATGGACAATGACCCCAAGCATACTTCCAAATTTGTGGAAAATGGCTTAAGGACAACAAAGTCAAGGTATTGGAGTGGCCATGGCAAAGCCCTGACCTCCATCCTATAGAAAATGTGTGGGCTGAACTGAAAAAGAGGCCTACAAACCTGAAACAAACTCAGTTACACCAGCTCTGTCAGGAGGAATGGGCCAAAATTCACCCAACTTATTGTGGGAAGCTTGTGGAAGGCTACCTGAAATGTATGACACAAATTTAACAATTTATTGGCAATACTACCAAACACTAATTGAGTGTATATAAACTTCTGACCCACTGCGAATGTGATGAAATAAATAAAAGCTGAAATAAATTATTCTCTCTACTATTATTCTGACATTTCACATTCTTAAAATAAAGTGTTCATCCTAACTGACCTAAAACAGGGACTTTTTTACTAGGATTAAATGTCAGGAATTGTGAAAAACTGAGTTTAAATGTATTTGGCTAAGGTGTATGTAAATTTCCGACTTCAACTGTATATTATGATCACTACATCCGATGGATTTGGATTTGGCTTTAGAGCCGATTTCTGCAGCATTAGTAAAGATGTGATCAATACATATGGATTATTTCCTTCCTGTGCTGTTTGCAAATATCCTGGTAGGTTGACCGATAACCTGAACCAGGTTGCAGGCACTATTTACAGTTTGAAGCTTTTTCTTGAGTGGGTTTGATGAAAGCCAGTCAATATTTAGGTCAGCCAGAAAATACACCTCTCTGTTGATATCATATAGATTATCAAGCATTTCACACATATTATCCAGATACTGACTCTTAGCACTTGGTGGTCTATAGCTTCTTCCCACAAGAATATGCTTTAGGTGAGGCAGGTGAACCTGTGGCCATATTACTTCAACAGCATTTGACATGAGATCCTCTCTAAGCTTTACAGGAATATGACTGAATATAAACAGCAACACCACCCCCATTGGCATTTTTGTCTCTTCTGTAAGTGTTGTAACTGTTTACCTACTTGAAAGCTATTTTTTATTTGGCTGCTGTGCTACTTATGAGTTGCCACACACACAGTGTTTCCCATCGGAAGGCAAAACCAATGCAAATAAGCTGCTGTCTTTCCTAACGGGACAATGTTTACAAGGCAGAGCAGCCGATAAAGGTTTTTGGCTCTGCCAGTGAACACGGACCCCCAGCCACCCCTCTTCTTTGAACTTCAGGAAACCAGCGGATGCATTGTGCTGTACTGATTGATAAATGTAGATTAACAGCTGTATACTAAGCCTGCAGCAGACCATCAGTTAGCCGAGCAAGGTCCAAGGTCGAACTCAAATGGAATCACATTCAAAGAGGGTCAGATAGATGCAAAGCCAATCAAGAGTAAAATGAGAAATCAGTTTGAATGTGAGAGCTTTACACTCTGCTTTCCTCTCACCAAAGACTCTTTCTCACTATATAGAAGTGGAGGGGTTGTGGAATGCAAAGAGGAGCCAAGACCATATCACTGTCACTGTTGTCAGTCTGGGGTAAGAACTGGCTCTGGGTAAAAATATAATATATGCCATTTAGCAGACACTTTTATCCAAAGCAATTTACAGTAGTGAGTGCATACATTTTCATAACAGTGAACTCAGCAGGAATCAAACCCACAATCCTGGTATTGCAAATGCCATGCTCTACAAACTGAGCCACACAGGATCAAAGAGGAGGACATGATGAAAAGTGGAGGCAGATATACCATGATGCATCACACTGTTGTGATCTTAATCATCATACCACCACCAACCTCAGATGGGATGACGCAAGAGGGACATTTCCCCCTGAGCTTTATACAGTGCAACGTTAACAGTTCAATACTGGGTTCAAGAGGACTCATTCATCTTCAATGTGCTTGACCCTGAATGAGCCAAAGAAGCGCTAGTGAGGACAGGGGTATCACACTGAACAAGAGCCACCAGACCTCCTACTGTTGGAAAATGCTGCACCTACCCCAGTTCTAGCCCTGGAAATGGATTCATGTTAGAACTGGGACGAAAATCCGAAAATTATCGACACCGAGCACTTATCGCAGGCATTTCACTGATATCATTCATTATGATAAGTAGCCTGTACTAGAGAAATGTGAAGTTTGAAATGAAATAACTTTTCATTGGTGGCTACAGCCATCAAACTAGAAGTAGTAGTTTAAAAGATAATAACAAAAAAACTGTGGCACACATTAATGTTATGAACTTATCGTTTTATTTATGGTTATCGCATCAATTATTGTTGTCCATATTGTCCAGCTCTAGTTAATGTCCTAATTAACTACCCCAAATGCCTTAGTTACAATGCCACTAACACCAGACTAGTCCCATATAATTACCGCAAGTACTCGGTAGGGCTGCGGCGGTCATGACATTTTGTCAGCCGGTTATTGTCATGCAAAAGACTTCCGGTCTCACGGTAATTGACCGTTCATTAACATAAACATGTTTAGCCTTTCCAGGCCTCCATGCATACAAGCCGCCGATGCGGGCCTTTGGAACATCTACATTTTAAAAAGTCTAATAAATCAATGTAATATATACCATCACAATACATCCATTATGTATTTTAGTCAGAAACATTATGATATGAAGAAAATGTATTTCAGAAGAACAGAATAGGAGCTGGCCTAGTGTAGGCCTATGTTATTTGGCTATGCTCCATGCCATAGGCTGTAGGCTTGCTCATTAGCTGAAAATATATGCTTAAGGGAAAGGGAAAGGGAATTCATTCAGTTGTACAACTGAATGCATTTAACTGAAATGTGTCTTCCACATTGAGTCCAGTGACATTATTTTATTTTGGGGGGATTTTATAGTAAGAAGAATATATAATTATAAGAAGAATAATTAAACTTAACTGAATAAAATAGAAAGGATATTTTTCCATAAGTGCGCATATGAGCCTAAAAGTGATAATTTGATACAGGTTCTATATGCTAGATTTAGAGTTATTTGGCAACTTTAGGGCTGAATAATACAAAACTTAGACTTTCTTAGAAATCAAAACATGTTTGGGCAGCATGTGCAAATATAGGCTGTTGATGATTTGCGCTGAGTTCCTTGCCTCTGGCTACACACGCTGTTCTCTCATCATATTTTCACCCATCAGGCTATTTTCAATTTAATCTTGTCTTTACTAATATGTCAAATCAGTTTAGATTTAGAATTGCCCATTATGAAATGGGCAGGAACAGGGTAAGGGGGAAAAAGACATAATCTGTTTGAACTCGAATAATGAATATAGGCCCCTCGCTTTCCGGCCGGTCCATTTTGTAGGCTATTTGGGTTTTATAGCGGAGAATGTGCTTAATATGAGAAGCTGAGAAGTAAATATAAAAACAGTTATTTCACTCCACGCATCAGCCACGGTTTCACCCCACGCACTGTTTGAGGAGCATGCTCTCGCTGCCAGACAAATGATATTCCGCCCAAACTCTGTGTGCCATGGGCTCGCCAACCTTGTTCCCGCAGCTACCCAGTGATTAATTTGGGAAATCAAGTGAAATCTCTTGGGGAAAACTGATAGTAACATGTTTTCACAACAAAACATATTTCATTAAACTGTTGACAGCCCATCCGTGCACTTGAGAAAAGAATAAAGGAGAGAGAGGAGATGGAAACGCATGGTGGTAAGATATTCTCTATAGCTAAAGGTAATGTGTCACCTAATTAATTATGAAAATATTAAAAATTCCTATTACCAGGCTATTCAAAATCAAATACAAATTCCCTAATTGTAAGCTAACTGTAAGTCGCCCTGCACAGTCAATGAACCAACAGCATCACCTAAGGCTATACGTTCAATCCCAGATTCATGGATAGACATTTTGGAGCATAGCATAAGGTAACAGGTGAATCCAGTATGCATAATAATACAGTCCAAACTCAAAGGCGATTACTCAAATTTGTACCAAAGACCTCTTAAATCAGTTCTGTTTGATGTTTTTGTGCCATGTGTAATACACGTTAGGCTATGTATTGTATAACGGCACAATCATTATTTTAATTCAGGTTTTTCTTTCGGGCTCATAAGCCTATGCATACTGTATGCATCAGCTCTAATATGCGTATGGGTGCAATGAATTAATCACCACCTTAGAAAGCGCTGTTCATTTCGTTGTGTTAGGCTTTGAAACATCCACGACAACAATGTTTTACACTGTTTCAACCTACTTTTGAACTTCTTTCTTCAAATTGAGCAACACAGTGAGGTGAGTTTTAAAAGTATAACAGGCCTATTGTTTTGATGATGAGTGTTTGATGTGATTTTCGACTGCATTTGCATTGATGTCAGAGTGGTTAGAGGGACAATAGAGCCCTGAGTACCAGGCCATTAGAACCTGATGGTAGTTAGCAAGTTGGGTACTACCAGAGTGCATAAAAGGAAATTACTGTGACTCAACAGTCACGTGGACTGTAGCATTTCGCTACACCCGCAATAACATCTGCTAAATATGTGTACGTGACCAATAACATCTGCTAAATATGTGTACGTGACCAATACCATCTGCTAAATATGTGTACGTGACCAATAACATCTGCTAAATATGTGTACGTGACCAATAACATCTGCTAAATATGTGTACGTGACCAATAACATCTGCTAAATATGTGTACGTGACCAATAACATCTGCTAAATATGTGTACGTGACCAATAACATCTGCTAAATATGTGTACGTGACCAATACAATTTGATTTGATAATAGGGCCACCGCAACAGCCCTAGTACTGGGTAATGTTTATTAGGGCCTGAAACATACATATATTTAAACAATTTTGTAACAAAAAAGTGAAATAAGTTTTTCTTATTGGAATCCAGGTGGTCCCCTCCCTGTTTATGTCAGTTTTGGCTTCCGGTTGTTGCCTTATGAATAAGGACTCTGTTCTTCCCCTTGCAGTCAGTGAGATACTTCATTGGTATTGAGACCTCGATTCAAAGTGAAAGAGAGATGAGCCAAGTACTGTAGTGGTGCTATAAATTAGGAGACAATGAGTATGAATTAGACAGAGAGCATCAAGTTAAATCTAGAACAAAGACTTTAGTTCTTCCAGTCAAAGCAAAAAGTGTGTCAGCAAGGGTACAGAGAGAAGAGAAAGCAAAATATGTACCTGGTTTTCTGAAAGTGTGTTTGTCCACACTTATTCAACCCCAGCTCAGTTCTTTTCCAGGGCTGGGTCACAGAGGCCCTAGGTGTGTGTGTGTGTGTGTGTGTGTGTGTGTGTGTGTGTGTGTGTGTGTGTGTGTATGCAAGCGCAAGCACATGCATTTGTGAGTGACCCAAAGTCTTGACCCCTACCTCTTCTCCAAAGGACAAGGAAATACCTCAGTTAGGCAACGACTAGGCAGCTTGTATACTGTGTTAATTGTCAGTTTACAGCTAACGGTGCTAACAGAATGTTAGTGCTTTCCGCCTGTACATTATTCATGCTCTGAGAGAAGCCTGGGCACTTGTTTTGGCGCCTGCTTGTTTTTTTGTTTTTTTGCTTCCCTGGTACACAGCCCCTACCCACCCCCTGTTCTCACATTTTTAATTCTTAATCAGAGCCTTTCATTCAACAACCCTGTTCGGCATCTTGTCATCTTCCGAATCTATTTACTGAAACAGAACACTGATTAATTGATATAATCTGATAATGGCGTTTAATGAATAATGAAGCATAAGTTGGCACCTGAAGCACCAACCATCTCCAGAAGGTAAAATTGTCTATGAGTCTTACTTTATTTGCTCATTGAACTACATTTTTTTTAGGACAGTCATATACAGTGCCTTCGAAAAGTATTCAAACCCCCTGACTTTTACCACATTTTGTTGTGTTACAGGCTGAATTTAAAATAGATTAAATGTAGATTTTGTGTCACTAATCTACACACAATACCCCATAATGTAAAAGAGAAATATTTACAAATTAATTAAAAATGCAAAGTTGAAATGTCTTGAGTCATTAAGTATTCAACCCTTTCACTATGGCAAACCTAAATAAGCTCAGGGGTAAAAATGTGCTTAACAAGTCACATAATAAGTTGCATGGACTCACTATGCATGCAAAAATAGTATTTAACATGATTTTGAAATGACTACCCCATCTCTGTACCCAACACATACAATTATCTAGTAGAAAGAGGAGGAAGGGAAGCGCTACTAAGGTACACAATAGTAAATGTTGGTAGACAGAAGGTGCTCTTTGGTAAAAGGGTTGAGTTGGTCTTCAAAAAGAAAGGAGGACCAAAAAGAAAGGAGGACCAAGGCACTCTTCATATAATTGATTAAAATGCCTTTATTAGTATGGCATGTTCAATAGAAACAATGTTTTTAAAAAACCGACGCGTTTCGGCTGCATGGCCTTCATCAGGGTGTACAAAGAAATAATACAATGTTCTCTGTTTAACAGCTTTTCCAATTAACCCTAATTAGAAGGGGGAGTGGTTAAAATTGATTGGACACACCTAGTAAGCAATAGTATACACACTTTAAAGTGAAATGCTGTAGCTATGTTATCATAAAAATGTAACTCCAAACTAGAAGTATCAGAACACTTAGAAAGGTAGTTCTAACCTTATATGTCTGGGCGAAGTGTCAAGAATAAGAAAGCAATACATTCCATAGTACACTAGAACACAGCAAAACATGAACAACAAGAGTCTAAACATAGCTGAGGGCAATTGAGCAAAGATATCCACTAGATGACAGCAAATGTACCCATCACAACCCTACAGGAAGGGTGAGAAATCCATATCTTCATTCAAACCCGGGTATTTAGTGGCCTGTAGTTTGTAAATCCAAAAACTTTCCATTTGGTTTAACTGTTTAAGGCGGTCCCCTTTTCTAATAGAGGCCGGGATATGATCAATACCCATAGCTTGTAGGGAGGCAGGGTTGCCATGGTGTAAGGACTTGTAGTGCCTTGCCATGGGGTAGTCTTCATTGCCTACCCGTATGGCGTACTTGTGTTCCGCAAGGCGATCTTGAAGGCGTCTCTTTGTCCGTCCAATATAGAACACCTTGCACTGTGGACATTCCAATCTATAGATGACATGAGTGGTTTTGCAGTTAATGAAATGCTTGACGTAATACTCCATTTTGGAAGCTGTATCAACGAAATACTTTTTCTGTGCAATATTTCTGCAATGGTTGCACTGGTTACATTTAAAAGAGCCCTTGGGTTTGTGGCCAAGCCAAGTTTTATATGAAGAGTGCCTTGGTCATCCTTTCTTTTTGAAGACATACAATTATCTGTAAGGTCCCTCAGTTGAGCAGTGAATTTCAAGTACCGATTCAACCACAAAGTCCAGGGAGGTTTTCCAATGGTTCGCAAAGAAGGGCACCTATTGGTGCAGTTATTAATTACACTTTGGATGGTGTATCAATACACCCAATCACAACAAAGATACAGGCGCCTTTCCTAATTCAGTTGCCGGAGAGGAAGGAAATCGCTCAGGGATTTCACCATGAGGCCAATGGTGATTTTAAAACGGTGACAGAGTTTAACGGCTGTGATAGGAGATAACTGAGGATGGATCAACAACATTGTAGTTACTCCACAACACTAACATAAATTACAGATTGAATACAAAGTGTTATGTTTGGGGCAAATCCAACACAACACATCACTGAGTACCACTCTTCATACTTTCAAGCATGGTGGTGGCTGCATCATGTTATGGGTAGGCTTGTCATCGGCAAGGACTAGGGAGTTTTTTTTGGATTAGGGAGTTTTTTGTTGTTGATAAAAAAGGAATAAAGCTAAGCACAGGCAAAATCCTACAGGAAAGCTTGGTTAAGTGTGCTTTCCAACAGACACTGGGAGACAAATTCACCTTTCAGGACAATTACCTAAAACACAAGGCCAAATATACACTGGAGCTGCTTACCAAGAAGACCGTGAATGTTCCTGAGTGGCCTAGTTACAGTTCTGACTTAAATCGGCTTTAAAATATATGGCAAAACTTGAAAACGGCTGATATTATATCATGTGCAAATATTGTACAATCCAGGTGTGCAATGTTCTTTGACACTTACCCAGAAAGACTCACAGCTGTAATCACTGTCAAAGGTTATTGTAACATCTATCGACTCAGGGGGTTGAATACTTATCTAGTCAAGGTATATTAGTGTTTAATTTTTCCATTAATAAATGTTTTTTAAATAGTTTTTCTTCCACTGACATTACAGAGTATTTTGTGAAGATTGTAACACAACAAAATGTGGAAAAACTCAAGGGGTATCACTTAAGTATTCAGACCCTTTGCTATAAAACTCAACATTGAGCTCAGGTGCTTCCTGTTTCCATTGATCATCCTTGAGATGTTTCTACAAAACTGGATTCCACCAGTGGTAAATTCAATTGATTAGACATGACTTGGAAAGGCACATACCTCTCTATATAAGGTCCAACAGTTGACGGTGTATGTCAGAGCAAAAAACAAGCCATTATGTCGAAGGAATTGTCCGTAAAGCTCCGAGACAGGATTGTGTCGAGGCACAGATCGAGGCTGTAATCTCTGCCAAAGGTGTTTCAACAAAGTACTGCGTAAAGGGTCTGAATACTTATGTAAATGTCATATTTCAGTGATTTTTACTTTGTCCATTTTCGAAACATTATGGGGTATTGTGTGTAGATTGATGAGGGTGAAAAATCGATTTAATCCATTTTAGAATAAAGCTGTAACGTAACAAAATGTGGAAAAAGTGAAGGGGTCTGAATACTTTTCGAATGCACTGTACGTACGCATTTGTGTGAGTACTAAAGTGGATGAACATGCACGTGTGTGGCTCAGTTGGTAGAGCATGGTGTTTGCAACACCAGGGTTGTGGGTTCGATTCCCACGGGGGGCCAGTACAAAAAAAAAATGTATGCATTCACTACTGTAAGTTGCTCTGGATAAGAGCGTCTGCTAAATGACTAAAATGTAAAAAATGTAAATGTAACCCCTTATCAAACCAAAACAAGTCCACCATGAAGCTTTTCCAGGGAGGGGCTGATCCGGCAATCAATGCTGAATCAAGTTAAACCGACATCATCGGGAGCCAATTGACTTAATTGAAAAGCCAATGAGTGCAGACCGCCGTGCGCTATAAAAAGCTACGGACCATATTGAGAGCCTGATTGAAGTGCACTCGCACAGATGTGCGATGGGATGGGAACCAGCCTGGTGGAGTGGACTAGCTGGTGGCCAGGCTAGTGGTTGCTACTGTCTAAAACAGATTTTTATTTGGACCATTAAAGCCTAGTGCCAAACCCAATTTGAGGCTTTTGTTTCCTCTCCACCGCTAGCTGCTAACAAAAATCTGAACCTGGAAAAGAGGGACAACAAGCCAGGTTAGCCAGACTGAATGCTGCATCAGCCACTCACCATAGTTTCACTTGAGCATAGCCTTCAGCCTGGTTTAACCTGCTTAAACCAAATATTTAGAGAGAGGGAGAAAAAGAGGGGGAATGTGGAAGGTATAAATGAAAGCTGAATGACAGGGGAAAGCCCCATCACCATAAAATGTAATCTATTAAAGTTTAGCCCCAGACAGGATTCCTCCATCTAAATTCATCTGGGACTGTCAGTCCCTATTTTGCGTAGAATCTTGCAGCATGTAATGTGACTTGACAGGACATTTCAGGGGAGTGAAAGAATGTAAGGGTATCAGTGTCACCAAATGGATATGAACATGTCCATAATATATCCAACCAACTCACAGCACCCCTGGGACAAAGTATGATATTGTGTGCCATATTGGGTACTCATATACAGTCACATCTTTAGCAGTATAATAATGAAAGGCCACATCACAGACATTTCCACTAAATACACAAACACTAACATGGTATCATTAGAATATGTCAAAATAGTGACATTTTGTAAATATATGTCACCTAAGCTGACATATTAGTTATATGTCACTTATCAAGACCAGATACTATCCCAATCAATCAATCACATTTTACTTGTCACCAAATACAACGGGAACGGATGTAAACTTTACAGTGAAATGCATGCTTACAAGCCCTTCCCAACGATACAGTTAAGAAATAAGAAAAATGTAAATACTAACACAAGAGGAATAAAATACACAAGAATGAAGCTATATACACTGTGTAGGAGTACAAGGTATTTGCGGTAGATAGAGTGCATTCGGAAAATACATTTTAGGAATTTAGCAGACACTCTTATCCAGAGCAACTTACAGTAGTGAGTGCATACATTTTCATAATCTTTTCATACTGGTCCCCTGTGGGAATTGAACCCACAACCCTGGCGTTGCAAGGGCCATGCTCTACCAAGGGACCAATATTTAGACCTCTTTGAGTTTTTCCACATTTTGTTGCATTACAGCCTTCTTCTAAAATGGATTAACGAAAAAATAAATCCTCATCAATCTACAGTCGTGGCCAAAAGTTTTGAGAATGACACAAATATTAATTTCCACAAAGTTTGCTGCTTCAGTGTCTTTAGATATTTTTGTCAGATGTTACTATGGAATACTGAAGTATAATTACAAGCATTTCATAAGTGTCAAAGGCTTTTATTGACAATTACATGAAGTTGATGCAAAGAGTCAATATTTGCAGTGTTGACTCTTCTTTTTCAAGACCGCTGCTTTACGCCTTGGCATGCTGTCAATTAACTTCTGGGCCACATCCTGACTGATGGCAGCCCATTCTTGCATAATCAATGCTTGGAGTTTGTCAGAATTTGTGGGTTTTTGTTTCTCATTTTTTACATTTTAGTCATTTAGCAGAAGCTCTTATCCAGAGCGACTTACAGTAGTGAATGCATTCATTTCATACATTTTTTCTCCGTACTGGTCCCCCGTGGGAATCGAACCCACAACCCTGGCGTTGCAAACACCATGCTCTACCAACTGAGCCACACAGGACCCACCTGCCTCTTGAGGATTGACCACAAGTTCTCAATGGGATTAAGGTCTGGGGAGTTTCCTGGCCATGGACCCAAAATATCGATGTTTTGTTCCCCGAGTCACTTAGTTATCACTTTTGCCTTATGGCAAGGTGCTCCATCATGCTGGAAAAGGCATTGTTCGTCACCAAACTGTTCCTGGATGGTTGGGAGAAGTTGCTCTCGGAGCATGTGTTGGTACCATTCTTTATTCATGGCTGTGTTCTTAGGCAAAATTGTGAGTGAGCCCACTCCATTGGCTGAGAAGCAACCCCACACATGAATGGTCTCAGGATGCTTTACTGTTAGCATAACACAGGACTGATGGTAGCGCTCACCTTGTCTTCTCCGGACAAGCTTTTATCTGGATGCCCCAAACAATCAGAAAGGGGATTCATCAGAGAAAATGACTTTACCCCAGTCCTCAGCAGTCCAATCCCTGTACCTTTTGCAGAATATCAGTCTGTCCCTGATGTTTTTCCTGGAGAGAAGTGGCTTCTTTGATGCCCTTCTGGACACCAGGCCATCCTCCAAAAGTCTTCGCCTCACTGTGCGTGCAGATGCACTCACACCTGCCTGCTGCCATTCCTGAGCAAGCTCTGTACTGGTGGTGCCCCAATCCCGCAGCTGAATCAACTTTAGGAGACGGTCCTGGTGCTTGCTGGACTTTCTTGGGCGCCCTGAAGCCTTCTTCACAACAATTGAACCGCTTTCCTTGAAGTTCTTGATGATCCGATAAATGGTTGATTTAGGTGCAATCTTACTGGCAGCAATATCCTTGCCTGTGAAGCCCTTTTTGTGCAAAGCAATGATGACAGCACGTGTTTCCTTGCAGGTAAGCATGGATGACAGAGGAAGAACAATGATTCCAAGAACCACCCTCCTTCTGAAGCTTCCAGTCTGTTATTCGAACTCAATCAGCATGACAGAGTGATCTCCAGCCTTGTCCTCGTCAACACTCACACCCGTGTTAACGAGAGAGTCACTGACATGATGTCAACTGGTCCTTATGTGGCAGGGCTGAAATGCAGTGGAAATGTTTTTTGGGGGTTCAGTTCATTTGCATGGCAAAGAGGGACTTTGCAATTAACTGCAATTCATCTGATCACTCTTCATAACATTCTGGAGTATATGCAAATTGCCATCATACAAACCGAGGCAGCAGACTTTGTGAAAATTAATATTTGTGTCATTCTCAAAACTTTTGGCCACGACTGTACACACAATACCCCATAATGGCAAAGCGAAAATAGGTTTTTAGAAATGTTTCTACAACTTAATTGGAGTCTACCAGTGGTAAATTGAAATGTATTGGACATGATTTGGAAAGGCACACACATCTCTCTTTATAAGGTCCAACAGTTGACAGTGTATGTCAGAGCAAAAACCAAGCCATGAGGTCAAAATAATTGTCCGTAGAGCTCCAAGCTTGGAGTTTGCCAAAAGGCACTTAAAGGACTCTCAGACCATGAGAAACAAGATTCTCAGGTCTGATGAAACCAAGATTGAATACCAAGCATCACCTGGCACCATCCCTACGGTGAAGCATGGTAGTGGCAGCATCATGCTGTGGGGGTGTTTTTCAGCGGCAGGGACTGGGAGACTAGTCAAGATCAAGGGAAAGATGATTGGAGAAAAGTACAGAGAAATCCTTGATAAAAAGCTGCTCCAGAGCGCTCAGGACCTCAGACTGGGGTGAAGGTTCACCTTCCAACAGGACAACCACCCTAAGCACACAGTCAAGACGACGCAGGAGTGGCTTCAAGAACACAGTAGCAGCAGCAACATATGATGAGTGTACATTACAGCTATGAAAGAGGAGAACTCCAATATCACCATAACTACAGCTCTCCTGTAACTCACCTTGGATAATCACTTGGATCACACCAAGTGTCCTCTAACACTGCTTCAAGTATAATTTCAGAGAATACTGTTATCTAGCTGAGCACTCACACTTGCCTTTTCATATCTCTCTCTCATAAACTCTAATTCTCAAACTCTCATTCTCTCGATTACACTCCCTCTCTTTTTATTCCTTTCTCCCTCTCTCACACACTCCCTCTCCTTCAATCTGCCAGACAGCCAAAGCCCAAGTGCCTAGAAACAATGTACCAATGATCAGACAAGGACTGGTCATCGCGCCGGTTCTAATCCTGTGGGATTGACCCACCAGTGCTGTGAGCTCAAAGCTGTCCTGGAAACAGACATGCGAAGACCACTCCAGCCAGGAGCAAACGGCTTTAATGACCACCCCTTGCAGTACCACTGAAGCAGAGCCAGAGCCAGGGACACTCAGTCAGGTGGTGGGAAGAAAGCCTTAAATACAGTGAGCATACCAAACATTAGGAACACCTTCCTAATGTTGAGTTGCACTCTCTTCTATTAATTCAATTCAATTCAACTCAAGGGGCTTTATTGGCATGGGAAAGACATGTTAACATTTCCAAAGCTGTTACTATTATTTCTCTTCTCTCTGACTTCTATTACCTGCTACGAAATCTGACAGGAAATAAATTATCTGACAGAACGACATATGAAACTAAGGGAATGGTATGGTATAGTATGTGTTTAAATTATTAAATGATTGGTTGCTTGGAAGTTGTGGGAACAAACGTTTTTGGTCTCCCATTGGTTCTGGGAACGAAGCCATACATTTCCTAACCGGTAAAACTGAACGTTTTTTAAATGTTCTGAGAACGGAAGTGAAAATTTTACTTGTTCTGGGAACATACATTTTTAGGTTGCAAGGAGGTTCGGAGGACATTTTACTATGGTTCCCTGAAATCTTTCCTGGGAGGGTTTATTCATGTTCTGAGAATAGAAAATCTTGGCTATTTGGAGGTTTTTTAATAACTTCCTTAAAACTGTCCCTGAATGTTTCAAAAAAAACTTTTAATAACACTGTTAGCTTATTTTGGTTTCAGTTTTTTTAACTCCAAGCATAGATACACTAGGACACATGGAAATTATTGTGACCCGGCATCAGTGAGATTCAAACCTATAATCTTCTGTTCTCTATCCATGGAATTAGTCCACTGTGCCACCGGCACGGAGCTAGCTTTCCATGTAATTTTAACTGATACAAAGCTGTTCATTTTACAGACCCCATTTCAAAGGAAACACGCACTCATTAAGATCAAGTGTGGCCAATCAGTGGGCGCGTCCAACACACTTGAACACACTTAACGAAATAGTTTTGTTGATGCTGAGAACGGAATGTATATGTTTTTAAATAACATTCTTAGAACGTACTCTGAACGTTACTAACGTTTTCTTTAGATAAAAAAACAAACGTTTTCTTAACATTCTTGGAACAATTTGAGAAGATGACTTTAAATAGAACCTTGAGGAAACCTGTAGGAAATGTTATGCTGAAGTACTGACATTTCTACCGAAGAACATTGTTTCTTAACGTTCTCTGAACCATTTGAGAACATTCCCTAT